>NW_020664413.1:10529253-10726826 GCF_002925995.2 Terrapene triunguis | reverse complement strand
GGGGGGGGGGGGCAGCCAAAATTGTTTTTGCTTTGGGCGGCAAAAATCCTAGAGCCGGCCCTGCTGCTTAAACCACAACAGCACGAGAGATTACAATGGTCTTTATACAGATCAGCTTATTTAAAATAGTGATAAAAAGACTCTGGCTGAGTTAACATGTTTCCCTTTTTAAAATGTTGCCTATGCTACTGTACTGTGGGCCTCAAATTAACCAACAGCTTCAGTTTTTGAATTTTATAATTCTTGGTCTGTCATTTAGACAGAACTGAGCTGAGCATGCCCAGCGGACACGGCTGCCATAAAATCTGTTCTTCTCTTATTACAATCTCAGAAAAATTATTGCAGTTTTTTTTTGTTCCTACGTGTGCAATAAATTCTATTGCAAACAAGAATGCAAATCCAGGGTTTTACTGTAGGTCTGACTGCTTTATGAGACTGTTTTAGCTGAAAAGAAATGCTCATTAATGTTGCCAGTTACATTATAAAAGAGCTAAAAATGGATCAGTGAAGTCTGATGCAAAAAAGGAAATAACTAAATTGTCCTAAAAGAACTGGCTATGCTCATTTGATCAGAGGGTGATTTGAAAAATAATATCTATTGATAAGCAAATCCAATGCCTCCGCTTCGGTTCTTCCACTGAAGACATTTCAAATCAAATACCGTGCCCTCTGCAATCGGTGTCATATGCAAATAAATCTGTTCCCTTCGTTCTTCATTTTGGCTTGATCAATATGGAAAGCCTCATTTTCAAAGTTTGCCTAAGTTACCACCACTAAATGTGTGACACACCTGCTTTGCTCACAAATTTGCTCACAAATCTGCTATGCTGAATTTGAACCCATTGTCTCTTGTCCTGCCCTCTGTGGCAAAAGAGAACAACTTTTCTCCATCTTTATGGCAGCCTTTTAAGTATCTGAAGACTGCTATCATATCCCCGCTTACCTCTTTTCCAGACCAAACATACCCACTTCCTTCAGCTTTTACTCATATGCATTCCATCCCTTTGGTCATCTTTGTCGCTTGCCTCTGGATCCTTTCCAGTTTCTCTACATCCTTTCCATACATTGGTGACCAAAACTGGACACAGTACTCCAGCTGAGGCCTAACCAGTGCTGACTAGAGTGGTACTATCACCTCCCATGACTTGCATGCTATGCCTTTTTTAATGCAACCTAAAATTGCATTTGCTTTTTTTTGCAACAGCATCGCATTGCTGACTCATGTGGAGGTTGTGATCCACCACAATTCCCAGATCCTTCTCAACAGTGCTGCCAGTTTCCCCCCAATCTGTGTTTGTGCATTTTTTTCTTCTCGAAGTGTAGCACCTTACATTTGTCTTTGTTGAATTTCATTTTGTTGTCTATAGCCCAGTTCTCCAATTTATCAAGATCCCTCTGAATTTTAGCTCTATCCTCCACAGTATTGGCAACCCCCCCACATCTTTGTGTCATCTGCAAACTTGATCAGGATGCTCTCTATATCTACATCCAGGTCATTAATAACGATGTTAAACACCAGATCCAGAACAGATCCCTGTGGAACCCCACTTGAGACATTCCCTCCAATCCAACATCATTCCATTAATAGTTACTCTTTGACTCATGATCACTTCCTCCCAAGTTCCTGACCACCTTCATGTGTGAAACTAATTCATCACTGGTCAAAATGAGATCCAAAATGGATGACCCCCTATTTGTTTCCTCAACTTTCTGAAACAGAAAGCTGTCCTCTACATGCTAAGAATTTGCAGGACATATTAAGTTTTCTTGTAATAGTCTCCCAACAAATATCAGGGAAGTTAAAAAAAGTGACTTGCAGCCAAGCCAACAATAAAATGCTTATGAAGAAATCGATAAGCACTTCAATCCTTGATCAGGCCATCTGAACACACAATTCTACAATTTACATAGGATACATGTACTGAAGTGGTTAGCGCAGTGGACTGGAAGTCAGGACATTTCAGTTGCATTCCCAGTTCTCCTGTTAATCTACTATTTGGCACAGTCAATGAATAAAATAAAGCAAGACAACCATAAAATATTGCACAAAAAATTCACCAAAATTCAAAGGAAAGAAACTGATCTTTGTGTCTTATAGAGTGTTTCTAGGTATTTCTTCAATTCTGCCTGGATTAAATGTGTGAGCTTCTCCTTCAGGAGTTAATGAAAGGAGCAGAGAGGGAGACAGATTTCTTCATCACTGTGAATGCAGGATGAAATACTCACACAGCCACCCATTCCACACGCATGCACACGCTATGGGCTCATTTCTACCCTCAATTGTGCGTTACACACTGACCTCAATGGCAGTTGCACCCATGTAACTGAGCAGATTGGCCCCTCTTTCTTTCTTTCTTTCTTTCTTTCTCCCTAATGGCAATTCTCCCTCTTATGTATAAAACCAACTCCCTTGCAATGTGCCTTCCAACTCCTTGGAACTTGGCAATCATCTGACACCATCCATCTCCATTAGGATTATGTTTTAGCAACCGATGGTTGTCAACATTCATCTTCATTCATCAGTTATTTGGGAACTATAAACTGACATAGTTCTTTGTCTCAGAGTCAGATGAGCTCCACTGTTATTTGGTATCACTACTTTTTTGTAAAAAGCAACAGAGAGTCCTGTGGCACCTTTAAGACTAACAGATGTATTGGAGCATAAGCTTTCGTGAGTGAATACTCACTTTGTCAGATGCATGTAATGGAAATTTCCAGAGGCAGGTATAAATATGCAGGCAAGAATCAGTCTGGAGATAATGAGGTTAGTTCAATCAGGGAGGGTGAGGTCCTCTGCTAGCAGTTGAGGTGTGAACACCAAGGGAGGAGAAACTGCTTTTGTAGTTGGCTAGCCATTCACAGTCTTTGTTTAATCCTGATCTGATGGTGTCAAATTTGCAAATGAACTGAAGCTCAGCAGTTTCTCTTTGGAGTCTGGTCCTGAAGTTTTTTTTGCTGTTTTGTTGACTCATGTTTGTATGGTAAATGTCATCTGACATTAGCGGACTCCATTTTCCTCTCATGTTAACCCAGCAACATTTCATATTGCTCCTTTTCTCAGCTTTATATTCAGTCATCAATCCAGCATAATTTTCATTGTCTTCATTCATATGACTAGATCACATGCCTTTCTCCTTCGCATTCTAGGAATGTGTCAATTTCATGCATACAGTTTAGCAATGATAATTGTGCAGTTTAATTTATTAAAATTATCATGTGCTATCATGGCCAAGATATGTAACTGCTGTAAATTACTGTTTTCGCTGTGGTAAGAGAAAATGCATCAAGAACTGGCATGGTACAGTTCCTCTACTGATTTAAAATCTATTACAAACGCAACACGTCTCACTATTACACCTGATTTTGATACCTCACAGACACAGCCCAGCAGAAATAGTCTGCTTTCTCTACTAATGTATTTTTAGTATAAAAAGGAAAAAAGCTTATTTTAAATACTTTCTAAAAGCCCCTGTTCCAGTTATTTTTTAATTAACAAAAGTAGTAGGGTAGTCGTGCATGTGTGGATTACAACTATGAAAAGGAGAAACACAGACCTAGTCTGATGTTGTTAAAGGAAAATTAACTGATCAACTTTAAACAAGATAATCAATCTCACAGCAAAAAACATGCAGGAAAAATATTATTCTCCATGGACTGCGGCTTGTACAGGAGTGGCATTATCAAAGGCAGAGGCGGTATCCTCTTTCCCTTTACATATGCTTTATATTGTATTACTTTGGCAAGGGCCATCAAAAGTATTTACTCCCGTGCAAATAGAGTAAATAAATTGATGGGAGTTACTGTTCTTCTCTCATGAGACAAAGTTGATATCATTAATGCCCAATGTTATACACAGAAAATGAAGTTATTCTCCAGGTCAAACTCCTATTAATTACATTTCTATATAACTTAAGGTTTCAAAACCACCTGATCACAAGTATGTTTTACTAAGCCTGAGAAAAGTTGTTCAATTGCAGGGCAACACTTTCTAAACACTCACCAAAGTCAAAGTTGTCTTGTATAATGGATGGAAAATGTAAGAGCCTACGTACCTTGTACTCCTGCTGTTGAACAGGTGTGTACCAAACAGACTAACACTGTCTCTCTGGCACTGTCATCTTGACGTCATTGTTACTGGGTTGACAAGAAGTTTCCATGACAAATTAGAAAGCTGAGCCGTTATCCCCCATTCTGAGGAGACTAAAGTGGCCCTTTTTTCACACACTTTACAGGAACCACTCAGCTTCTCTCTCTCTTTTTTTCCCCTTTCTTTCTTTTTCTTTTTTTTCCTTTTTGGCAGGATGCACAGAGGGTGCACTAATGTGATTCAATTTCAAACCCCTTGCACTGTGGAAAAGTGAAATCAAGTTGTTTGTTGTTTCTTCCCTAACTTAAAATACATGGTGTTAGTCTTATCCCACTGTGATTACACCTACATGACCCACAACACAATGTTCTTTCAAGACCTTTTGCCTACTTCCAGGCTAACAGAAAGAACAGATAACACTGAATGAGAACAAACTTTGAAAGCAATGAACACAAATACTATTAAGTCATTTGTCTCTCTCCTTGGCTATAATTTATTACCTCCAGCAGGCAGAGCCCATAATAGCTAGCAGATGTCTGAAGCATCTCATTTTGAACTTTGCCTATGATTAAAAAGAGATTTCACACTGTTTAAATAGCAGCTGCAGAGTGAAACAATGTTGCCCTCCTAATGTGACAGAAACATACATCCTAACCTTTTAAAGGGGAGATTATTTATGTTCTGTAAACACAGATGAAACTAAGCAGCTATATATATATGCCTTGTTTTTCTTTTATTTGCAACAATCGACAGAAAACAACTGGTGGGGGGGAGAGGAGAAAAGACTGGATGACTGTCTGAATATTTCACCATGAGATTTTTTTATATTAAATACAGGACTACAGATTATGCCAGATAAGGGAAGGCTAGAATACTAATCATGTGGTTATGGGCAGCAGTTTGGAAATGACCTGTTTTACAAACAAGGCAAAAGTCTATTATTATATCTATTAATTACATTAAGATAGCATCCATAGCCCCCAGGATGCTAGGCCTGAGACAAAACACAGACAAAGACATAACTGCTATCTCAAAGAGTTTATTGTTTAAGAGGCTTAGTTACACCAGCATATCCACCTTGGCTTTACTGTTATAACTGAGAGCAGAATTTGGCCCACAGTATGAATTTTACTAGTCAAAGCAATGCACAGTCTCCCCTGTATTTAAACATCAGTGCCAGATCTTAAACTGGTGTAAAATAGCAAAACCTTTAAGCCTATTCATTCATGTAGCTCTGTGCTCCTATGATAAGAGGACTCCACCCAAAAAGCTAACTAACATATACATGGGTGAGCTTTTTGCTTGGGAAGTTAACACAAACAACTAGAAAGTTTAAATGTCAACGCACATTAATGTCCCTTTTCTTACTGCCTCCTGGGTGGAATGCAACTTTCTGATTTTCTTAATGAATTCCTCCTGGTTGTGTCTCTCTAGATAGGCACAAACAGAAATCTTTTTTTATGTGGCAGGTCAGGCCAATTGGAAACAGGTTTCCAGACTGTTTTGGTACTGAATCTTTATGCATCTGGTTTAAATTTATATTTTTATCCCCTTAGAACACACAACACTTTTCATAAGCCAGGTCTTTCCTAGTACACGTGCTTCTTTTGCTTTTGGTAATGAGGTTGCCACACTCTGCTTTGGAACAGATGTGAGTATGGGCCTGATACCGAGAAGTACTGAGCACCTTTGGAGGAAACTTAGCCAATTGTGCACACTTTTCCTGGGAGAGAACAAACAGCCCTTCCTGACCTCTGTAAAGATGAGTTTAAATCCTGAAGCACGACTGCTGATTACACCTATCTTAGCATGTATGATTATAGATCTTAGTATTGGGCATAAAATACCCAGAGCTTTTGAAAATACAGTCACAGTTTTTTATTCATTATCCCAAAAAGATGCACGACTCTAAGGCCATAATACAGCACAGAATTTAAATGCATGCTGAATTTTAAGCATGTGCTTAAATCCATTCCTATTAAGCAAAGCATGTAGCACATACTTCATGAGTCACATGCTTAAATCCTATTGAGTGAGTCCTAATTTGTAATTCAATCCAAACAGTTTGCATATATGCACCCCTCTTTTTCAGAATTAGTAACATTCTCATGAAACTAGAACAAAATGGTGGAGGGAACAGAAGGCCACCCGTAACCATCCCAAGAAATGGAGGATTTAGGATACATCCAGCTGATCCAAACAAATGATCTTTGGTCAAGGAAAGCAATAAGCAACAAGAACAAAAAACTCAGAACAAAACAACCCCTCCCCACCTATCCTGCAAAGTCCCTGCCAATACATCCCGGAGGACAATCTCTTCCCAATCACAAATATCTCTTTAATCCAGAGCAGTTGAACAAGAACCACCATGGTTATTTAAGTGCCCTTACTGTATATTATACATAGAGTATATATGGAATTAAAATTCATAGATGCTTTTACTATGGACCAATGCAGCATCTTTCCCATTCTCAGCAAATGACAACATCCTTAGCTCTGCAAACACATTTCCTGTATGTGCTTTTATTTAATTTACCACAATTTTTGAGAAATTTGCTCCATGGTGCTCATCGGGGCATCTGTTCTATTTCATACTTTGGAAATTCATTAATCTACAGTCATCCCTTTGAGCAACAATGCAGAAATTCAATGCTTGAATAGTTTCAATTTTTACAAGCCAGAAATGCTTTTTTAAGCAGTGGCCATATTATCTGAGAGCTGTATTTGATGTGACACATTTTTCATGGTAACTTGTGGGGGTAGGGGAAAAAACAGTAAATGAGAATCAAAGACTTACAAGTGCACATAAAATTCATAAATAGATTCCATACGAGGACCATTGACCATACAAGTTGCAGATTTTAAGGCTTAGGAGGAATAAATATTATTATGTGCTCTCTTGGGGATGGCTATATTCCAGTAAGGTATTATCACTGATCTGTTCCCATTACAATCTGTCCATTTCAGCGAAAATGACACGTTTGTGGGTTAGTGAAAAGGACCAATTGCAGATCTATGCTCTTTCCCACCACCCCTCCAAAAATATATATAAAAAAAGAAAGACGGGGGATAGAAAAGATATAATCACAACTATATTTCAATAGCGTGCCTGTCCATTGTAAAAATAACAACAGTATTTGCTAGTTATTTGTTGTGAAATAATGAACCTTCTGTACATTTATAATATTAATGCAGGCTTGTTAGGGAGCACCCTAATAAAAATAGATGGCTAACTAAAGCAAAAAAAGATGCTGCATTGTTTTACGAGGCAATAATCCAGTTCCAGAATGGATAAATCATAAACCCAGAAGCCAAAGAGTTTATCCCAAAGAGAGAGCTGGATCATTGCTGCAAAGAACACAACATAACTTTATTATTATTGTTATCTTGTTGCTGCTGTTGTTGTATGTTTCTGTACAGATGTGTTTTGAAAATAATTAAATCTGTAAGAATAACAGAAGGGCCAGACCAAGAGGTCTTGAGCCAGATCCTGTGATCAGTTGTGCCCTCGAAACATCCACTGACTTCAATAAGAGGAAGATTTTTTTTAAACTATATGGAAGAATTTGCTGCTTAGCAGTGAGAATGTTACTAATAACTGCATGGCACTAAATGTGAGCCAGGGTGACCTAGTGAATAGGCAATGACCTGGAATTCAGACAATGTGGGTTCTATTCCCAGCTCTAGCTTCCTATGTGACCTTGGTCTCTTTTTTTTTTTTTAAAGGGGATATTGGTATTTACCTCCTTTGCAAAGCACTGTGAGAACAACAGGTGAAAAACCTCATGTAAGAGCCAGATATTGTTATTTTATTAAATATAATGAAATGTAGCAAGATTTTGAGGATCACTCTCTCTTCATCAGGCGCTCAAAAGCTTGTCTCTTTCATCAACAAAAATTGGTCCAACAACAAATATTACCTCACACATCTTGTCTCTCTCGTATCCTGGGACAGACACAGCTTCAGAAGCACTGCACTTATAAGATTTGGACAGTTTGTCACCCAGTTAATAGCTGCTCAAATTGCATTGGTACATGCTGCTAACTGTGCTAACAAAAAAGAGTGTCCTGTGGCACCTTTAAGACTAACAGATGTATTAGAGTATAAGCTTTCGTGGGTGAATACTCACTTCACCCACGAAAGCTTATGCTCCAATACATCTGTTAGTCTTAAAGGTGCCACAGGACTCTCTGTTGCTTTTTACAGATCCAGACTAATACGGCTACCCCTCTGATATTTGTGCTAACAAGGTGCTAAATGTTCTATGATGTCATGAAAGTGCAGTAAAAACAAAGGCCCTGCTCTCAAATGTGTGGCTTTCTTCTCATGTATAATTTGCTTGTGACAAACTTGCTCCAGAACAGTAGTGTCCCAACCATTTCTCCCATTATATTGCATAAGGGTTTAATACAAAATCATGTCAGAGCTCCAGCGTGCACCTCTTCCTGGTGTTGTCTTTCTTGTAGAGAAGGCCTGGTGGTCAGCTGTCCCTCTGGTGTCTTTGGAGAAGCTTCCAGGCAGAACCTGGAACTAATGTGTTCAGGAGACAATAAACAGCCTTACACGGCAGCAGAGAGCAACGTAGGAGCTGCCCTATAAAGTGGCTACCAACATTCTCAGAGGCAGAATACACCAAATGCACCCCACTCCCTCTCTTAAAAAGGGACTCCAAATGGCTTCCTCAAACTATCCAAATGCATTGGGTAGTCTCAGCCAATGAGGAAATCAGAATCAATACAATGTGCCTACAACAAGCAACCACCTCAGCTCAAAATTAGAAAAAATAAAGCTAAAATTAACTACAGAATGTCTATCAACCTAATAGCAAAATATTTTCCATTTGAAACTTCAATGAGAAAAAAAAAATAAAAAAAAAATAGCTTCATAGAAAAAGACGGTTACTCACCGTTGTAACTGTTGTTCTTCGAGATGTGTTGCTCACATCCATTCCAGTTAGGTGTGTGCGCGCCGCGTGCACGATCGTCGGAAGATTTTTACCCTAGCAACACCCGGTGGGTCGGCTGTGGAGCCCCCTGGAGTGGCGCCGTTATGGCGCTGGATATATACCCCAGCCGACCCAGCGCCCCCTCAGTTCCTTCTTGCCGGCTACTCCGACAGTGGGGAAGGGGGGCGGGTTTGGAATGGATGTGAGCAACACATCTCGAAGAACAACAGTTACAACGGTGAGTAACCGTCTTTTCTTCTTCGAGTGCTTGCTCACATCCATTCCAGTTAGGTGACTCCCAAGCCCCACCTAGGAGGCGGGGTCGGAGTGAGACATTGCTGTGTGCAGAACCGCTGACCCAAAAGCAGCATCGTCTCTGGATTGTTGCACCAGCGCATAGTGAGTAGCGAATGTGTGGACTGATGACCACACTGCGGCTCTACAGATGTCGTGGATCGGGACTTGAGCCAGGAAGGCAGTCGAGGAGGCCTGGGCCCTCGTGGAATGAGCGGTGATGCGTGGCGTCGGTACACCGGCCAGGTCGTAGCAAGCACGAATACAGGACGTGATCCAAGAGGACAGGCACTGTGAAGAGACCGGTGAGCCCTTCATCCGGTCGGCCACCGCAACGAAGAGTTGCGTCGTTTTCCTAAATGGCTTTGTACGATCAATATAGAAAGCCAGGGCCCTGCGAACATCCAAAGAATGTAAACGCTGGTCTTGACGAGTAGCGTGTGGTTTCGGATGGAAGACCGGGAGAAATATATCCTGGTTAACGTGGAAAGGTGAAACCACTTTTGGAAGAAAGGCAGGGTGGGGGCGAAGCTGCACCTTGTCCTTGTGGAACACCGTGTATGGGGGCTCGGACGTCAGCGCCCTGAGTTCGGAGACGCGCCGTGCTGAAGTGATGGCTACGAGGAAGGCTGTCTTCCAGGATAAGTACAGGAGTGAGCAGGTCGCCAATGGTTCAAACGGAGGCCCTGTGAGCCTGGAGAGCACGAGGTTGAGGTCCCACGCCGGAACCGGCTGTCTTTGCTGTGGGTACAGCCGATCTAAGCCCTTGAGGAATCTAACGACCATCGGGTTAGAGAAGACCGAGGACGTGAGTTCTCCTGGGTGGAAAGCTGAAATAGCGGCGAGGTGAACCCTGATTGAAGATATCGCCAAGCCTTGCTGTCTAAGGGACAGGAGATATTCTAGAATAAAAGGGATAGGTGCCTGCAAGGGAGACGTAGCTCGTTGCTCACACCAACAGGAGAACCTCTTCCACTTGGCTAAATAAGTGGTCCGCGTAGAGGGCTTTCTACTTCCCAGCAGGACCTGTTGGATGGCCTGCGAGCATTGCCGCTCTGAGCGACTCAACCATGAAGCATCCACGCAGTGAGGTGGAGCGACTGCAGGTCGGGGTGACACAGCCGGCCGTGGTCCTGAGAGATGAGATCCGGACTCAAGGGGAGCGTGATCGGCCTCTGTACTGACAGCTCCAGCAGTGTGGTGTACCAGTGCTGTCTCGGCCAAGCGGGAGCGACTAGAATTACCCGTGCCTGGTCCCTGCGGATCTTGAGCAGCACCCTGTGGACCAGCGGGAATGGAGGAAAGGCGTAGAACAGATGGTCTTTCCATGCCATGAGGAAGGCGTCTGACCGAGAGCCTGGGGCTCGCCCGTGTAGGGAGCAGAATGCCTGGCACTTCCTGTTGGCCCGAGATGCGAACAGGTCGATCTGGGGAAACCCCCACCTCTGGAAGACGGAATAGATGATGTCCGGGCGAATCGACCACTCGTGCGTCTGGAAGGACCTGCTGAGACGGTCTGCCAGCGTATTCTGGACTCCAGGGAGGAATGATGCCGTGAGATGTATCGAGTGGGCGATGCAGAAGTCCCACAGGCGAAAGGCCTCTTGGCATAGGGGAGATGAGTGGGCTCCGCCTTGCTTGTTGATGTAAAACATGGCCGTGGTGTTGTCGGTGAGAATCAGCACGCAACGGCCCTGTAGGAAGTTGAGGAAAGCCTGACAAGCCAGGCGCACCGCCATCAGCTTTCGGACGTTGATGTGCAGGGCTAGTTGGGACGCGGACCACAGGCCTTGGGTATGGTGCTCCCCCAGGTGAGCGCCCCATCCTAGAGATGAAGCGTCCGTAACTAGGTGGAGGGAGGGCTGTGGGGCGTGAAAGGGCACTCCTGCACAGACCGCCGTGCGATCCGTCCACCAGGTGAGGGAGGCCAAGACCGAGGCCGGAACCGTGACCACCATGTTCAGGTCGTCTCGATGAGGACGGTAAACCGATGACACCGAAGTCTGCAGTGGGCGAAGTCGCAGCCTGGCGTGCCTGGTTACGTAGGTGCACGAGGCCATGTGGCCCAAAAGGGCAAGGCATGTTCTTATGGTGGTAATTGGGAAGGCCCTGAGTCCTTGAATGACGCTTGAGATGGTATGAAAGTGGCTGTCTGGCAGGATGGCTCGGGCACGTCTGGAGTCCAGGATTGCTCCAATGAACTCTATTCTCTGAGTTGGTACTAGAGTGGACTTCTCTCTGTTGAGTAGAATGCCCAGCTCGTGGAAAGTGTATGTCACTATGTGGACATGAGCCTGCACTTGGTCCCTGGTGCGGCCGCGTACCAGCCAGTCGTCCAAGTACGGGAACAGCTGTATCCCTTGTCGACGAAGGAAGGCCGCGACGACTGCCAGACACTTTGTGAACACTCTGGGTACAAGCCGAAGGGAAGGACTGCGAATTGGTAGTGCACCCTGTTTACTACAAATCGCAGGAAGCGCCTGTGGGGCGGATAAATCGCTATATGGAAGTAAGCGTCCTTCATGTCGAGGGCGGCGAACCAGTCTCCAGGATCCAGTGAAGGGATGATGGTCCCCAATGATACCATGCGGAACTTCAACTTTACTATGAATTTGTTGAGTCCGCGCAAGTCTAGGATGGGCCATAGACCCCCTTTCGACTTGGGTATCAGGAAGTAGCGGGAATAAAACCCCCTGCCCCTTAGCTCCGATGGAACCTCCTCTATGGCCCCCATAGCAAGGAGCCCAAAAACCTCCTGTGTAAGGAGTTGCTCGTGAGAAGGGTCCCTGAAGAGGGACGGGGAGGGGGGGGCGAGGAAAACTGGAGGGCGTATCCCCTCTCCACCGTGCGAAGGACCCAGCAGTCTGATGTTATAAGAGACCAAGCACGGTGGAAACGGGAGAGGCGATCCCGGAAGGGGGGAACCGAATCCTGGAAGCCGGTTGAGGTGCCGTCCTCGACCGCACCTTCAAAAGGTTTGCCTAGGCCCTGAAGGTGGCCTAGGCTGGCCCTGGTTCTGACTGGGTTGAGGGCTGGTCGACCTTCGCCTACCGCCTCGACCCCGCCTCCTAGCAAAGTCCTGTCTTGGACGAGGCAGGGGAGGGTAGAACCGCTGAGGCTGGGGCCTGAAGGGTCTGCGCTGAGGCCCTGGAACATGCATCCCCAGGGAGCGCATCATTGTCCGGGAGTCTTTGAGATTTTGGAGCCTAGAGTCCGTCTTCTCCGAAAAGAGGCCCTGGCCCTCAAACAGAAGATCCTGCAGGGTCTGCTGCAGTTCAGGTGGCAAGCCTGACACCTGGAGCCAGGAGATTCGCCGCATTGCTATCCCCGACGCCAGGGTCCTAGCGGCCGAGTCCGCTATGTCAAGGGAGGCCTGCAGGGAGGTGCGTGCCACCCGCTTGCCCTCCTCTACCAAGGCCCCGAACTCTTCCCTCGATTCCTGGGGAACCAGCTCTTTAAATTTCCCCATCGAGGACCACGAATTAAAGCTGTAGCGGCTCAGGAGCGCCTGCTGATTCGCCGCCCGCAGTTGCAGTCCGCCAGCCGAATAGACCTTGCGTCCGAACAAATCGAAGCGCTTAGCGTCCTTCGATTTGGGCGCAGCAGCCTGCTGGCCATGGCGCTCCCGTGCATTAACTGACGAAACCACCAGTGAGCACGGTTGGGGGTGAGTGTACAAGTACTCATGTTCCTTGGAGGGGAGGGCACAAAGTACTTCCTCTCAACCCCTCTGGCCGTGGGCGGAATAGAGGCCGGGGTTTGCCAGATAGTGGTGGCGTTCGCCTGAATAGTGCGGATCAGCGGTAACGCCACCCTAGATGGAGCATCCGCTGAAATGATGTTCACAATGGGATCATGGACCTCCACAATCTCCTCCACCTGGAGGTCCATATTGCGAGCCATGCGGCGCAGCAGGTCCTGGTGGGCCCGAAGGTCTATAGGAGGCGGCCCAATGGCGGATGTACCCGCTACGGCCTCATCAGGCGAGGACGAGGAGGATGCCCCCGGTGGCAAGGGGTCCAATGGCTGATCCTGCTCCAGGTGTTCCTGGAGCTGGGCATCGCCTGCCCCCTGGTCCATGGCCTCTGCCAGTGTGGGCACTGGAGCCTCCACGCCCCTTGGAGGAGGGCGGGAGATGGTGGACTCTGGGACCCTGGGCTCAGAACAGCCCGAGCGGGAGGCAGATGGCGGAGCCCCTTGTGCCTGATGGTAGGCCCAAGGAGTCCAGAAGGACCAATGCGCAGGTCCCTGCGTAGGGTCGTCGGTCTCCTGCAGGTGGCCGACCTCCACTGCATCCGACGAGCGCGATGCGAAGATGATCTGGGCCGCGAGTACGACCGGTGCCGAGGTGATATTCGGCGCCGGGACTCCGAGCGGCGTCGGGACCTGCTCCGAGACCTGGAGCGGTGCCGAGAGACTTGAGCTGGCGACGGTGGGCGCATCAGGGCAGGCTTGCCTCTGGACTGCGGCACGCGTGGAGCCACCGGTGCCGGGAGTTGTGACGGCGCCGGCTCCATGAGGGCGATCAGGTCCCTCGCCGTCGCAAAAGTCTCCGGGGTGGAAGGGAGACAAGGTTCCACCACCAGCCTAGGTGGTGAAACAGTCCGCACCGGACTCAACGGCCTCGGTGCCGGAGTCGACGGTGTGGCCGCCTGCCTTTGGCGGTCCAACTGCGGACGCGGCTCTACCCCCGGCACCGGGGGAGCCGGTATCTTCACGGCAGCAACATCCTGCGCCTTGGTGGCCTTCTTATGGCCCGGAGAAAGGGATCGGCGCCGAGGCTCTTTAGGCGGGCGCGGTGCCGACGTCGGCCGGTGCCGAGCTGTCTTTTCCGCCGCACCGGTCGGGGCCGCCGGGGCGCTGCGCACCGAGGCGCTCGGTGCCGGGGCTGGGCGCGCTGAGGGAGGATCCGGGCTAAGTGCCGCCTCCATGAGGAGCTGCCGAAGCCTAAAGTCCCGCTCCTTCCTTGTCCGAGGCTTGAAGGCCTTGCAGATCTGGCACTTATCTGCGTGGTGGGATTCCCCGAGGCACTTCAAGCAGGAGGTGTGCGGGTCGCTCGTGGGCATAGGCTTCGCGCAGGAGGCGCACTGCTTGAATCCAGGAGCCTTGGGCATGAGCCCGGCGAAGCGCCGAGGGGAAAAAAAAGGGGTGGGGGAGAACGACCCCCTTAATCCCCAGTTGACAGTTTAAACTACAAAACTAACTAACTATCTAAAAACATCTTAACAACTATAAACAACTCTAAACAACTATCTAGACTAATGAAAAACGAATAAAGCTAGGGAGTGTGGAGATCAGCTATGCCGCGCTCCACAGTTCCAACGACCGTCAGGGGCGGTAAGAAGGAACTGAGGGGGCGCTGGGTCGGCTGGGGTATATATCCAGCGCCATAACGGCGCCACTCCAGGGGGCTCCACAGCCGACCCACCGGGTGTTGCTAGGGTAAAAATCTTCCGACGATCGTGCACGCGGCGCGCACACACCTAACTGGAATGGATGTGAGCAAGCACTCGAAGAAGAACCCATGTTTCATGAAGTTAAAAACAGGGTCATTTTGACATGAAATTATCATCCAGGAATGTTTCAGCCAGCAATATTCTCTCATTACATTGCCTGAGGCCTTAACACCCCAATGAACTATTGCTTCAACAACCTCACAATATACTGCATGATGGTTCAGTACTCTAGTGCATTAATATACCAAGCATCTTTTGCTGTATCCTATTACCCAAATGTATTAATGCTTCAATAATCTGCTTTAGCATGTTGCACAAAGCCTTAACACACCAGGATTTAGTGCTGTAATAATTTCCTGTCTGGTATAAATATTTAACAGTCCTGCTTTAATTTCATCTCATGCCAGTGTATTTGTGTGCACATAAGTTAAGTTTGTACGTGATTGTTCACTGCACAAAATTTCTAAATTTTGTTTTGCTAAACAAAAAAAGAGATAGGATTAATCTCTGGGAGCATTTTGTTAGTAGTATTATTATACAATCTATTTTTAAAAGGCTGCAGGGTTCCTGGCTCTCACGTTATGCTATAAGTGAGATGTCAGATGCAGATAAAGATAGGAGTGATACCTCAACTCCAGTCTATTTCTCCTGCAATTCATGTTAGATCAGGGATATGATTTCACTCAGACTATGTGGCATTATTTGAAAAGGATTCTTTATGTATTTTATTATCTTTAAAATATATGTGTTTTAATAATACAAGTTTCAGAATATTTTTTAGCATAACTTTGTTAATACTAGTGCTGAGCACTCATACAAGGTGTGATTGTGTGAATTTGTGTAATTTAAGAGTAAGGTATTATGCACAGCCTCATTATCTCAGAAGCAGCAATGGGCGGAAAAAGCTGCAGAACTCGGGGGAGGCTCCTTAAACCCTCCTCTGCATTGCATACCCGGTAAGGTCCAGGTGAGATTCATAGATTCTAGGACTGGAAGGGACCTCGAGAGGTCATTGAGTCCAGTCCCCTGCCCTCATGGCAGGACCAAATATTGTCTAGACCATCCCGGATAGACATTTGTCTAAGCTACTCTTAAATATCTCCAGAGATGGAGATTCCACAACCTCCCTAGGCAATTTATTCCAGTGTTTAACCACCCTGACAGTTAGGAGCTTTTTCCTAATGTCCAACCTAAACCTCCCTTGCTGCAGTTTAAACCCATTGCTTCTTGTTCTATCCTTAGAGGCTAAGGTGAACAAGTTTTCTTCCTCCTCCTTATGACACCCTTTTAGATACCTGAAAACTGCTATCATGTCCCCTCTCAGTCTTCAGTTTTCCAAACTAAACAAACCCAATTCTTTCAGCCTTCCTTCATAGGTCATGTTCTCAAGACCTTTAATCATTCTTGTTGCTCTTCTCTGGATCCTCTCCAATTTCTTCACATCTTTCTTGAAATGCGGTCCATCTCTTACGTGCTTTACAACATGAATCAAGGAATTACCACAACATCCTTTGTTCCCCATTTCACAGACAGAGAATCTCAGACAAATAATTCAAGTGACTGGTGTAAGGTTAAAGAGAGAATCAGTATTAAAGGCACAATTAGCACTCAAAGGCCCTTTGCTCTCAATGCTTTGCTCAGATTATACCTGTCTCTCCAATTATACGAGAGAGATTCTTAGATTACAGGTTCACTTGATATTTTCTCTTCCCTGGCTAGTTATCTCTTGCTGCCATTCACAAATATGTTTCCAGTTTCCCCAAGGTTGGGTACCTCATTACTTATTGATCTACCCCACAACCTGAGAGGATTGTTGAGCATCCAGGTTTAAATTAACAAAATTCCTGCAGTATCTGAAGACTACAAAATAAAATAAAGTGGGGACAATACATCTCAGCCTGATTTTGTGGATTATATGTGTGAAATAACACATATAATCCACAATAACATACATACAAGGACAACTAAACCATATCAACAAGATTGCTTGTGGCACCAATTTATGGAGCTATGGACACACACTCAGAGCTGAAATATTTAAAAGAAGTGTGGAGAAAAAACTATTTAAAAAGTTATATAGATCAAGATGGAGCGATGCATGCTGGGAGGGGGTACTCTGAGCAGGCTATACCTATGCATGAGAGAGAGGGGTGGCTGAAATTTATTCAATTTCATGTAGCCCTTGGCTTTCTGGGAAGTTGTTAAGGCAGAAACTTTAGGCCCAATTTACTATTGGTGTAACTGGAGGCATGGGGTTTCTACTGTATTCACTGGGTTATATCTGCATACACCAGCACTGAATTTGACCCATAGGATCAGATTCTGCTCTCCGTTAAACTGTTGTGACTCAAGAGTCATTCCACTGAAGTCAATGGAATTACAACTATGTAAAACTGTTCTGAAAGGAAACAGAATCAGGCCCATCTGTGAATATATACAATTATGAGAAGCTCATTTAGTAAAACTAGCCTAGATGATGGGGTTAAAGTGCAGATACCTGCAGCTCTGTACCATCCTCTAGGGATTTGTAATTATTTTAATTACATGTTCACTTTTGGAAATCATTCTTTTGTTGGTACTACTCAAGATATCATATTCATAAAGCATTCTCTAGGCTGCTGCACATGCAAATCATACCAGCCAATATGATGAGTACCAACGAGCAAGAGTCTGGCTATCAAAAGAGAACCAACAAGACAGTCTAAACAGTGTTTTCCCCAGGAATTTAAATTAGAGGAGGTGTTCAAATTTACAGGGGTGGGGGGCTGGAAAACGTACTGCATGTAACTAACTGGCAACTGGGAGAGGGAGGAGGATGTTCGGGGGTAGGGGGGGTGAATGCAAGAAAATAAAAAATAAAGTGACCAAATGCCCAACCCATAGTTGTGAAGATAGATGAGATCAGACAAATGATCCATTAATCAAGTACAAAGAACACATTTTCACTGGGTTTCAAGAACAGCATATAGATAATTACTTCGATATCAATAATATCTTCAGATATAAATGATTGTGGGAATTCTTTATGTAACATGACACCTTTAGGTAGGTTATCAACAGCGGTAATTGAACCCCAAACCTCTGAATCTAAAAGCATGAGTCTCTACTGCCTGAGGTATAAACAACCCAGTGCTATTAGTTTAAAGCCAGTAGCAAACTTACTATGAGCTCAGAGCATCACACTGTGTTAGGGTGCATTACACTAACATGAGGCCAAATCTTGGCCCCCATTGAAGTCAAAACTCCCATTGGCTTTGATGAAGGCTGGATTTAGCCCATGCACATGGTTGAACTAGTTGCCAAATATGCAGGTGGGAAGGAGTTTTATTGCAGAGCTTATTGACTTGTAGCTTAGACGGGAATGCTTGCCTTCCTCTGATGCAGTGAGCAGGCATCATCTGCTAGGCTCAAACTGACATATCCCATATGATCAATTTCATATGATTATTGAGGTTGGGGGACACTGACAGAACTTGTTCCCATCTTCTGTTTTTATGTAGCAAATGAAGACATTAGATAAGCAGTCTTTTGTGTAGCTTTTTTCAAACATTTCACTCTAAGGCCTTTTCTTATCCACAGTTTAAATCAATGATTCCTTTGTGATTGTTATATTGCCCATGCAAGCAGCTAAGAGAGAAAAAAAAATCAATTTCCTATTACAGGAGGTAGACGCAACCAATTTCATTATGAAAATATGAGTCTATCTGAACAATTTCTGGAAAAGTCATATGCCCACTCACTCTTAACTGTGAGCGTTATACTTTGCATCGCCCACACTACCAGCCAGTTAACTTCTGCCTACAACAAAGAAATAAATCTGCATACAGGCCCTGATTCAACAAAGGACATCCTCAATCCATCCCCATTTAGTGAAACACTGAAGCACATATTTAAGCCCCGTTGACTTCAGAGGGACGTATGCACGTTTTTAACATTATGCACATGCTTTGCTGAATTGGGGCCTACCTGCCAGTCCTGAATCAAGTAGAGTACTGAATAGATCAGCCACTTAAGCTAAATGAGATACACAGGGTGTGCAGCTTCAGATGCCACATAGGAAAACTCATCATAATGTACATTCCATTGATACTTACTGCTTCCCCTTCCCTCCTGCTGCCTCACTGACATTCAAAACTGTTTCTGTAGCTGACAGTAATGCAATGCAATGGGAATGGTTCCAGCTGGATAATCTAACAGTCCTAAACCTTTCAAGCTCAACAATTTAAAGTGACATACGTTATATTTTTATGTACCCAGCAAACCCATCCTGCTGTAGTAGTAAACAACCAAAGGAAGTGACACTGTAGTTAAGTAAAACAGATTGAAATAAATGCTCAATTCCAGTGACAAGGAGTTTTCTTCTTCTTTTTTTGTTTCTGAAGTACTATAAATCTCCACTGCTGTTTACCTTAACACGGTGGCATACTGCTTCTAAAAGTTTCTGAGGGTCCAAAAGTTTTTGTGTCCTCTGCATTTTGAAAAAAAGAAAAAGACTTAGGGTGACCGGATGTCCCGATTTTATAGGGACAGTCCCGATTTTTGGAGCTTTTTCTTACATAGGCACCTATTACCCCCCACCCCGGTCCCAGTTTTTCACACTTGCTATCTGGTCACTCTAGCGAAAAAGTGGACATTATTCAGGCTTTTTCAGTGGACTGGTTCCTCCTCTGCATTTTCTGAATCTGAAAATACATTTAATTTGAAAACTCCCAATCAAACCCTGGAATTATTTGTATTATTATTATTTACATTTTTACATTCAGAATCTTTCCCAAGAACAAAGCAAGAGGCTTGTTGCACAAAGCAAACAGCATGTGGGCTGAAACTGCAAGGCAAGACCACATCCATGCTCCCTTATCAACTATATTACTACTTAACCTGGGGGGCAATGTACACCAGGGCAAGTGATTTCCTCATGACATGTTATTGTGTGAGAGTCAGAGCCCTTTAGTGATCCAAAGCAAAGGTAAGTGAATTTCTATATATTCTGGAAAATGCAGGTAAGGAAGTCTAGTGCAAAGCAGTTACAATTTACAAGCAACAATGCAGGGTCCTTTCTTCACACTAAGAATTTCTTATAAACAACTTCTACACTGATTAAGAAGTCCTTTCAATCAATTACTATATTAGACTCTGTCCTCTGATTAACAGTAACCTTGCCTCTAATAAAACAGAATTAGAAATCTACTTCTAATTGTTTCTCTAGGCCATGCCACTCATTTTTGTCTTCTATGGGGAGTTCTGCACCTCGATGTTAGCGATCACTGAAATACAGCCAGCCTCCTATGGGATGGAAGATGGCAGGCAGTAAGCAGCTCACAACACGACTATACAAGAATCAGGACACAGAATGAAGTATACCCTATCCTGACCAGACAATTGATTTGAGATACAGAACCCGATTCTTCTCTCACACCAGTTTTATACTGTGATGTCAAAGGAGATATTCCTGATTTACACAGGGGTAGATGAGAGGAGGAGAAGGCCCACTGTCATATAATGATTCAAATGAAAACTAAATAAATGCCCTTCCTTAAATAAGAACATGCATCTTACCCACATAAAGAGGAGGGAAAGCCAAGGAGATGAGGATGTCTGCCATGGCCCTTACTCTCCATATAGCTAATTCTGGAAGCTCTTCATGTCAGAATTCTTCTCTTCATTCTTGCAATGAGCTGCTTCAGATACGCTACTGCACTTGAATTCTCAAGCATCCAAGAAGAGACCCCTCCGACACATAAACCCTTTAGGATCATGGTGCCCGTGCAACAAACAAATCAGTGAATGCATTTGTCCCGGAGTGCCAGCTCTTGAATGATTCACTCTACATTTAGATGAAGTGCTCTCCTATAATTATAGTTGCTTGTTGGTCTCACTTGCCTCCTCCCTTCTATCTCTCTCCTCAAGCCCCAGGCTCAGCTAGAGAACACTGAATCACTCTTTAGTATAATTAGGGTTTCAACTAAATTCACGGCTTGTTTCTCTGTCCATTTGGGAGCCTGATAAAAAATTCCCAAACCAAGACCCTAGCCTGGAACAATAAAGACCTTTGGGAAAACTTGAATCTGGATCCAGATCTAATTTCAAATAAATAAGTTAAATTAAGTTTGGACTCTTTGGCCCTGAGAAAACAAGAGGGAAGGGGGAATGATATAGACAATTAATGTTTTGAATTGCACCATCTTATACATGGTAGGTACTGCAATGAATAAATACTGTAAATGGATTTCCTAGACAGGCAGAGTTTGGCTGAGCAGATACAGCACTGGATTGGGACTCAAGAGACCTAGTACTAATTTGGACCTACCATTGGTAAACTCTGTGACTACAGGTAAATCACCATGCCTCAGTTTCTCTACCTTTTAAAATTGGGATAATGACACTGCCCTCTTTTGTAAAGCACTTTGAGATCTATGGATGAACATCATTATATAAGTATCAGAGGGGTGGCCGTGTTAGTCTGGATCTGTAAAAGCAGCGAAGAGTCCTGTGGCACCTTATAGACTAACAGACGTATTGGAGCATGAGCTTTCGTGGGATGCATCCGACGAAGTGAGTATTCACCCACGAAAGCTCACGCTCCAATACGTCTGTTAGTCTATAAGGTGCCACAGGACTCTTTGCTATCATTATATAAGACTCATTAAGTATGAAGGGAGTGGCAAGCATTGGTCTGCTTTATCAACTGAGCCCCATCTCCACCCGATCTGTGATAGTTAGTGGTAAACTCTAAGGGTGATATCCTGGCTCCATTGAACTCCATAGGAGTTTTGCTATTGACTCCAGTAGGGCCAAGATTTCATGCTACGAATACAGAGATGGCTCTTCCTTCTTTGTACCTGCTAGCTCACTGGAAGACTGGGATCAGGCATGTGGAAAGTGAAGCATTCATGTGTTGGAAAGTGCAATCAGTTTAGCCTTCCAGCCTGGCCATGCTTTGGGATATTTTCTGTTTGTTTGCTTATGAAAAAGGGGGGAATGCTTTGTTCAAAGGCTGGGACCAAATCCTGCTACCACTGAAATGAATGGCAAAACTGCCCCTGAATTCTAGGAGTGTGGGTTCTGTTCCCAGATTTTTAGGTGCGCTGAGTCAGATTCTCAGCCGATATAAAGTAACATAGTTCCATTGAGATCAATGGATCAAAGCTGATTTATATTAACTAGGAATATGGCCCATTACTTTCCCCCTCCATTTTTCCATATAGGTTGCTTTTTCTCCATCAGCATAGATCTGTGGATCTTGTAAAAGATGGGACTTACCACTCCTGTAGGGTTATGAAAAAATGAGGCCTTAATTCTAGGAGGCTTCTGTGTGTCCAAACAGGAAATTCCTGAACTTAGAGGCACTTAGCCTGAGCTCAGTCAGCAATGAAAGAAACATACTGTCTCATGTATCTCACACTAACAGCCGTGTAACCCTGTTGGACGCCTCTCATCTGCCAACTGCCTGCCTCTTTTTTATGGCACACAGCTATTGCATTTCAGTTTTAAAATATTATAATTTTGTGAGCACAGTGTGGCTAGGCACCTCACAGAAACATAGCCCTTGCCCCAAAGTAGATAACACAACAGAGGGTGTCATAAACAAACAATAAAGGAGTGAGGGAAAAGAGAAGGAGCATGAGAACAACAATATCACATGGTAACTATGGCTTGGTCTACCGTTAAAAGTTAGGTTGAAAAAAACCACACCCTTCACTGACATAACTATGCTGATCTAACCGGAAGTGTAAATGCAGGTATGTTGAGGGAAGAATTCTTCAGCTAATGTATCAGAGGGGTGGCCGTGTTAGTCTGGATCTGTAAAAGCAGCAAAGAGTCCTGTGGCACCTTATAGACTAACAGACGTATTGGAGCATGAGCTTTCGTGGGTGAATACCCACTTCATCGGATGCATGTCACGAAAGCTCATGCTCCAATACGTCTGTTAGTCTATAAGGTGCCACAGCACTCTTTGCTGCTTTTACAGCTAATGTAGCTAACTTCATTCAGGAAGCTGATATTCCTGCACCAAAGGATTATGCTGGCCTAGCTAAGCCAGCAACATAGTTATGCCGGTATAGTCTCTGGAGTGTAGACATAACCTATGTGAAGTCCAGAAACATCTTGATGGTCTTGTTAAACGACAGTTTTTTTTAAATAAACTCCCTTCTCATGGGTGACATTTCTTTCTCGGAGGGATTCAGGTGTGACTTAGTGTCAAGGGCTAGGGCAGCACGCGAGGACTTTGGTTTTGTAGAAGGGAATGAACATGGCACCAAGGTAAGTGCCATTGGAAGAATGCCAGAGGACAGGAGGAATGTGAAAAAAAAGAAGCTCAGAGATAATGGTCAGGAATGAGTGACCTTGAGAACAAAGACTGGAAGCTTGCATGCTTCTTATCTGATGAAAACCTTAGTAGCTTCTTACTACATAAAGAGCCTGGGATATTAGCTTCTAAAAGAAGGATAGCCTGTAAAATACAGGATGGATGGTTGCTTAGTGAGAGGCCTAGGAAGATGCAACTGGTCTCTGTGATCTGTGGCAGGCTACAAGGTTTAAAAAAAAAAAAGCCTGTGTGTTTGTGTATCTCATTTTACCTTTCTTCAACCTCTGACAACGTTACTGTTCTAAAAGCTGGCATTTGGAGCTATTGCTTAACAAATAAAATTCTGACTGCACGCAGTAACCCAAGCAGGAACTTTGTCTTGACTTCTAGAGACTACACAGTACAGTATCAACATTTTAGCAGTAATGAGTAGGGTGACCAGATGTCCTGATTTTATAGGGACAGTCCCGATTTTTGGGTCTTTTTCTTATATAGGCTCCTATTACCCCTCACCCCCTGTCCCGATTTTTCACACTTGCTTTCTGGTCACCCTAGTAATGAGGCAAACTGAAGTCCCAGTCCTACGAGATGCCAAGGCTCCCAGCCTCAACGGCCACTGACGTCAAGCAGAGTTGGAACATAAAAGCTGCCATAATAGGTCAGATCATGGATGGTCTATCTTGCACAATATTTTGTCTCAGACAGCAGCCCATTGCCCGTACCAAAGCTTTAGGGGAGGCAAGTATACAGAACAGGGCAATTATGGAGTGATCTGCCCCATCTTCCCCTCCTGGCTTCTGGCAATCAGAGATTTAGTGTCACCCCAATCATGGGGTTGCGTCCCTCACCATGCTGGCTAATATCCATTGATGGACCTATCCTCCATGAATTTATCATCCAGTTCTTTTTTGTACCCAATTATACTTTTGGCTATCATAACATCTCATAGTTCCACAGGTTATTTGTGTGTTGTGTATCTCCCTATCGCAAGTTATGCCAATCCCTTAAAGAAAGAGAGGCGTTTCTGAGAGAAACTTTGGTGTAGCCTGCCTGGAGAAAGAACCTATGGTAATAATCAATAAATATTGTAAGTGTGGAAAATTTCTAGTATTATTATTTATTAAGGCTACAGTATTATAGTAACTCTTAAAGGCCCAATCATGACCAGGGCCCTTTTACTGGGCACTGTACAAACAGAAGTAGACAAAAATCCCTGTCCTGAAGAATTTACAATCTAAGAATTAGCCTTCCATTTGTTTCCTTCTCGCATGCTCAGGTACGTGCCTTTTATCAAGAAGACCCTATACTTGGGACACTCTCTCACCATGTGCCAAATGTTGTCCTTCTGCTCTTCCTTCATGCCCACCTTTGGTTTACCTTCCAATATTGATCTTCTCTGTAACTCTGATCTTTGATCTCTGCTGATCATTGGTCTCTTATAATTTTTCTGGCCACTCAACTCTTATCTAAGGATGCTCGAAGTTCAATCTCTTCTGATCATTGATCTCTGGTCTTTTCTGATCATACTTGATCCTGATCTTTATAATAGATTTGTCTGAGTTATATTACAAGCTCCTCATGGTAGGGACCATGTCCTTCAAATATTGGTAAAGCTCCTTGTACAACTCTGTACAACTCTGTAGGTCTTGAATGGGGTCTGCAGGGTTTCCGATTGACTGTCACTGCTCTGCTACCACCCAGCAGCTCACTGCTAATAAACTGACCAGGAGAGACCATGAAACCCAAAGTTACCCATCAGGGAGGGTTTCTCTGGGCTTGACTGGAAGAACAATGTGAACTCTGATTGGTCAGGGCTTCCTATTTAAACCCAAAGAGAGGCAGAGGAATTTGTCTACATAAGTGGCCTCTACCTGGCTGCTACACTGGACCTTGCCTTCGTGCCCGACTCCTGAACTCAGCTTCTCTGCCTTGCTCTTCATTCCTGCTTTCTTGACCTGTTCCTGGTTCCTGTGTTATTGCCTGGTTTTAGACTCTGAATCTGGCTCTGACCTTTGGCTTGACTTTCCACTTTCAACTCTGACCTTTGGCTTGGTTCCCAATTCTAACTCCTGCTCCAACCATTAGACCCAGCTGCCTATATCTTGGCCCCAACACTTTATAAATAACAAGTAATAACTACTGATAAATATATGATGAAAACTAAAAGGAAAAATATTCCCACCAGCAAATAACAAATTGTTCCAGGCACTGCTTAAGAGATCAGCATTCTATTTCTGTGTTCCACTCTGAGTTAGAGATGACCAAATAAAACAAACATCCCTAATTAACGGAATGAAAACTTAAAAGAGACGCACCCTGACTGTTACTGAGATAAATAAATATGAACTCTAGTTCTTGGAAGAACAATCAGATAACTATCAAATTGGATGAAAAACAGCTTCTTGTTTAGTAAGAATACAGGAGGTGAAATACAGGGTGATAGGATCGGTGGATTATTAGTTTTATACTTTTTAAACATTGTCATGTTTTCTCACAGGCTCAAGAATAATCTTTAGTAAGGTAGGAAGTCTGACTAACCAAGGGATGTGTTTGTTGATGCAAAGCTGAGCTTGTTTCTGCTACAATGCTACACGCTCAGACCAGTGCTACACTACATTTACTTTCCTAAAATTTTCCACCATTGCTGGCAAAGGAGCTCCACTGTTGACAGCACATATTCGCCTTGTCATTAAGGTCACATAATTAAGCATTCAAAAGATACTAGAAGTTAAGGTTGCACCTGACCTCCTTGCATGTATATATTACACTCATATACTATTTCCCAATAATACACTACAACAGCATTACATTATATAGGAAAACAGTGAGCATTCCTGAATGTAGATAATTATACATGATCAACTGGACTTGACTTGTCCTACAGTATTTGCCAAGGAATGGCAGTAAGTTTCCCCACTGCCCCCTTTTGAGATGCAATTATGCAGTTAAGTCTTTGGGTGGATCAAGCAATTATCTAATCGATCCATTCCAAAATCCTAAAGCTGTCACTGTAGATAGTGAAGGGCTAACAGTGGATGGGAATTGTTTTTTGGAAGTAGGGGGTGGAAAATTATTTCACAGACCCACCCAAAAATGCTAAGGCTGGTTCTGATAAGCTCTAACAACAGCCTTCAATCTCCACTCCCATTTCCAAACATTTACTTTTTGAAACCTCTTGGTCTCTGAACATATATATTTTTGCGTTCCCATTCCAGAGAGAATCTTGCTGGAGACCGCATTGCATGTTTCTGACCTGTCTAACACACATCAGCTTTTTAACTCTTCCAAGTTCAAGGTGAGAGCAGCCGCCAACTCTAAGACCTCCTCTCCCCAGCAGAGTCACACACGCTTTCTGAATTATTAGGAGAAACAGCAAAAAATATTTGACTTCTTAATTCTGTGAAAATCATGGCACATTCTATGCAGGTGAAACTGCAACTAGAGTATCTTTATCTGAAAAACTGAACACCTCTTTTCCTTCCTGTAAATCAATGAACGATTTTAATCAATCTATTGTACAACATATTATTATTCTCTTGTATCTACCATGTCTCTCAAAGGGAGGTAGGGGTCTGATCATACTTACTCCCTTCTTGTTCTGTTTTGATTGCTTCAAACTGAACCACTTTAACATCCTGACTGCTCAATTGCTGAAGTCTTTCTTTCCAGTAAAAAGCAAATCTGAATGTGTTTTTCTGGGTTTCATTTGCTCATGAAGCTTTACTGGTTTACAGCATAACTTATTTCCTGCAATTTAGCAGCATGCCGTCATCCAGAGCAGAGACTTTGAACTGTCTTTGCAACTCGTAGGTGCAGTTAAATTCTACACTAGTAACCAAGTTAGCCTTATGCCTCATAAGATACAGCCATTCTGCCTAGAGCAAGATCACGTGTACATCAGGAGCATGTTGTGATTTACAGATACCGTGTTCACAATTAGGCTGCGATATTTATTATTAAAGTTAACCTGACCTTTAGCTGGGTGGCCACGTGCCTGTACAAAGGGTACATTTATCAGTGTATTGATTTGTATTTTGATTTTCATACTGCCTGTGCTATCAGACAGGATGTATCAAATGGGTTGCCATGGAAATTGAGGTGTATGTAGCTATGACGCTGAAAAACCCAGAACGCTGCGATAACCCTTCTTTTCGTGTACTGACCCTTTACGTTTAAGTCTTCCTGTGTGCAGAATTCAGCAGCCATCTTGCTCTCAGAGTCAGTACAGCCAGAATGAAGTCTCATACACTGTGTTATTACAGGGAGACTTTACTTTTGTTCATTCATATTACTGAGTTTCTTATTTGACATCAAAAGTCATGTTAGATTGAAATAATCAAAAAATAAGGCCATAGATTTAGGTGCCTAACTTCAACCTCCCAAGTTGGAAAATCAGGCCCTATATACTAATTTTAAAATCAATAACAACCTTTCTTTATTAACTGGATAGTACTAGAAATTAAAAAAAATAAAAGAGACTCTATATTGTAACAGAAGTACAGTAGATTTTATATTTCCTGGGTAAGTTTAACAATTATTCCCAGAAAAATAACTTAAGTATTGAAAAATGTCTTCTAAGAACAGGTAGGAGCAGGACCACATTTTTAAAGAGGCTTCAACCTTACCTCTTGCTAGCATCTAATTACCTGATTGGGGCAGGATTTGTGTCTGCATTTATTTGTAGGCACAAAATAGCACCCATAAAACTGGGAGCTGTGTTAAGAAACTTCATCCACAAAGCCTCTACTGCCATTAGTGTTGTACATTTTAATGGTAATAAGCTTGTGTGAATGGGTCATTCACTTTTTCTCAGGCACCATTGTAATGTCATGTCACCGAGGAATGGGATTTTTAAAAGTGTCTAAGTGATTTAGGTATCAGGGGGTAGCCGTGTTAGTCTGTATCTACAAAAACAACAAAGAGTCTGGTGGCACCTTAAAGACTAACAGATTTATTTGGGCATAAGCTTTCGAGGGTAAAAACCTCACTTCTTCAGATACATCTGAAGAAGTGAGGTTTTTACCCACGAAAGCTTATGCCCAAATAAAAAAAAGTTTTTACCCTCGAAAGCTTATGCCCTAATAAATCTGTTAGTCTTTAAGGTGCCACCAGACTCCTTGTTGTTTAAGTGATTTAGAAGCACAAGTCCCACTGAAATTCAATAACACTTCTGAAAATCTCACCTGAGATTTTTAAGACATAGTCATGGTAAATCTGACTGATGCATTTTATGAAGATCTATAGTGGGGATACTACCCAGTGTTAAGTATGATTTCCGTTAGCACTGACATTGCAGATGTTCCAAGCTTCCAGATGTTTTGTTCTCTTTTGACACTGAAATGAAACCACAGATTGCTCCATAGCAAGTAAGGCCTGCCAATGTAAATGAACAAACTGTCTGCAGCTAGAAATAAGTCCAGCATCTTTTTCACTGAGAATGAATTAGGCACCCTTTAGGAATAATTGCATTAGGAGACACAACATCAAAGCTCTTTATGCACTATACAGTGAATCTCACATCACAAGCCAGTTGAGGGGGTGTAGCGAGAACAACTAGTGAAGCTTTGTTCTGTACTTTCCTGTATTTTGGCTTTATAATTTATCATACTATAGTTGTAAGGACCACTGCAGTCAGGTATGTGTGGGGGAAACATTCAGGGCTTCTAAGAGCCACTTGTTAAAATTCAACCACCAGATTAAAAGGGGGAGTGGGAAGATCTCCCTGCTTCTGCTGAGGTTCATCCACACTCAACATCCCTGAGAGGGGAATTATCCTACCACTGCTGAGCAGATCCTTTTGCCTTTCAAATGGATCAAACTGCACTAGATGGCTGGTATTTTTCAAAAATTCCCTGGGGAAGGATTCCCCCAGAAACCCTTACAACGTGTACACATATGCATAGTAAGCATCAGGCTTTATCATTATTATAATCAGTGGGTTTTCAGGAACTAAGTATAAACATGTCCAGCAACAGCTATTTGATATACAATTGATTGCCACTGGTGTTGCCTCCACCGAGGACTGGGAGACAGCATTATCCACACACATAGGAAAGCAAAAGAATAGGTTCCTCAGGCTCTCTATTTATGGGATATGATGTTTGCTAATGTAGCATCTTAGCCATAGGCCACTGTGCATCACCTCTCGAATGAAAAAACAGTCAATAATCCTTTTCTTGATCATCATTTTGTTAGGTTTACAAAAGGGTGAAGGAAATGCTTTGGATGTCAGACTCCAAAGGTCAGACAATCTGCCTGATCAGTATGGAGTACTAGTCTCAGTTCTGTATCAATGCAGATTATGGTAAGGATTACCCTTGAACTAATAGTCAAGGTTCTGGAATATTCCTCTTATGTGAAATCCAAAACTGCTCCCCAATTTGAGCTTTTCATGAGCGATAAAATAGACAAAGAGATGCAGAAGTTACTGTACACCAGAAATCCCCAAAGTCATGGACTGTTACACCCCCACATAAACATATTGACAATTTTCTCTACAAATGTTTTTGCAGAACAAAAACTTCTTTTGAATAATTATGAATTCACAGTGTTTATGGGCCAACTATGCGATCTCAGATGCCGGGAGGGAAAAACAGGCTTAGTCTTTCCACATCTCACAGTAGCCAGTTTTTAGAAAACCTTGGCAGGATTTCAGTACAGTACAAAAAGACTACAAAGTCATCAGCCAGAAGGATGCTGCAACAGAGGGAAAAATAGAACTAAATCTCTTTTTAATTTTGTAGCTCTCTTGCATTTCCTCTGGCTATGCAAATGGTAGCAGCAGCATAAATCACTATAAAAGATGAGGAACATCTGACAGCCTCAAACAATATGTGTGTGCCTTGTAATGATGTGAAACTTTTTACCGTGAGTATTATTGTGAGGATGTCCCCAGGGGTCATGTCAGGGAGAACCTCAAACCAAAGAGGTTACAATTAATGAGAAGGTGTATAAAGAAATCTTAACGTAGAAACCTTTCTGACAAAAGAAGGGAAAGAATGGAACACAAATAAGGACATGCCTTCAATTTGCTACACTAGATATTGGCCTTCATTATCTAATATAATCTTCTGATATCCACCACAAACATCACCAAAAAAACGGTTACTCACCTTCTTGTAACTGTTGTTCTTCGAGATGTGTTGCTCATATCCATTCCAATTAGGTATGCGCGCGCTGCGTGCAGAGTCGTCGGAAAGTGTTTCTGTTTGCCACCAGGAGCAACAGAAAGTACCCACAGTTCTGTTCCTTCCGGAAACACAGCCCGGACTTGCTTGCGGATGCATTCCTGATCCTCTGGATGGGAAGTCTGTTGTACGCTTTTCCGCTGATCCCTCTCATACACAAAGTCCTATTCACAGTCCGCAGAGACAGGACAAGGATGATTCTGGTGGCACCGTCGTGGCCTCATCAACACTGGTACACCACGCTCCTGGAGCTGTTGGTGGATGCCCCAATCACACTGCCACTATTTCCAGACCTGATAACACAGGATTACGGTTGCCTCCATCACCCCGACCTCCAGTCCCTCCACCTGACAGCTTGGAAGCTTCAAGGCTAAACCCCATGGAGCTCCTGTGCTCAGAACCGGTAAGAGAGGTCCTGCTTGGCAGCAGAAAACCCTCCACTAGGACCACATACCTAGCAAAGTGGAAAAGGTTCACTTTCTGGTGTGCTCAGAATCGCACACCTCCACTCCAGGTGCCCACACCACTCATCCTGGAGTACCTGCTGCACCTGAAACAGCACAGTCTTGCAGCGTTGTCCATCAAGGTGCACCTTGCAGCTATTTCTGCCTTCCATCCGGGAGCGGCCGGACGTTCAATCTTCGCCAACTGTATGGTTATCCATTTCCTTAAGGGCTTGGAGCAATTATACCCATAGGTTAGATAACCGCTCCCTGCGTGGAACCTTAACCTGGTCCTCTCCAGGCTAATGGGCCCCCCCTTCAAACCACTGGCGACTTGCTCCCTTCTCTACCTGTTGTGGAAGATTGCCTTTCTGGTTGCTATTACCTCAGCAAGGAGGGTGTCGGAGTTAAAGGCCCTCACTTCCGACTCCCCCACATGGTTTTCCATAAGAACAAGGTACAACTCAGATCTCACTCAGCCTTCCTTCCAAAGGTGGTATCATATTTTCACACAAAACAGGACATTTTTCTGCCTGTCTTCTTCTCTAAACCTCATGCTAATGTCCAAGAACAGAGGCTCCACTCACTGGACGCTTTTTACATTGAGTGCACGAAGCCATTCCAGAAGTTGAACCAGCTGTTTGTGGCAGTTTTGGACCGGATGAAAGGCCTCCCAGTCTCATTGCAGAGGATCTCATTGTGGATCACGTCCTGCATCCGGACATGCTGCGAGCTGGTCAAGGTTCCAGCCCCAGCCCTTATGGCACACTCCACAAGAGCGCAGGCATCTTCGATGATGTTCCTGGCCCATACAAGAGATCTGCAGAGAGGCAACGTGGTCCTTGGTACAGACGTTCACCTCTCATTATGCCATCATCCAATACGCCAGAGATGATGCAGCATTTGGCAGAGCGGTGCTCCAGTCAGCATTCCATAACTCTGACCCCACTGCCTAGGTAGGGCTTGGAATCACCCATTTGGAATCGATATAAGCAATCACTCGCAGAAGAAAAAAGGGTTACTCCCCTACTTGTAACCGTTGTTCTTCAAGATGTGTTGCTCATATCCATTCCAATACCCACCCTCCTTCCCCTCTGTCGGAGTAACCGGCAAGAAGGAACTGAGGAGGAGCCAGGTGGGTAGGGGTATATATTCAGCGCCATAAAGGCGCCCCTCCAGGGGGCTCCACAGCTGACCCGATGGGAGCTGCTAAGGGAAAAACTTTCCGACGACTGTGCATGTGGCACGTGCACACCTAATTGGAATCAATATGAGCAATCACTCGAAGAAGAACTTATCAGTTTCATCCTCACCCATAACAATTTGACATTCAACAATAAACACTTTGTCCAAACCATGGGAACAGCCATGGGTACTAGGATGGCTCCCCAGTATGCCAGCCTCTTCATAGGCCACCTTGAGGAAAAATTTCTGGACAAATGTACCATGAAACTAATGATATACCTGCAATACATCGATGATATTTTCATTTTCTGGACAGACAACCCAAACTCCCTCGGAGATTTCCACCACAACTTCAACAACCATCACACATCCATCAAACTTTCTTGAGAACACTCCCACACCCACAAACTTCCTGGACACCATGATCAGCTTCAACATGGAACCCTACAGATGACTATATACCAGAAACCCACTGATCACCACACTTACCTTCACAGATCCAGTCACCACCCCAAACACACCGAGAAATCTGTTATATACAGCCAGGTGCTCAGATACTAAAGAACATTCTCCAAGGAGAAAGTCCGGGATATACACTTTAGCACACCTAAAACCGCCTTCACCAACCAAGGCCACTCCACGAGAGAAGTAGATGGCACCATAGAATGGGCCATCCAAGTACCCAGAGAGAATCTGATTTCAATACAGAAAAAGAAAATATTTTTGACCACATGCCCTTAGTTGTCACTTAACAACCCACACTGGAACCCATATGTGGTATCATTAAAAAATTACAATCCATACTCGATGGGGACCATATCCTGAAAGAAATCTTTCCCAAATCCCCTCTTCTGGCCTTCAAACAATCCCCCAACCTCTCCAAGTTCATCAGCAGAAGTTCTCCACAGACCAGGACACATCAACTCAAAGTGGCATCAGACCCTGCCAGAACAACAGATACAAAACCTGCAGACATATCTCCACTGCTACAATGATCAGGACCCCACAACACACATTTCAAGATCCAAGGGACCTACACAGTCCTAACACAACATCTAGTGTACATCATTCAGTGCACTAAATGCCTCGATAACAACTATGTGGGTGAAACCAGACAGTCACTGCACTCTCAAATGAACTAACACAGAAAAGTGATAAAAGACCAAAACACCATATCACCCATGGACAAACACTCTTCACAAAACAGTCACTCCATATCTGGTCCATATCTTGTCCTTAATGGAAACCTGCACAACACAACACATTCAAAAGATAAGCTTGGGAATTTAAATTCATAACTTTGCTAGACACTAAAAATAACGGATTTAACACAAACACTGGATTTATAGAATCATAGAACTGGAAGGGACCTCAAGAGGTCATCTAGTCCAGTCTCCTGCACTCATGGCAGGACTAAGTATTATCTAGACCATCCCTGACAGGTGTTCGTCCAACCTGCTTTTACAAACCCCAATGATGGAGATTCCACAACCTCCCTAGGTAATTTATTCCAGTGCTTAACCACCCTGATAGTTAGGAAGTTTTTCCTAATGTCCAATCTAAACCTCCTTTGCTGCAATTTAAGCCCATTGCTTCTTGTTCTATCCTCAGAGATTAAGAAAAACAATTTTTCTTCCTCCTCCTTGTAACAACCTTTTACATACTTGAAAACTGTTATGTCCCCTCTCAGTCTTCTCTTCTCCAGACTAAACAAACCCAATTTTTTCAATCATCCCTCATAGGTCATGTTTTCTAGACCTTTAATCATTTTTGTCACTCTTCTCTGAACTCTCTACAATTTGTCCACATCCTTCCTGAAATGTCGTGCCCAGAACCGGACACAATACTCCAGATGAGGCCTAATCAGCATGGAGTAGAGCAGAAGAATTACTTCTCGTGTCTTGCTTACAAAATTTCTGCTAATACATCCCAGAATGATGTTTGCTTTTTTTGCAACAGCGTTGCACTACTGACTTTTGTTTAGCTTGAGGTCCACTATGACCCCCAGATCCCATTCCGCAGTACTCCTTCCTAGGCAGTCATTTCCCATTTTGTATGTGTGCAACTGATTGTTCCTTCCTAAGTGGAGTACTTTGCATTTGTACTTATTGAATTTCATCCTATTTACTTCAGACCATTTCTCCAGTTTGTCCAGATCATTTTGAATTTTAATCCTATCCTCCAAAGCACTTGCAACCCCTCCCAGCTTGATATTGTCCGCAAACTTTATAAGTGTACTCTCTATGCTATTATCTAAATCATTGATGAAGATATTGAATAGAACTGGACCCAGAACTGATCCCTGCGGGACCCCACTCGTTATGCCCCTCCAGCATGACTGTGAACCACTGATAACTACTCTCATACTAACTGCCCTGCGTAACACTGTTGGCACGCTCTGAAAAGTACCTAATTTGCATTAATGTAGTCCCACTCGTTGATCTGAACTAGATACCTTTCAGAGCACACCAGTAAGGTCTACACAGGACAGTTTGCATGTAGTACATTAGAACACTTTACAAATCTCACCCCTCTAGTGCGCTTTGCTGGTGCCATGTAGACAAGCCGTTAGTGTAATCTCCTGCATGACAGAGGCCATAGAACCTCACCCAGTAATTCCCGAATCAAGCCATGACTTCTATTTGAGCAACAGCATCTCTTTGAGAAGGATATTCCATCTTAATTTAAAGATTTCAAGTGATGGAGAATGAGAATCCACCATGTTCTGAGATAAGTTGTTCCAATTGTTAATGACCATTATTAAAAATGAGCATCTTATAATAATCAACTTCAATAGAACGGTTTCAGAGTAGCAGCCGTGTTAGTCTGTATCCACAAAAAGAACAGGAGTACTTGTGGCACCTTAGAGACTAACAAATTTATTAGAGCATAAGCTTTCGTGGGCTACAACGATGCATCCGAAGAAGTGGGTTGTAGCCCACGAAAGCTTATGCTCTAATAAATTTGTTAGTCTCTAAGGTGCCACAAGTACTCCTGTTCTTTTTTCAATAGAACGATTATTGTTACTTTGATTATTATTTATATAGTTCCACAGGTACAGATGGCAGAGGTCAAGACCTCAGTATTATGATTCCTCTGAAATGGGGATTGAGGCCATTTTCTAAATGAAGATATACAGTATTTGCTGTATATTTTTACAGTGTCTAAACTTTCCAGTTCACATTTCAGAGCTTTTTTTTCAGATCCAAAAACAACATGTATGGGAGGAGGACTGCTCTCCCCAGAAACCTCCAAAGGAAAATAGAAGATAAATCAGTAGGATTCAGACCAACATCTTTAAAAATAGCGAGCTCACAAAGCCAATAGATCTAAACAAGTTGGAATGTCTTTCACGTTAGCATCTTCTTTGTGTGGGTCCCTCAAGCCATGTGTCTCTACACAGAGGGTGGGAGCTTTGCCACTGACTTAAATGGGCCAAGGATTTCATCCCGAGTGAAGTTTTTGTATAGTGTGTTGAAGAATGTTTACTGTACAGGACAAAAGTAGAGAACTGGTTTACTTTGTAGAGGGTAATAAACTAATTTTGGTATAGTAGATCTCACAGGTCCTGATTCAAGCATTTACAGAGGTTTTTATTTGCTATAATATTACTCATGCCTGTTGTTTCTATTTTCCTTTCAATTCCATGTACAGTACAGAGTACCTACTTTTCTCATATAAAACATTTTCTCAAATGGAGAAAAAAGTGTTTTTAAAAAAATACAGGTTTTACAAAAAAACCTGTTGTTTTAACATTGTATATATTCTTTTTCTTTCTTTTTATAATGAAGTGGGTTCATAATCCAATTTCAAATGCAAGCTTTTTGCTACATAGCATATAGTAAATGATGAAGTATTTGTAGTCTAGAGATAGTCAATATCACTACTTTTATGAATCACAGAATATCAGCGTTGGAAGGGACCTCAGGAGGTCATCTAGTCCAACCCCCTGCTCAAAGCAGGACCAATCCTGGTGGCTTCTAGGATAAAATCCAAGAAAAAGAAAAATTATTAAAAAAAAATTAAAAGTATTAAGGACCAGGGCCCAGATTCAGGAAGTTACTCAAGCAGGAGTTGGGGCTTTAAGGAAAACAACACACATTATGAGACTCAGCAACTCTGCTAAAGTTAGGCACATATTTCCTGAATAAGGGTCTAGGCCTATAAGATGTGAAGGTCATTAATTATTATTACTTTAGATTATAGTGCTGCCTAAAGTCTTCAGCTGAGATCCAGGTCCCAAGTGCTGGGCAAACACATAGTGAGAGACAATATCTGCCCTGAAGAGCTTACAATTAAAAAAAACAAAACCGACAAAGGATGTGAGGAGACAGAGGCATAGAGAAATGAAGTCACTTATCTAAGGACACACAGCAGGTCAGTGACAGAGCCAGGATTAGACCCCAGTTCTTCTTTCCCTTAGTCCAGTGCCCTGGACACTACACCACACTACCTCCTCTGCTAAAATTTACTGTTTAATTAATCTACAGTCAGAGACAATGAAAATTCCTGTTCAGGCTACTGGAGTAACAGCTGTGTCAGTATTTCTACTCAACACCTCCCGCCCCCTCTCAGGAGCTTAAAGTGTAGCTGTACAAAATTTGCTCCAAGGCTGAAGCTTGACATATGAGAAGAATGAAACTTACTCTCAACCAGGAGAGATTTGTTTTCGAAAAGATTTGAAATAAATGAGTGTGGCTGAAGGGGTGTGATCAAATACAAGTTTTAGAGAGTTGTTGGCACTGCTGAAACTCAAAAATCTCTGTGGCTGTTTTAGCCCAAAATGATGCATACCGTTCATTTCCCCTAACATTCAATTATGCCCGGATAATCCCCAGGCATAATGGCCAGAGTTAAAGAAAGGAGAAAGTATGTTGACTTTAGCTTTGAATTTCCTTGCTTTGAGAAGATTGTGTCAACCTTAATGTTACTTAAAAATTGTTTCTAGTGTCGAGTTAATATATAAATGTTCCAAGTGCAAATTGATCTTCCCCTAGACTGGCTGACATGTTGCTAACACTTTGAAGTAGCTTTGCATGTATTTGTAAAAGAGGTTTCTATGAAGAGATAGTGGATTGTTTTCAAAGGGGGAGCCTCTCCCCGATTTCTTCTGGATTTAATCCCATGGGGGCACCTGGAGGGAGGTTTCACTGAGGTCACAGTGGGACAAATCTCAACACCTGAATCTGATTTCACTTACACCAGGGTAACTCCACTAACTGGAGTTGGATAGTAGTTGAATCCATTATTTACAGATCACAGATTCATTACATATTGGTGCCTGAGCAGTGCTGTTATCTGCAGCACATGAAGTCATTATGCTGCATATGTTGCAGAGTTTACTCAAGTGCTACCAGCTGTGCCAAGAACCTGAGCTGTGGAGTGCAGCTGCAGCTTTTCTGAGATCTGCCCACAAGCTCTCTGATCATTTACTGTTGGTCAGTCTGAGAAGAGAAACCACTGATGCCTTCCCATCACAAAGAGGCCTCACTCTAATTCTCCTGGAAGATAAGCACCACACATGAGGAGCTGATATCTCTTCAAGGCCCCAGACTAAAATCCCCCAAATATCCAGAAAATGGTTCTGTGTTTAGAAGAAGTTAATGAAAGAAGTACTGTACTCTGTTAGGTCCCAGTACTGCTTTGGGATCTGCTAGCATTAGGGGCCCCTGACAGCAGATCCAGATGCAGGATCAAGACTTCAGTCTTTAAAGCATTAGTGTATGGAAACGTGAAGAGATGATTCTGAGGTGAAATGGTGAGTTATGCACCACTCCTCAGCATAAAGGTGCTGCAGTGCAGCACTGTGAAGGCTAAATTCTCCTCACCCTACTCCCACAATTAGTGCCATTGATGTCAAGGGCCCTATTTTAGCAGAATTTGACTTTGGGTCTATAGGTCTGATTCACCAAAACACTTGAGTACACACTTAGCTTTAAGGATATGCTTATGTCTATTCCTGTTCAGCAAAGCACTTATCCATGCTCTTAACAGTAAGCATAAGGCTAAGTCACATTGAAATCAACAGGATTTAGGCAAATGGTTAAAGTTAAGCATGTGCTCAAGCGCTTTGCTGAATCAGAACATTTATCAGGAATAACAGAGGTGAACAATACAGAAATGCAGAATAAGTCAGTGTAAATCAAAGAAGTGAAAATGTATTTTCCAGCATCCAACAAGGTATTCACCTAGTTTCAGTGGCTTTTGGGACATATACAGATCACACCAACATCTTGTTTAGGTTATTGGTGGAACAAGAAAGTAATAACATGTTTACCTTAAAGGCATGTTTCAATAACATATTATCTTGGGGGCTTTTAAAGGTTATTCATTTACAATTCATTCCTATTTCTGAGTTCAGCTCTCAAAGACATCTACATTGGAGCTCATTGGTGAGCCTGACAATCACAGATACAAGTCTTGTAATTGCAAGAACACTTTCTACTCAGTGCCACTGGCAGCATGATAAAAACACTGATGAGCACATATACCATAGGTGATCCTGGAAAGTTCATTATTTTGCAAGTTTACATAGGTTTCAAAACCAAACAGGTGCAAAGGCATAAATACTCTTGGTGGATATGAAAAACTCAACTATGTTAAACGGAATAAATTATTGTTATTAACAATACATCACTGTTGAATCAGTGCTCCTGCACAAAGACTTCTGGGCAACTGGAAATATGGCCAAAGATCACAGTTGGAGGAATTAGGGCAACATACCCAAGTCAATCTTCATAGCAGTAATGGAGCCCCTAAACAGCCAAATCCTCGGATTGTTCAATAAATAAAACAATAAGACACACACACAGAGCAACATACAACATTAAAATGGAATCCAATGAGCCTCAAGGGTGCCACAGATGTGTTCCACCATATGTCGAGAAGGAATGGATTCCAGAATCACAATATCTGGAAGGAGAAGGCCTCCCTGCCTCTCATGATTACACAGTGGAAGGGGGGGGGGGGGGCAGCTTGCATTTCAGTGTTGTTATATTAATTGCTGTGTGTGCACCCATGGTCCCTCCAAGAGACTAGTTTTTGGCACTAATATGGCAATTACAGAAGATAACCAACTATCTGGTAATTCACAATCTGGCTCACTCTGGGACAGTGCTAATAAGAAAAATGTTGCTCTAAGCTGTGATTTTTCATAGCCTACTCAACTTCTAAGTTTTAACACCCAGGGCAGATGCTGCAGCTCAGAACCAGCAACAAGAGGGGCAAACTACACACCACAGCAATACTGAGGAGAAGCACAAGAATAGCCAGATTTTTAATATCTCAGCAAAGGGATTCTCAAGTGTAATACAGCTAAAGAACCTCCATAAAGGGTTAGTCTCTTTATCTCTCTTTCTATTCTGCTTTTACCCTAAATTCTCCTGGGAAGAGTTAGCTGCAGTGCATATTCTGGGGTAGATCCTACCTTGTCACTGTCCACTGTGTTCTGTGAGGTCCTGGATGCAATGGAAATGGTATCCGGCTGACTGCTCCCATCTCCTTGGCTGTCTGCATCATCTACTCCATCTCTGCAAGGAGACAACGAGAAAACACCCCTGTTTACTTAAAGCACCAGCCTTGGGAAGTGCAAAAATTCATAGGTGGATTTGAGAACTGCCAATTCAGCACATTAGGGCAGGATTTGTGCTAAGATTACCCAACTGATGGAGCTCATATTATTACACACTGTGTAATTTAAAATGATGTCACCTCAGCTGTAGGGTTAGAATTCTGCATATAATCACCACGTTTATTGCTGGAATAGGAATGGCCTTTGTGTCCATATTTACAGCAACGAAGGCCCTTGCTCCTAGAAATAGTTCTCTAATGAGGGTGGTAAGGCAGATATTCCACTCCAGTTAGATTTCTCACTTAACTAAAACCAGCCATCCAAATTATAGCATTGCTCTTCGCGACACTGAAGTGAAGGGGCATTTCTGCAGTCTCACTGTAATCCACATTTTGGGGGGTTTAAAACTAGTATAATAATGACAGGATTGTAAAACTAAAACAATAAATGAATATATATATATAACCTCATCAGTCTGCTGGCATAGGGTATTTTCTTCCCTCTTGAAATTATTTTCTTTTGAACCTCTCTCTCCCTCTTTTTAAGAATTTCTTTACTGAAATTAGTATACAAGGAATACAAGCAGCCTGTTACGTCTGGCAGGACTTTGATGTTGCAAACAAAGGTCTCACTCTTTCATTGGGATCTATGAGAGCAAACCCATCCATAAGCCAACGAAAAACCATGAGGGCAAGGATGCTCCACTGTTTAGGGGGTAGCCTGTGGTTCAATTTCCTGCTCTGCCACAGATTTTCTGTGAAACCGTAGGCAAGTCATTTGGGTCCAGATTTTTAAAGGTATTTGGGTGTTGCTCCACTCAACATTGCAGAAGTGACTTAGACACTGAGAAGCCTAAGTCCCACTGACTTTCAATGACTCTTACGCTACTAAGTGTCTAATTCACTTTTGAAAATGAGGCTTAGGCTCCTAAATCAGTTAGATGTTGCAACACTAAGTGGCGCAACACTTAAGCACCTTTAAAAATCTGGGTCTTAGTCTCTCTGTGCCTGAGTTCTCCATCTGTAAAATGGGGATCAAAGCATTGGCCTACTTCTCAGGGGTGTTATGAAAATAAATACATTTAAGATTGAGAGTTGCTCAAATGGGGGCCCTATAAGTACTTCAGATAGACAGACTGACTGTGCATGGGCTCATGGGGTCTGTTCTAATGGATCCCAATGCAAAATTGGAGCCTTAGTTAACACAGCGAAAGGAACAATCCATTTTATATCATTTTTTCTAACCAAGTACTTCACAAAAGTCCTGTTATTATTTCTTATTATCTGTCATTGATGGTAACACTGAAATTCTGAAGTCCATTCATATACTGTCAGGACCACTTATTATTTTTATTGTCACATGATACATAAAATCGAACAAGGAAAAAGAATATGCAGCCGCTTGTTTGTTAGGAAAAAATAGACTTCTCTTCAGGTGGGGTCAACAAGAGAAATATCCTTGGATTCAATGGATAATTTTCATTCTGGTCCAGCAGTTAATTCATTATATGTTATACATCTCTCTAGTGGTTTGGCAGGGCTGAATATTTTTAATTTGAAAATGTCTGATTGGTTTCCACAGAAAAGGTTTTCGTTACATTTTTTCCTCCATTTCACGGTCGAAAAAAGCAAAGTTTGTCTGTGAAAACTGTGGTAAAAATTCTAAATTAATCCTGTAAAAAGCTAACTGACACTTTCCTGGTATGATACAGTAAAGTTCCACTGATTTCATGGATTTACACAATGTGAGGATCTGGCCCATGATTTTTTGTTTAGGACAGCTTGACCAATCATATTTTTTTTTTTGCTCAAACAGTTGAAGCTATTTTTAGAATTTCTATTCAATGAACTAAGCTGAGCAAACCTGCACTGCTGAAGGAAACAGCTCCAACAGAGAATCAAGTTCCAAACAGGAGGGTTGTTTATGGAATCACTGAGGTTACCTTTTACTGTTATTTCTCTGCTTTGCTGGTGTCTTGGGGAGCTGGATTGGCTCCTTCAAAGCTCCTTTCAAATGGATAATCCTCTCCTGAATGACTTCCCGGATATTTTTGATCCATTCCTGTTTTGTTTCAATACTGGATGCCTGAAGTTCCAAAAGGCAAAACGATAGGCACATTATAATATTCTTGGCATGTCTCCTATGTAGAAGAGTCATGATTTGTTTATGTTAACACACGATTGACTGTTTCATTGTTGGTTCTCCACTCCATTGTCACAGCAGCTGGAATACCTGGTCAACCCAGCAGAATTGGAAGCGTATTTTTGCCATACCTACCTAATAAGTTCAACAAGCAACATGAGAGCAGTTAATCTCTGGATGTATATTTAATACCAGAAATACAAAATGCTCTATGGTGAGGAAACAGGTTATCAGTGCACAGCTGGTATTTCTCAAACAAAATATCTAGTGTGAGTTCTTTTTTAAGAATTCAATCAGCGAAATGATTGTCAGCTCTGTGGGTCTGAAGGAAAGCACTATTGTCAACGAATCCAGGGCAATCAACTGAAGCAATTACAGTCCCCAATGTAAATACAAATCCAAACTCAGAATCACCCTGAGTTAGATTCTGCAGCGGCCCAACACACAGACTCTAATAGGAAGAGGACTGCAGTGGGCTGACCAGCTGCATAATTGACCCCCTTGAGCCAGGTTATATATTAGAACCAAATTCTGCCCCAAGATGCAGGCAGAATTGACCGTGACTCCAATGGGAACTACATGCATGCTTCCAGGGGAAAAAATCTGACCTTTCACTTAGCACTCCCAGTGCCCAGTTGGGAATTTAATGTTTTGCAGGTAAAGAAATCCAGCTCAAAAGACTCACTTTCAGCACTGTTTTGTTGTCTGAGGATGGTGTCCGTCCGGACCACAAGGCAAACTTACAGGGATCTCCTTCGACGTGCTCTGTCACTCCCAGTTCTGAGGTCTAGTGAGAAGGAGAGATGATTGGAGACCATACATTATGAATGGAGCCTCCTGGTTTCAAGAAGTTTTACACTGGGGTGGGAGCTCAGCTCCTCTGGCATGTTGTACACTGATAAAATAAACTGAAAACAAAGCCATAAGCAAGGGATGGCAAGTGAGAGGTGTTTGATCAGTTCAGATGAACCCCATTGCCACTACCCCAACCACCATGCACACTGTCATCTTTAATCTTTCCGGAAACACTCTGAGCTTTGCTTTTCAGATATAGCAGGGCTCAGTGAGCCCCGACGAGGTCTGAGCATAGGGTTCCAGAATGCATAAGTATTCCAAACTCAATGCAGAGACAAATAAGCCTTCCCTTCCATCTCTACCTACAAAAAAACTCAACCCCAGAATATCTCATTCTGGTAGACCTACCAGTAGTTTGTTCTTGTAAACATATTTAGTGTGTCCTGAAGAATCTTTGATCTCTTTGCTAAAAACCAAAGAGATTTCAAAGAGAAACAAGTGTCTCTCGCGGCCTTTCCGAATGAGAGACTTGGGATCCCACACTTGAAAGGAATCCTGAAGGATGAGCTCTCCCTGAACATCCAGGTTTTCATCAAAGCCTAAATGAAACACAACAGAACATTTTATCCAGTTTTGTTCCTGGAACCAATATCCCCAATGATCAACAAAGCAGGGTTTTCACTGTTCAGAGGATTACGGTGTTAGGAAAGAATAGGAACATAGAGTCACATGCTTTATTATGCAACTAATTCTTGAATGGATATTAATGGAAAGGCACTGTCACAGTCAGAACATTGTTCACTTTATTCTCTGTTGCTTTGGATTTAATTGTTTCTGTGATACCTAGTATGTCATATATATTGGGTGAAATGTACCTATATTGCTGTTCTATATGTACCTTTAGTGCTTTCCATTGCAATTGTGCGTGATATTATTAATTAGGCAAGGGGAAACACTGTAAAGATTTTAATGGTGACAACTCTATATAGGGCAGCAATATATCGACTACTGTGCATTTTAATACTTGTAAATTACATAGTAAAGACTTTAAGGATGAACCCTGTACCATGTGGCAATTCAGAGCATTTTAGCTTAGCTTATCATAATATGGTCATTGTAACCAAAGGTAGGCAAACCCCAGTGGACCTTTCTGATCTCACACCAATGTGGTTCGAGAGTAATTCCACTGGAGACGATGGAGCTATATTAGTGTACAACTGGCATGACATCAAAATTGGGCTCTATCAGTTTAGATTCAATTCATAAAAAAAACCTCCTAGATGCTTGTGCAAGCCTTAGACAAACTGTGCATAGCTCTTGATTCTCACAGGAACTGATTCTCTTGTAGTAATTGGGCATTTCTGCTTTTGGTCCTCTCATTTTCCAGGTGTGACAAGCATTTATGAGACATCTCATGAGGAGCAGGGAAGCATCTGAGAGCAATGGGCAGTCAGCAATCACAAATCTGTCACTGCAAATTCTAGGCAACAAGACACCCCAGGATTCATTCCTGCATAGCGTTCCCCCTCATGATTTTGAGAATCTGCTACCTTCCAGCATGCTGACGTGCATGGCGTCGTTGGCTTTCTTGGGGACACTGAGCATCACTTCCAGGCCATCTTTGAGTTCTCCTTTGCCTTCTTCACAACAGGTTAAGAGTTCCTAAGAAGAAATGCAGGCCATATATAATTAACTTCTTTACAGGCAGAATAATATACTCTCACTTACATTCAGATTACATTTCCCAGCCTAAAGCCTTGTCTCCATGCAACAGGTTAATTAAAGGTAAGCTTTAAAATGGATGAAGTTTAATTGCATCAAAGGCCGTGTGGACACTCATATATCATAAACCTGGATTAAGTTGATTGAGAACTAGTTTAAGGTTCAACAAAACAGATCACCCTGAAACCAAAATAAGAGCGTCTACACAGGAGTTTGCTCTGATTTAACTAAGCCAGTTTAACTGAACCAGTTTAACTATATGGATGCAAATGTCATCTATAGAGAGGGCCTAAAATATTGTCTCTATTTCTAGTGAGATTTTCCCTGCATATATTTTGTTTAGAATCATAGCAATGTAGTGCTGGAAAGGACCCCAGAGATCATTTAGTCCAGCCTCCTGAGCTGAAACAGGACCATCCATCTAACCTATTCTGAAAAACCTCCAATAACGGGGAATCCACAGTCTTCCTTGCTAATCTATTCCAATGCTTAACTATCCTTATAGTTAGAAAGTTTTTTCTAATATCTAGCCTAAAACTCCCTTGCTGCAGATGAAGCCTATTAATTCTTGTCCTACCTTCAGTGGACATAGAGAACAATTCATCACTGTGCTCTTTATAACAACCCTTAATATATTAGAAGACTGTTATCGGGGTCCCCCATCAGTCTTCTCTTCTCTAGACTAAACATGTCCATTTTTTAACCTTTCCTCACAGGTCAGGTTTTCTAAAGCTTTTATCATTTTTGTAGCTATTTTCAGGACGGTCTCCAATTTGTCCCGATCTTTCCTAACGTGTGGCAACCAGAACTGGACACAGTACTCTAGCTGAGGCCGCACCTGTGCCAAACAGAGTGGAATAATTACCTTCCATGTCTTACGTAAGACTCTCCTATTGTTTATTAGTTTTTAAGTGGATACTGTCTGATCAATTTGCAAAAATTTGCAAAATCCAAGATCAATAGAAAATGTTCCCATTGTTAATTTTAAAATTAGTCTAATGAGTCTTTTATTTGTGTGTAAGTATTCCTGTGCTGTACCTGTCAACATTTCAAAGAAAAAATTAAGCTGAAATACAGCGTCCAAGAAGAGGCAGATGTTGGCTAGGGGTCCCTATCCAAACCCAGGAAAACATCCAGATGTTTGCTATTGTTAGAAACAGCTGAACTGTCATTAAAACATCTGACCAAAGTGTTCCAGAAAGCAAACTTACTGTATAAGAAAACACTTCTATCTCCCTTGGATTTTCCCTTTCTTTCCTTTTTCTCTTCTTAGGGCTAGATTGGATGTTCAGAACTCAGTTCCTGTGGAGAATCAGTCTCACTGTGTCTACTTTTCCTCTTCATGCATCTTTTCTTCTGTCATTTGTAATGTACTGCATGACTCCCCCTCAGAAGTTCTTCATCCTTTGCATTTTTCTCTCCAAAACACTCTTTCTCCAAGATGTTTCTCTTTTCCAATTCAGTCGTTCTCCCCTACCTACTTTTACAATTAAATATTTCATTTTTCCTCTCTCCTTTCTATCACAGTTATTCCCCACCATTAAATCTCTCCTTATTTCTGTACCCACCTATGACTGATCCAACTGCCATCAAAGTCAATAGGAATTTTCCCATTGATTTCAGTAAGAGTTAGATTAGTCTCCCTCTCCTTGCCCCCTTGGGTCCTCTTGGGATGGGGATCACCCTCAAATGCAAGTTGATGGTATAAATGTTTCAGAGAGTGAGCTGGTGACAGAGTTAATTTGTAGGTATCACCATCCACATTGAAAGTGAATTGAGAGCTCTACCCTGCAGTGTAGGAAGTCTGAATACTGCAGCACTGCATAGTGTATAATACCCAGTAAATGAAAGTGACTATAAACACAAGAGAAATTTATTTCCACTGACTGAGATGGATGAAATGCAAACAGTAAATAAACAGCATTAATGGTGAAAAGTAAATTGGAGCTTTGCAATTTTTACCAGTTTAATTGCTTATGTTATTAACACACAGGAAAAGATTTTCTTTAATATATGATACTTAACCTCATGGTGTGCATTTATAAAAACTTGGTAATTTCAATGCATTGGTAAAAGAACCTCTTGGGCAGAAATACAGTTGAGAAATTGGCTTGAATTTGCTAGAGGCATTATCATATTCATTTATGATTTCCATACCATTTTACAAGACACATGTTCTGGGTGTGCCAACTTCTCCACTGCCTTCATTCATTGTGCAGTCATTTACACCTGTACAAAAGGTGTGTAAGCCACTAGCAGATCAGCATGGCAGCGTTTCACACTATATCTTAGGTACTTATTTGGCCCACATTATCATAGCATCTCTGTGCCTCACAATCTGTAACATAACACAACACCCCTGTGAGGTAGGAAGTGCTATTATTCCCATTTTACAGACAAGGAACTGAGACTAAGTAACTGATTTTTAAAGGTGTTTATGATGCCTAACTCCCATTGTCCAAGATTACACAAGAAGACTGTTGCAGCAATGACCTGAATTTAGGTCTCGCTAACCACTGGATCATTCCTCCTCTTCTTACTGAGTCAGATTCTCATTTACAGCTCTTTTCCCGGCCCAACTTATTTCCACCTCAGCATCAGATCAGCGGCACTGGTCATTGTGTCAGCAAGTGAGGGGTGAGCCAACTCCTGGGCCCCCCTCTCCATTCCCTGCCACCTATGTGGAAGGGGGCCCAGCTGCAGCAGCTGCTCAACCCCTCAAGTAGGGTCTGGCCATGCAGTTAGCTCCCAAAGGGGAGTAAGAGGGGTTGTTACACTCACTAACTCCCCTGCACAGGCTTACAGCGAGGCTTCTAATTGAACCCAATGTGACCAGTGCTAGATCCCCATATCTTGTGGCTCCAGGCTACTGTGTCTGCCAGTCAAGTTACTGACTCTCTCTGTGACCCTTTGTACCCCATCTGAACAATGTGGCTAATCAGACTAGATCGTTACTGTACCTTCAGTAAAAGCTGGTATTTGGTGATCCTCTGGACAGGCTTGATTAAATAGGAGGAGATAGAGTTGGCCAGGCCGTGCCTTTGTTGAATTTCCTACAGGAGGCGAAAACAAGATGCTGTTAAATACAGGCATAAAAAACCTTTTACCCAATACCAGATGGAACCACCCATAACTAATTTTAGCCCGGGAGTTCTTACTTTAACTAGTTTTTAGTTCACATACAAAGAATAATGTGGTTTCATAAAGGACAGCAATATACCACAAGGTTATTTAGGCCTGGTCTACACTAACACCCCAATTCGATCTAAGGTACGCAACTTCAGCTACGTGAATAACGTAGCTGAAGTCGACATACCTTAGTTCGAATTTACCGCGGTCCACACGCGGCAGGCAGGCTCCCCCGTCGACTCCGCGGTACTCCTCTCGCTGAGGTGGAGTACCGCAGTCGACGGCGAGCACTTCCTGGTTCGAATTATCGCGTCCAGACCAGACGCGATAAATCGAACCCGGAAGTTCGATTGCCAGCCATCGAACTACCGCGGTAGTGTAGACATACCCTTAGTGTTCTCTTCTGGTCTGTAAATAGGGAGAGCTCTGTGCAATCACTCCAGCTAGGACTCTGTTGAGTAAACAACGCAGCTTTTGCCTTAGGATGTATTTATTGTCATGTAAACTGTTTTTCCTTAGTCGTGAGGGTTTAAATCAGACTCTTAACATTAAATCCTGCATTAATGTCATGTCTGGGGTGGGCCTTTATCATAATTCTTCACATTCTGGAGCGTTTACTCACTTAATAACCTCCAGGATGCCCTGGGCCAGATTCTATGCTTCAGCATAACGGGGAAGGGGAGGGGCCATCACAGATCCAGTTATAGCTCCCTTGTTCTCCTCTTGGCCCCTAGCCATGGGTCAGGTGAGAGCCAGCCAGGACGCTGCACTAACTTGCTCCAGTTGGTAATAGCCCCAAGAAGCATTCTGCCAGCTGAGGATATAGCTAAAGAACAATGTACTCTGACCCCTCCTCTTCCCCACCCATGGTATTTGCCCATCCCGCAACACAACCTGTGTACCGGCTGGCACATGATTCTTTTGCTGGAACCAGTTCAGCACACTTCTTTTTGTACTGTCTGTGTAACTAAGTTTTTCATCCTTCCTGTGTCCCAGCTCTTGGTGCAGGAGGACACTCCAGAATGCATTGCCTTATGTGCTGCTGGTGAATGTTCACTAGGCACACTAGCCCCTGCTGATGCACTATGGGATAGCTGCTCAGAAACGGTGAAATCTTCACACCTGCCCAGCCCTTCTACACTGAATAAGGCCAGAGTGAACCGGAGGGCTCCTAAAAGTCTCAGTTCCTACCGAGGGAGGATTTCCCCAGCATAGGCATGGAGGCAGACAGCTGCAAGGCAGCCTCCAGAGGACTCCTTCACACAGCCTGGCATAGGAGACACACGCGGCATTGGGGTGAAGGCAGGAAGGGCATATGGGGAGTGGGATCACAGAACATGGCACTGTAGAGATTCTGGGCAGTGCTGCCATCCAGGGTTGACTAAGACAGTTACGCTTGGGATTGTGGAGAAGCCCAGGACCGGGCTTAAAGTCTCCTCCCCTCTTCCTCTGGGCTGCACGTTCTGTGCTGCATCTCTAATAGGTGAAGAACAGCATCTCACCCAGTGACTGATGCACTGATACAAAAACACATAGAAAGCAGGCGAGGTGTGGTTGTGCAAATATAGTTATGAGGGCAGCAAAATTGCTGGGTGGACACAAGCTGAATGGTGGTAGGTGTCAAAGTCTCTAACTAGTCAGTCAGGAGTTTTAGCCAGGACAGGGCCTTAGAACACACAAAACTGCCATCCACACAAGGACAAGAGTGTGGAACTGCATCCTGAGCAGTTACTGCTATGTGATACTGCCTACGGGACATAAAAGATTTCAGATACATCTGTAAATTGGGATCTTTTGTAAAACACTTGGATGCTGGAAAGCACTATATGAACTTGCAGTACTATATCTCTTGAAGAATGAACTAAGGAGATACAAGGCTTCCGCCTGCTTCCTGAGGAAGAAAAACTTGCCTCTGGTTCATTGGAGAAATTGTTCAAGAACACTCCATCCATGCGGAAATATGAATCCCTATAACACTGCCAAGGTCAGTGAACCTTACCATGTTGTGCTGTGTGCATGCTGGTCACACAAGTCAAAGGTGCCTGGGGGCAGCTCTATACTAACACACTGAGCTTTTTCTAAGATCGAAAGAAAAAGATTTCAAGTCAGGGGAAGAATATGGCCAGTGTTTGAACCAGATCCTCCCTGTTTTGTACTTTCTCTGTATCCTCTTGGACACCCAGCCTGTCTATGCTCTGGCCAAATTTTCCTTGACATGCTCCAACACTCCCAGAAGGAGAACTTGCTCATGATAGTTTAAATAAGAAAGCACTATTATTGTTTAAATTGCATCAGATTCAGAGGAACAGTCCACGAGGCAGATAGAAGAGAGAAATAGGGATCAAATGTTTCTTATCTATGTCCCAGATCCTCAGCTGGTGTGAACTTGCATAACTCCAATGACTTCAAAGCCATGCTGATTTACACTAGCTGGGGATCTGGCCTGTATGACTAGCCACAATTATATCTGGTGACTGTGGAGAATATATTTCATTAAATAAGTGTCATAAAAAATTAACGAGTCCATTAGACATCAGTGATCTCTGAAGCTACTGGATGAAGAAAATACACACAGTTATAATGCTGTGGTATACATAGTTAGGTATTACAGAAGAACAGATATAAGAAGTGTAGGAGTTTGGTTAATCAAGTAAGTTGTGGCTGTTAGAATTCACTGCTATTTTCAAAAGAATAAGGGTGCTGGTTCCTGTGTCCCAACCAAATTCCAATTTGCGTAACCATATTCTAACTCCCTAAATTCTTCCTGTAGTTTCAGAGTTGATATGGCAGTCTCCCTTGCTGCCTGTCCTACGCTGATGATTAGCAATGCCATGTGCATTTAGGGAAAGATCTTTGAAATGGAAAGATTCCCATTGACTTAAATGGGTGTTCAATGAGGTCCTTTACTGCTACTTTCCTCCCATTGGTGGTTGCATTTCTGTGGTGGATGGAGTGAATCGAGTGTTTGCAAACGTTGTGCAGTGCTTTGGAATCCTCAGACATACTATGCACATGGAAGATTATTATTACAGGGAGTAACAGAGGGTCCTGTGGCACCTTTAAGACTAACAGAAGTCTTAAAGGTGCCACAGGACCCTCTGTTGCTTTTTACAGATTCAAACTAACACGGCTACCCCTCTGATACATTACAGGGAGTATCTCTTTAGCAAGATGTGCTGGATATTGTCCAAATCTCATTGAGAAGAATTGGAACGATGAATTTAATTTCCTTCATATTACACTGAGGGCCTGATTCTCCACTGCCCTGCAATTTGTGCAGTCATTGACACCACTGCAAAGTAAACACTAACCACATCAGAATGGGAAAATTTTACAACCACTTTGCACTGGTGTAAATGACTTCAAGGTCTGGGACTATGGAGACCTTTTATCCTTCAGGGTTTCTGGCATGTCCTCTTTCTCCCTTTGCATACCGAGTTGGTTTTCAGCATAGTAGAATCCCTACCTGGGCCACATAAAAACAGAACTTGCCACTGCAAAACAGCAATATGCTGAAACTTTAACTTGCAGTATTAAGCACTATCAAAAGGTCTCCAGTCAACATATGCGGCTGTGATGGAAAAGCTTAGCAGAGCAAATACTTTTTAATCTGTGTGAACACCCTGATAAACATGTAAATCTGCTGAAATGTTCCATGGCCCAGGGAAGCCACTTCTAAACTATTAAACAGGCTCAAGTGCCACCTGCTGGTGAAACTATTTAACTGTCAAATATACTTTTAGGAAAAGGAGCTGCTAATTTACAAAGAGCACTATGTGGTCCATAGCAAATTATTTTTAAAAGAGAATATTATGCTCTTCATTTTTCTGGTTCACTTAAGAGTGCTAAATGCTGAGTTTAACTGAAACAATTTAATCAATGGCCTATAACGAGTTCACATGAGTTGATTCATACAGTTATTACCATGGTACCAGCTGCATGAGTAGGAACCCTGCTGACTGATTATATTTGTCACTGACGATGTTTAGTGTCTAGGAAAGGAGATGTATTTAAAATTTTAAGGACAACCCACAGTGGTCCCTAAAGGACTGGAGTAACAGAGTGTTAATATGGATGATAGATGGACCATACTCCAGAGGTTCAGTGAACACATTTAGTTCAAATAAAGAATCCAAAAGCATGTATGTTTTATCTGAGCCACCTCTGTCTTCAAAGCTGGGGCTGGATCCTGCAAACACTTATTACCAGGCTTAGCACTTTACTACTGGACACAGTCCAGCTGAAGTCAATGTGGTCACTTATTGTCAAATTTAGGCAAGTGTTTAGTAAGTTTTTGCAGGATTGGCTTCTTATCTTGGAAATGTTGTGAGAAGAGATCCCCTTATTGGATTTTGGCACTTCAAGGTATAAATATAATGAGCTCAGATTCTCTTGTTCGATTTTGGCACTGGAACCAGGAGACCAGAGGAAATTTGAACCATCCAGAACCTTAAAGTGATTTGATTCTAAAATCAGATGAAGGTTCCCATAAGGATTGCTCAACCCTACTAGGACCAACTTTCCCCAGTGATGAAGACTGCACATCACACAATGCACATATACATCATCCAGCGGGAAACCATTATGTGACAGAGAGTGCGCTCTGATGGAGAACGTCCAGAGCTGCTTACATCAAAGAAAGTCCCTGCATGTTCCAGGATGAGCTGGCTGGAATCAGGCTTGTTTTTGCAGTAGGTGACATAGATCTGAAATTTATCTGCCTGTGAAAACAAACATCAAGGGAAAAGCAAGATCAGCTATTGCTCTGCTCCCACAATCACCCATTAAGACTGAGCAGAATAAATACATGCAGTAAACCATTCCTCTTACTGTAATGAGAGTCTTGCAGGTTAAATAGAACAATTAAAGGCAATCTGTGTTCTTCCAGCTGAGGAAAACGAGGTGCACCAAATAGTAAACCTGTATGCTTTTCTTTAACAAATCTACAGGTAACATCGGAGACAAGGCTCGGGCAAACGTTTTCAGCTTTATTCTGGGGTACTGAGTAAGTGTTAGACTCTGCACAGACCAATCCCCTACAGAAGATGGGCCATTTAACAACAGCTTGTTGGTAAATCATGAACAATGTCTGCAAATATTTACTCCTGCCTTGAAGCAACTGTTACAGAGTTAAGGGCTAGATTTTGTCACAAGGACACAATCCACCACTGTGGTGCCACAGAAACATCTCAGGGAAGGAATTATGGCTCAGGGGTTCGTTACACAAACATCTACTCTGGATACCCGAGTGCTGAATGGGGCCACAATGCCCTCCCTACACTTCCCTTTGCTCCCAGGGGAGGTAGTAATTTATTGTTAGCCTATATCACTTGTCACCCAGGCTGGCTCAGCTGTGTTGGCCAACGAGTGCAAGAAAGCTGGGGGCAGGGGAGGGAGTCAAGGCTCTAGTTTTCTCTGCTGCAGGGAAGGAACAAACAGGGAGACAGCATAGAGCTGTGTTCCCTTTACTTCTCTGTGCGGCTGTGCACTCCAAGTCACAATGTAGCTCTAAGTGTCCTCTACTCATCACTAGGAAAGTATCATTTGCACCAATCTCTAGCTTGCTTCTGTTTGGGTTTGAGGAGATAATAAATGGTGAAGCAGGAAGGCTCATTACCCAGGTGACAAAGCAGTGACCCACGTCTTCAGGCAGTTGTTCATATTTCTCTAGTTCTTTCAGGAAAATGCTGAAAATGTGAGAGACAGCTAGAGTTAGTTACTCTGTATAGCTGAATATCTGCACCATGCTATGATTACTCTTAAAAGTATCTTTGTTACAAAGCTAATCAAATGTATTTTATGGCCTGACCATTGAAAAAGTGTGTTACTGCCAATGGATGCTTTTTTTCTTTGAACACAACTGCTCCATCTGAAACGTTTGCTCCATGGCTCAACAACAGAAAAAAAGATGATAATCCTTAGCACTGGGATAGTGCTGTAGAGGCAATGAAGTGCTGTGCAGGCATGAACTAATTCTTCTTCACAGCAACCTTGTCAGGGAGATAATATTTAGAGTGGGGCGGGAAACAGTCTTCCCATCTGTGAAAATTTCAAAAACTTTCCCATTGCACATCAGGACAAAACAGGGAGAGAGAGAGAGAGAGACCCACCCCAAAAAAACCAATAGCCCAGTGATTAAAGCACTCGCCAAGTTCCAGTCCTTGCTCTAATTCAGGCAAAGCAGGGTCTTGAATCTGGGTCTCGCAAGTCAAAGATGAGTGCTTTCACCACTGGGCTATTGTGGAGCATTTCTCACTCTCTCGGAAGCCTGAGAAATCTTCCCAAAGAACGTTTCATCAAAACCATTTCCCATGAAAAGTTTCAATTTCAATGAATTGGCATTTTCTGTCAAAAACACCTTTTGTTGAAAAATTCCCAACCACCTCGAGTAGCATTATCCCTATTTTACATATGGAAAAATAAGGCAGAGAAGTTAAGTAATTTATCCAACTCTACACAGTGTGTCAGTAGCAGAGCAAGGATAGGCACTCAGAAGTTTATGGCTTCTGATCCTGAATTCAGTCCACTACTCCACAATCCCTCTATAGTATTTTAGGCTAAATTAGGCAATGATACAATTTAGAGAATTGAGGGTGAGTCTCAAGTTATCAGCCAGGGCCTAGGGACTAAACTCACGCCCTAGGTCAGCAATGCAAGGGATGTTCATCCTCTGCTGAAAGATGGAAAATTTCACATCACTCAAGTTACTCCTCTGGCTTTGGAGAACGCCATGTCCAATGCTTGGCTGCAATGAGGGTCGCTGAACAGAATGAACAGGAGGGTGTGAAAACAGTTGTATGTGCTGTGCACTATTGTGTTCTACAATAGCAAATCCTATAGGATCCCCAGGAAACAAACATCAATCGCTGCAAAACAAACATAACAGGTGGGAGGGACACCACAATGGGAGAAAGGGGAATTGGGGTGAAAGCCAGACAACCTCATTGCTCAAGTAAGTAGCAAATGGGGGCGGAGGGAGATTTCCACTAAGAAGTTTGGGCATTTAAAGAGGTCTAGTAGTTTATATATCCACAAGGTATAGGACATTTTTCATGTAATACAAATAGTTGGAATCTACCATTCTGGTTCATTTTAAAGCTGACTGCACAATCTGTGAGTGATATGGTCTCTGTTGGACCATATCTATTTATGTACTGTACTGGTTTAAGATATCACGAGTTCCACTTTATCTGACTGAAGCGCAGACAATTCCTTAGGACTGCAAAGTGTTGTTTTGATGTGTTTGCTTCTAAGATTGCCTCACTTTTTGATGTATAATTTGAAGACTCTTGATTTGAATTGGAATTATGGGATCCAATGTCCTTTGGGTGTTGTGTATATAACTCCTATTGCATGCACATATACATTAAGGGAAGAATAAGTCTGAGTGCAAATCTGATTAATGTAAAGGGTATAGTCCCAACCTAATGTAGGGGAAGCTACAGGTTAGCTGTAATATAGGTGGCAGTAGGACTGGCTACTGTATTTCGTAGGGCATGTCTTCACTAGCAATGTTAAAGCGCTGCCGCGGCTATAAAAAAAACCACCTCCATGAGGGGAGTAGCTCCCAGCACTGGTACACTGTCTACACTGCCACCTTACAGCACCTCACACCGCTGAGTGAGAAAGTTGCAAGGCTGTAAAGTGGCAGCGTAGACAAGGCCCTAATCTCCCATTGACCATTCCTTCTGTTTCCGGCCTTTTCCAAGAGATGATATGTTTGACAGGCAAGATTCCAGACTTCTATTTAAATGGTTGACTTTACTGACTTCATCTCAATACAGTAAAGTGATTGGATTTACAGATCAAGCAGTCTGTTGTTCTCATCCAACTTGGCTAGATCAGGTCCTTGAATCAGATAGGGTTTGATTCTGTGCCAATGACATCAATGGCTAAGTTCCCATTGACTTCACTGATTTAGGACCAGACAGTTGATGCTCTGTTTGACCCATGTAATATGAGAAGATCTTTATCAGGCTGGATAAATTCGGCCTGGGTGATTAAATCTGGCAGACCTTCAGTGGGTTCCAGGTGGGCTAAGAGTACAAGAGAGTCTCAGACTTTTAACAATAAATTAATCTAATTATTCCGAGATGATAACGATGATTGTTTTGCTTCTTGAGACTAGCTGGATAGAGATTCTATTTCTCTAATTTTGATTAACTTCATTTGGTAACAAGGGTCTCATTGATTTACATCAATCAGTTTATAACCTGAGATATGTGTTGCGTGGCTAGTATGGAACCAGGGATCTGGGCTTTTAACTTCTAAATAGGGAAAATTTTATGATGATACACATATGGTATATATGCTCTGCAACTAGGCCCCATTTTTCCCATCTCTAAAACTGAGGAAATACTACATAACTTCTCGGTGCCCGTTTTTCCCCAAAATGGGGATAATGATACCTGCTTCACAGTGATGTGAAGCTTAATTCATTAATATTTGTAGAGTGCTCTGAGATACTTAGATGGAAAGAGCTTATAAGACTGCAAAGCATTATTATTATATTATTACAGGAAGACCTGTTTTATCCGTCACTTCACCAACTGAAAAGCTCTATAAACCGGCGTTTCTGATCTTCATTGAAATGCCGGTTTATAGTCTGGTTGGCGCGAGGCCGGCAGGGGGTTGGGGCGTAGGAGGGGGTGTGAAGCGCGGACTCTGGGAGGGAGTTTGGGTTTGGGAGGGGGCTTGGGGCCCAGGAGGGGGCATGGGGTGCCGGATCCAGGAGGCGCTCACCTCGTGTGCCTCCCCACAAGTGGTGACCTGTTCTGGCTGCTCCTAGGTGGAGGCGCAGCAGGTGGCTCTGCGCGCTGCTGCTGACCCGCCCCTGGCCCAAGCGCTAGCAACGCAGCTCCCATTGGCTGGGAACTGCGGCCAATGGGAGCTGTGGGGGTGGCACCTGCAGGTGGAGGCAGTTTGCAGAGCCACCTGTCGCGCCTCCACCTAGGAGCAGCCAGGACAGGTCGCCGCTTGCCGGGAGCCGCCAGAGGTGAGCGCCCCCCAGATCTGGCACCCTGCACTCCCTCCCGTGCCGCAACCTGCTGCCCCGCACCTCCTCCCACACCCAAACTCCCTCCCTCTTAGTTAACTGGCATTTTTCACTTACCAGCACCCCCCATTGCCCCAACATGTCGGATAAAACAGCTTTTATTGCATTTCTAGTCTGGCTTGCATGTCTTTAATCAGCTATAAGCAAAGTTTGAATAAAGTTTTAATTATTTTTACAAAGAAGTAAACAAGGAAACAGTCAGTATTCCCCAGGTTTGGATCAATAACTCCATGCCTTTCGACAAATACTACTGTACCAGTTCTCAGCACACATTATATATACGTACAGAATGATCTGAGGATTTTTGTTTTGTTTTGTAATCAGTGAACCTTCTTGGACACATTACGAAAACCTACTTGTTATGGAAGTCATAAATCTCCTGAATGTTGCCAAAGATGATATGTTCTTTATTAAGAATCCCAGGTGGTATCTCCTCCACTCCACTTGTCATTTCCCAAAGGTAGGTCTGGAAGACACAAGAAATTCTTAGCACCAAGAAGTGCAAAGCAAAAGAACAGAACTTCCTGTTTTCTTGCCAAAGGCACAGATTGACAACGGAAATGTGCACTTGGAGATTAAACACATAATCTGAAAAGAAATAAAATGGAAATGCTCCAATGACATGAAAAATGTCTCAAGAAATTCAAAGTGCTGACACAGAGAAGGATGTCTGAGGGGGAACTGAAATCATGCCGACAAAACTAGATCTCACTGTCTCTCTGAATGCTCACTGCTGATGCCCAAATAGAACTACAGACAGAAAACAGTTCAAAGGTAAGATGAGTTCACAATTTCAAGAGCCAAGTGTTTATCATTCTATGCATAAAGCCACATTATAGATGTAGGAACTCGAATGCTAACCTCCTTCTGTCAGGTTTACCTTGTTTACTGTCCTCAGTATCACAGATCTACTCAGGGGAAACCCTTAAATAGAGTTTGGCAAACTATTTACAACAAAGTATTTACCAGTGTGATGCAGACCCTTTCTCTGTTCACAAATTATCCAGGCACAGATTTCAATTTTTAATGAAATGTTATACTGTACATAAATTATTTAAGGAATGTTTTAAACAAACAAATTTCAGTCTCTGGATTTATTCATGAAGTATTTGCTATTCATAATTACATAGTTATGCCATGTGATTGACCACCATAGACTCACAGACTTTAAGGTCAGACGGGACCATCATGATCATCTAGTGAGTCTGACCTCCTGCACATTGTAGGCCACAGAACCTAACCTGCCCACTCCTGTAATAGACCCATAACCTCTGGCTGAGCTACTGAAGTCCTCAAATGGTGATTTAAAGACTTCAAGTTACAGAGAATCCGCCATTTACACTGGTTTAAACCTGCAAGTGTCCAGAGCCCCAAAGTCACATGGAAGTGTTTCTACTCTTTGAATGGATGAATGAAGCTTTTAGAAATAGAGGAGCGCTCAGACTGTCATTTGGGGTGCAAATATTTACACACAGACATATTCATAAGAGTATCTGCAACACTTTCTCTTTTTGGCGATGTAAAAAAAATAGCTCATTCTACTTCTTCCACAACTCCCACCCATAGGTACTGATTCAGTGGGTGTTCCAGGGCTGGAGCACCCATAGAAAAAAAAATAGTCGGTGCTCAGCACCCACTGGCAGCCCCCCGGATCAGCTTCTCTCCCTCCTCGTCAGCGCCTCCCTGCTGCTGGCGGGCCCTGCCAATCAGCTCCTCCCCTGCCCTCCCAGCGCCTCCCACCCACCAGCTGTTCAGTGATGTGCAAGAGGTGCTGGGGAAGTGGGGGAGGACTGTTGGCAGGAAGAGCAGGGGAGGGGGCAGAATGAGGGTGGGGTATTGGGGAAAGGGGTGGAGTGGGGTGAGGCCTGTGGCGGAGCGAGGGTCAAGCCTCCCCCAAGAACCGAGGAAGTTGGTGCCTATGCTCCCACCAGTGGAACCTGATTGTCTGCACTCTCCAGCCCTGCCTCTTTATCTTCCCCTAAGCACCACTGCAGGGGGCCAGAGAAGCTGAATTGAAGGTAACCTCCTACCTGCCTTAGCACCCTCTCACAGCCTCCTTCCAGATGCCAGTCAGTGTCTGAGACTCAGGCTTTATTGCACAGCCTAGAACAGCACAAATATATGCAAGGATGCTATATCATTACTGCGAATACTATGATCTTACAGGGCAAAGAACTTACCTCTAAGCATTCATGTAAGTCTCTGACATAAGCTTTTTCAGTCTGAAGCAGTTCAGCCATAATGAATCTGGAAGGAGGAAGGTCTTTCAGTCAGCTTGTACATAATACACATTTATGGCATTACTAAAGAGAAAAACTCTCTTGTATATTTGTCATAAATCAGTGCACTTCCACTCTAATTTTCACCTAACTGGTATTACCTAGGCTCTATGGGAATACAAATAATAATACTCATACCTTCCAAATTTATGAATAAAATACCACTTATTTTCTATTCATTTGGGACCAATCTTAGATATAGTATAGTTCCATATTTTAAAAAACAGCCTTCCGGAATAAAATCCAATTACAATGCGTTTCTCCAATCCTTTGTGTTTTATCTATGGTCCTCAAGTCCTTAGTCATGTGACTCCCATCAATTGTACTGGAGTTTTGCATACATAAGGACTTTGAAATTGGCCCACACCACCTACATTTTGAGAAGTATCCACTATTTATGGGCAACCTTTTGTCACCCTTACTCATGTTGAGTAGTACTGTGATTTCAGTAGGACTATTTGTGGAGTAAACTACTCAGTGTCAGGTAGGCACACTCTAGCCCTTTAGTTGGCTCAGTTATTAGGTGCCCAACTTGAAGCAAGATGTTGATTTTCTGAGGTTCTGAGCAATCACTGTTCCAGCTGAAGTCAATCAGAGCTTGGGATGCTCAACGCCTCTGAAAAAAGTAGGCCCTAGGTTTCTCAAGTTGTGCACCCAAAATTTTGAAAATTTGGGCCTATATTTTGTAAAACCACAAATGATTAATATTTGATAAATGATTAAACTCAGAACCTTAACACATATGAATTAAGCCAAAATGTGTGCTCTGAAATTACAGCTTTTCCCTATTTTAGCCTGGCCTATAAGACTTTTAGTTAAACACTATGAGTGAAATCCTGGCCCCACTGAAGTCAATGTCACAACCCCCCTTGATTTCAATGGGATCAGGATTTCATCCCCATCTGATCGTAAAAGGTTAATTGGGAAAGTGTTTGATTGCACATATACATATTATTTTAACTTTCTCTTTTCCCTTTTATCCACCCAGAAAGACCCTAGTGATAATGAGACTCTAAATTATTATAACCAGCATGTACTAATCTACTTCTCTGATTCACTCCTTAACCTCTCTGGAAATAATTAATCACAAAGAAATTCAAACTAAATCTTTTGAAATCACTCCAACCTACAGTCACAATTTCTATTCAAGCTCATATAGACATATCTCCACAGCTCCACAACTGGCTGGAATTATGGAGTTGTTAATATTGGTTGTAACCATGGGAAAGGGTCATTTCATGTGCTGTGTTATTGCAGTGTGTGTTTTGGCACATACTCTTTCTTTCTGGCTGATTTCCTTTTTTCTTCATTAACCTCGTGATTTGCATCTCGCAGCTTCACCTCCCGGTCTGAAAGACTCGCTGGAATGATGTCCAGTTCCAGGTCCTTGTTATCCTATAAACAGTAACAACACAGATTTTAAGTTGGGTCTAATCCCGGTGCTACATAATAGGCAGCACATTCACAAGACTAAGTAGATAAAAAGGAATAAAAATAGGACAAAACTGCCAAAGATAAAAGGAAGCAAATTCAGAGATAAACAGAAGAATTAAGGAGACCGAGCGAGAGAGACATCAACAGCACCCTTTATTTATGCTTCACCTAGAGAGAATTTTTTAAAATTTGAATGACTACGTATTAATAAGGTCTTTATCATTATGTCTATCTAGGAACAAAAGTGGAGACAAAGAACTTGGGCATGGCTACACTTGCAGATGTAGAGCGCTTTGAGTTAAACCAGCCTTCGTAGACCGCAGTAGGGAAAGCGCTGCAATCTGTCCACATTGACAGCTGCAAGCGCACTGGCGTGGCCACATTTGTGGCACTTGCAGCAGCATTGGGAGTGGTGCATTATGGGCAGCTATCCCAGCATGCAAGTGGCTGCAACGTGCTTTTCAAATGGGGGGGTAGGGTGGAGTGGGACAGGGAGTGTGTTGTGTGTATGTGGGGGGGAGAGAGAGTGGGTTTTTGGGGCGCTGAGAGCATGTTAGTATGCTGTCTTGTAAGTTCAGACAGCAGCAGACCCTCCCGCCTCTCTCGCTCACATACAGCATTCCACAGTAATGGTTGCTTTGTCTCGGAGCAGATAAGCATGCCAGCTGTCAGAAATGGAGCTTTGAAAGGGCATATCCGCATTCCTGCAGTGATTCTGAAACAATGACAAGAGTGGCCACTTGATTTAAAGGGATTATGGGACATTTCCGGAGGCTGATCAGAGCGCAATAATGCAACACCCCGTTCACACTGATGCCCAGGCATTGTAGCCAAGGCGCATCAAACGTTATTCCACTCACCGAGGTGGAGTACCAGGAGTGCTCTAGCTGCAGAGTCAGAGCGTTCTACATGCCTTGCCAGTGTGGATGGGTAGTGAGCTAGGGTGCACAAGGCTGCTTTAATGTGCTTTAACTCGCAAGTGTAGCCAAGCCCTAAATCTGCTTACCTTACACCTAAGGGGCTAAATTAGTTCAGTAGTACTTTACTCCACAAATAGTGCAATAATTGGAAGTGAGGTATTATTCCATGTAAAGATATTTCATCTCTAGTGTAAGATTAGATCAATTTGTTTTAAAGGGACTATTCACCTGAGTTAGAAGAACAGAATCTGATCCCCAATCTAAGTCAATAGGTATTTATCCTATAACGTGTTCAGAAAGAAAGGCCTCTTACTAGTTCCTTACAATAACAGATGCAATACCTGCTTTCAATTATCTTCTGCCCCTGGCATTCCAATCTAGACAGTGATTAGCAAGAGTGCGTAAAACAGAGGCCTTAAACGTGCCTTTAAATTATGGGTTTGCTGGTGATGACTCTGTGTCCTTTGCTTCTTCATGATAAAATTAACTTGGATTGTTTTACCTGATTGATCTATTACCCACTCCTCCCCAGTATCCATATAATCTCCCTGTATTATGGGCGTAAGCATTTGTGTAGAAGGCTCTTCCTTCTTCCTTCTCATCTATGACTCTGTTAGCCTATTGACCGCCGATGAGTAGCTTTTTCTCTGTAGGTAGAGCTGTTTCTGGATTGGTTGGTATAATATCAGAGAAGGACATTGACTTACAGTACCTCTGTATTGATTCCAAGGGCTTTTTCCAGTGAGTAGCGGTATTTCCCCATCCTCAGAGAGAAGTCCCGATAGCGTTTGTCAACAGTGGTGACCCATTTCCTAATTTCAGCAGCATGTATATGTCCTTTTTCTATAAAGCTGTCAGCCAGCTGTATGAGAAGCTTCACTTTCTCCTTGGTTTGCTGCCCAAAACATGGTCCGTGGTTATGACAGGTTTATTATTATTTCCTTTGATTTTAATTCACACAGCAGCCAGATGCAGTTCACAATCTTACACATACTAAAATAAAGACTATTTCATAATACGTACAGTCCAGAAGCTTTAAACTCCCGCCTGTCCTGCAGCAAGGCAATGCCATTTTTGCAAGGAAGACTCAGTGTTAATCAATGGAATTCACCTTGCAGGGTGGGAAATCCCCTGCATGAAATATGGAAGGTTAAGGCTCCACAACTGTACTCACAAATGCATAAAGGAAAAATATGATGAAAGGTTGACAGACCATTTCTTTCTTAACCTATTACTTCTTGTTTTGATGCCATAAACCCTAGTGAAATATCAAATCATTGTTTGTAATGGCTGTGATTTTGGACAATGGATAACATTTCAAGTTTCCCATCATAATATATACACAATCATTCTGAATCCATATTTAGGTAACTCTTTTAAACATTTTGTCATCAGTACTTCAAAACATCAGCTGGGGAGGTGGGCTTGAGTCATTGATTTCTGCTTTAGATTTGAATCTGAATGAAATTTCTGGCATGTTTGTGTGGTTAGATGTTGATAGATGTTTGGCTGTGTGTGTGTGTGTTCCCTGTGTGTGCTGCCCCCGCCCTGCACAGACAGCTGGCACAGCAGACCTCGAGCAAACCACCCAATGACCACAAGATCCGTTAAGGGACGAAGGCACCCAGCCAGGTTTATTGTCGACAAAGCACGGTACTAGTATCCCACAGACTCTACCGGACCACTAATACATGTATGCCCGTAACAATGGACGCAGCTCAGTCAGTGGCGGGACTTTCCACTGCTCCCTAGGCTTGCCAAAGATACTCCCTCTGAGATACATCTTTATACCCCGATACAAACAAGTTAGTACTGCCCCTTTGACATAGTTATTTACTGCCCCCTGACGTCGCTAGTTATCACCCACCATTTTGTATATGTTAGTTTGATTAAAATATTTCTATTATGTACTGTCATCCTGACCTTATCTTTTAGGAGGGTTCAGTGTGTTCCTGTTATCCTTGGGGAATGTTTTTGTACCATCCTTGATATCGGGATGTTCTAGTACCACTTGATATCGGGATGTGTTTGCATAAGCACTATGTGAATAGCACTTCTTAGGAATGTGTATTTCTGCAATATTAGCCCTGTTCTTGCCAAATTCTGTGAGCAGGTCCTGTGCCAGGCCTCTAATACAAGGGCTTATGTCTCAGGCTCTCTTCCTACTAGTTTGAATATGGTTTGATCAATTATAGAGGTCGCAGAGTCCTACCCAAGTACTGGATCCAGATGTAAAACAATGCTCTAGTTCTAATCAGATTAAAAACTAAAAAGGTCCCGAGATATAAAATTCATACCCAGACTTCCAACTTCTTCAAGTTCTATTCTAGTCAGGGTCTTTTACTGCCACAATCACCATGGGATCTGGTGTTTATGGATGTTTCAGATCTGGGGTTTTGGCTCAGTCCATTATAGACAAATGGAATAATAATTACATTTAGAACTGGATTTTAAGTCTGGATTCCAAACTCCCCCCAGAAATTGAAGGTGTCTGGATGTAGTATTTGGGCCCGGTCTGTCTGTGGGGAAAACTGCTTATAAAAGCAAATGTCTAAAGTATACAAATCAAATTGAGTTCCATCGGTGACTCAAACATTAATCTTCAAAAACAGAGTGAGAGTCAATCACATCTCCAAAGTACATCTGCCTTCTGTCCTGAAGAATACTGAATGGCCTGCTTTTCAAAGGTGAAGAGCACCTGCAGCTCTCTCTGAAATCAAAAGAGCTTCAGATGCTTGGCACCTCGGAAAATCTAGCCATGAATGTACAAATGTATGTTTTACTCCACAAAATGTCCAGGAGATTTCAAACTTAAAGGCAGTTCTAGAAGTTTCACTAGCAAAACACATGAATCAGAGAGTCTGTGGCCACCTCAGTAGCACTAGAAAATTAACTGAGGCAGGAGTAGCTGTGAAGATTACAAATTGTTTCATTAAATTCAATTTCACCCTGTGAGAAGGGCATGTAATTCACAAAAACTCAAAAGTGCCTTTGCTCTTGCATCTTCACCTTGGACAAGAAAATATTGTGGTTGGAAAATGGCTCATTGACATCTTATTTCTGGGAGGGCATACATTTTCCAGTTGCTTAAGGCACTGAAAACCTCTGAGAGCTGTTGCTTTAAAAGAACCCTGCCTTATACCCACTTCTCTCTTTTGTCATTAATCCCCATTTTCACAAACAACGTATTCACAAACTTTTATAAGAAAAAGAAGGGAAGGAAGATGAACATGAAGTCTGTGATAGAAGCCCACACAAACATGGACATTCACACGAAGAATTAAGGAATATCAATTTCTATACACAGTGGATTGAGGATGCATAACACTGAGGCTGGTGCCCTGCTGCAGTCAGGCTTAGCAATTTAGATCCTTATCTATGACTGTTAATATCCTTGTGAATTCAGTGTATTTTCTGTCTCTAAATTAACTTCGGTTTGGATTAGTTTGCCTGAAGCAGTTCCAACCCCATCATCAATCTATGACAACCCCAGATTCCACAGAAATGCTCCACAGAAATTAATAGATTCTTGCTAATGAAGCTCAGGATACAACAGAACTAATCCTGGGAATTTACAAACCCATTCATTAGAAGTACTTCAGTGGGATCAATGGAGCACTTCTAATGAATAGGATGGTCATGAGTAGGCAGTCCAAAGAGAATCAATTAAACAAACTGCAATAGTAATTACAGAAGGAACATCCATCGAGGCCAAGGTGACCTCAGCTATGTTAGGCTGAATTAACTATTCAATTATTTTTTACAAAATTGTTTGTGGCGGGAGTTTCACTATGTCTAAGTTAGAAACTTGATACCTGTGAATTATTCCTTGTACAAATCAGCTCGCCCTGCTTTAGAGCAGAGCAAAACTACCCCATCTCCAAAAAAGACAGCATAAAAATCCCCTTTTTGTGCCCATGACTGGTTAAAAAATGGTGTGTCACAGTTCTCAAAAGAAAAAGTTCCCTCCTGGGTCAAGAATGTCAACAGCAGATTCCAGAATCCGGAGAATATTTATTGCACAGTTCTAAGCCCCTGAGAAAGGGAGTGTGAAATAGGAAACAGGCTCACGAAAGGCAGATGCCATAATTAGAATGTTGTTACTGTTTACCTTGGCGGGTACTCTGAATTCCCCATATTCTTTCAGGAGTTCCTGAGTTTCTTCTGCGGATTCCCCTGTGGAATTGTGAGTAGAGAGGTAATATTCGCCTGTTTCTTGGATCCAGTCTAAGGCCTGGGAATGGCAAAAGCAACCAAAGAAAATTAAAAAATAGGTCTGTGTATTTCAAGAATTAATCCTTTTATGAAAACTCTTACAAATGAAGGATCTCGGTTCCAGTGGGACCTTGTGCTTTGTGTATTAAAACATACTCTAAGGACACATCAAGAGAACACATCAGTTAACGCAGATGGCCAGATTCAGAGGGGATATGTAAAGTGGCATAATTTGCCCGTGAGTGAGTTAAGGGATTTTAAGTGAGAGTAACTTACATGTGGAGGAAAAGATTCTCTGGTTCAGCCACACTATGTTCAGTGGCTAAACACAACCCAGGGATCCCCCTTACAAAGGTTGAATCTTGAGGGGGTCAAAACACCTGGGTTTCCAGCTGCTTTGTACTGGCAGGATGGCACAGTGCAACTGGAGTGGGGCCAGAAAGGAGGCTTGTACTAGGAAAACCAACTAACAGGAGAATGAGCGAGAGTCCTCCCCACCCCAACTCTTAAACCTATTAACCTGCATTTTCTTATATTGTTCAGCCTCCTCGCATGCAAGTTGCACAAATGTAAGGCCTGATTCTCCATTGCCTTGCCCCTTGTTTAGTGATTTATACCTGTGCAAAGGGGGAGAGAAAGGATGAGAGGAAGGAATGTCCAGCGGTTAGGGCTTTAACCTGGGATTTGGGAGACCAGGGTTTAATTCCCTACTTTGCCACAGAATTCCTGTATGGCCTTGGACAAGTCACTTGGGTATGGCTACACTGAAATTAGACACTCCCGGCTGGCTCGTGCCAGCTGGCTCGGGCTAATGGGCTGTTTGGTTGTGATGTAGATGTTTGGGCTCGGACTGGAACCCAGGCTCTAGGACCCTGCTAGGTGGGAGGGTCCCAGAGCTCCAGCTGCAGCCTGAGCCAGAACATCTACACTGCAATTAAACGACTCCTTAGCCTGCGTCTGGCTAACCAGAGTCAGCAGGCACAGGCCAGCTGCAGGTGTCTAACCCTAAGTGTCTCTGTGCCTTAGGTGCTCATCTGTAAATCAGGGATGACAGTACTTCGTTACCTCACTGGGGGTTGGGAGAATAACAACATTTAAAAAAACATATTTTGTGTGGTACCCAGATACTAAGGAAATGGATGTCATATAAATGCAGAAGATAGACAGATAGCCCGATCAGAATTCTCCTGTCATTCACACAGTAAGCACTTTGCACTACTATAAATAACTACAGAAGGCCAGCCACTCCCAGTCCCTATTCAAGCCCAAATTAATGCTGTTAAATTTGCAAATGAATTGTAGCTCTGCAGTTTTTCTTTGAAGTCTGTTTTTGAAGTTTTGTTGAAGGATGGCTACTTTTAAATCTGTTATTGAATGTCCAGGGAGATTGAAGTGTTCTCCTACTGGCTTTTGTATGCTCACTACAAAAGCAATTTTCCCTCTCTTGGTATTGACACCTCCTCATCAATTATTGGGAGTGGACCACATCTACCCTGACTGAATTGGCCTTGTTATCACTGGTTCTCCACTTGTAAGGTAACTCCCTCCTCTTCATGTGTCAGCATATCTATGCCTGTATCTGTAATTTTCACTCAATGCATCTGAAGAAGTGGTTACCCATGAAAGCTTATGCCCAAATACATCTGTTAGTCTTTAAGGTGCCACCAGACTCCTCGTTGTTTTTATAGATACAATGATATATAAAAACCCCAGACAGGACTGGGTCATTACAGTACCTGTTTGGCACTGCGCTCAAAGACCACGTACTGTTGGCACTGATCTAATCTCCGTTTCTTCAAAGTCCAGAAGTGAAGAACCCGGTTCTCTCTCTGCAGCAGTTCGCTCAGAATGGCTGTGGGGCCAAGCAGAATGGCTCTGTAAGTGGACGCAGACATAAACCAACAAAGACTGAGCTCATTTCCCTGTCACCAGAGTGAACTTGCAGGAGTAGAGCCCTTCAGACCATCCTTCTTAAACAAAACACTGAGTTAAAAAAGGCTGGTGAAAAAAAATACAAAACAAATTTTGTGGGATTTTCTTTTCAGTTGAAAAATCAAAATTAGTAAAATTAGTAAAAATTAAACAGTTTCAGCGTTACCGGGCATTAGTGACTTTGTGTGGGGGATAGGGAAAATGCCAAAACAGAGTTTCAGATTGAGTTAGATTTAGTGCCAACATAACTTGATGCACACTATTGTTGCACCTTCATTGAATGTTCTATCCTGCTGCTTCACTTGGGCCTGGAGTGATGGAGACAGGGGAAGAAAAGATTCACTTCTACTCTATTCTGCCTGGTGGAGGGCTCGAGACTGCCCAGCATCTTGGGCCAAGCAGGGGAAATGACATTTTAGAGGTGTCAAGTATTTCTGCAGAATTTAGGGAGAAATCAGGTTTAGTCCTCAAGAGAAAATGGTGTCCCTTCTCTGCAGATATAACAAACTGGTGAAGTTCCATTACACAAGGGGCATAAGGTTTGAAGAGCCTGTGAAGGGGATGGAGACCCCTGAGAACAATGTGCAGCCCTTTACAGTGAACTTTGGTTTGGGGGGGGGTAGAGATAGGACCTGTGGATCAGCTATACATTGATTCACTTACCTTTGCTCCCCACGGAGAGGAGGTGGTATGAGGGCATTATGGAAATGACTGTAGTCTCAAGCAGGGCCGGCTCCAGGCACCAGCTCAGCAAGCAGGTGCTTGGGGCGGCCACGGGGAAGGGGCGGCACGTCGGGCTCTTCGGCGGCAATTCGGCGGCGGGAACCTCGGTTCCTCTCGGAAGGAAGGACCTGCTGCTGAAGTGTCGCCGAAGAAGAAAGCGGCAAGGTGGAGTTGCCGCCGATCGCAATCGCGGCTTTTTTTTTTCCCCCCCGCTGCTTGGGGCGGCAAAACCCCTGGAGCCGGCCCTGATCTCAAGGCCAAAGAGCAGCTGAAGTAGCTCTGCTGCTGCCCTAAGGAGGTATATGTTCTCTCATACCTCGCCATCTTTGCCAACCCAGGCTATGTAGACTTAATACTGGGGACTAGAACCCAGGACCTTCACAACCAAAGCACTGGCCTCAACCTCTTGAGCTAACAGAATGATTAAGAACAGGTGTTACATCCCACTTGAGAGGGATGTAACACACTTAGCCAGTGTGTCACACATACTAGTTTAAAAGAAAAGATTTGCTAGCCAGACTCCCCATTAGAAAAAGTTGAAACGTTCATTTTGACATTTTCTAAATGAAATGTTTCAACATTTTAATCCAAAACCACTTTTTGCTTTGAATCTTACTTCCATGTTGTTGGTTTTTTAAAAGGTAAAAACACCCCAAAACAAAATGAAATGAAACATTTTGTTCAACCTGTAATGAATTTTTTAAATTTTTTCAGTTAGCTGAAAAATTCAAAAACATTTCATTTCAGATTAATCTAAAATGACTTTTCCCCCTCTTTTTCGGTTTGGCCGCTGAACTGAAAAACTGATTATCTGCATGCTCACATAAGGACTACACACTAGCATAATTTAGGCATGTGTTTATGTACTTTGCTGAATCAGGGCCTAAACAACTTGGCCCATCATTTTTCATAGATGCAGAAATCATAGAGTGACAAAATACAACCAATTTTTCAAATTCATTAACAATTTAAGCTAAATATGAGATTAAATCTGGCACCAATAGAAAAACTAGCATCCATAGAAAGAAAAAAGTGTCTTTTGTAATGATCAAAGGCATTTTTATGCTCTTACTGAGTGCAAATAACCCAGGTTCCTGTGCTCTTGTTATTAATCTATATAATGTCTGCATTGCCATTAATCTACTCCTTTCTACAACTTCACAAGTAATTCAATAATAAAAAATTTTGCTTAGTTCTGCAGATTCACTTTGGCTCGTCTTTAGCAGCACCTTACATGATTGCTGGGGACAGATTAGTAACTGTTCGATTAAGAGTGGGGGAATAGGAGTGGAAACACAGCCAAAAACTTTGACTATATCATCATGTTGCAACAATGTTCTTTTGACCAAGTGAAAGAGACTAGTGAAGGACAGGACAGTTGGTTAGTGCTTGCTGTGGCAGCGTGATTTGGAATACAAAAAATGAATTGATACGAGTTGCATTCCGATGACAAGCATATTTTGATTTTGATTTTGATTTTCTGCTTGTCTTGGCAGGAGAGGAATGTATTGAGATCTTATACTTGATTTGTGTCTATTCATACTTTCATAGATTTTAAGGCCAGAAGGTATTTATGATCATTCTGTCTGACCTCCTGTATCACGCAACTCATGGAACTGCACCCTGTCATTCCCGTAGACTTCATCCAAATGAGAGGAGCCACAGAGCAGTGTCTTTCTGATGTTCATTTAACATTCACCAGAGTTAGTGTTTTATATGAGAAACTCAGTCTAATGGAGAAAGGAACTCCTTCATAAAGATCCCAAGATGTTGTTGTTAAAGTTATCGATAATGGATGTTGTTTCAGTTATAGTAAGTAGTAAGCTTCTGGGCTCCTTTATGACATGTCTAGAAGCCTTAGGGTGATGAGAATCTGACATCTAGGTTTGTGAGAGAAAAAATCTTAATGCTGCCATTGCATCAATGCACCAACCTTTCACTTGCTGCTCAGGCCCCCTGGTATGGCTTGCTACTCCAGGCATGCTGACGTTGTTCCTGTGAATGTACTTGAGGAATACTTCAGCGTTCCTTCGTGCTAATGTGCAAGCCTATGGAAAACCCCCCAGAGAAGAGTTACCATTGCAAAAGTAAAAATAAAACAAGAGGAAATTTATTAAATAATGAGTTTTTCTCTTGACCTCCAGAAGCAGGTGCTCATACATGAAAGAATTCTGGAGAATAACATCTGACAGTCACATGTTCCACACATCACCTACTAAACTAACAATCTCATGGATGGTGCATTACACAGTATTAACTATACCTGGCTATTTAGAAACAATGGCTGATTTAATTTCCTGAAGCAAATTAATTATGATAATAAAGTAACTGTGCAAAGATCGGGTACAGAGCATACATTTTTAATCTAGCAGAAATCGACTGATAAATTTATGAATGTGATTGTATGGTAGGGTTGCCTGCGATAACAAGGACTGAACTTGATGACACAGGAGGCCCCTTCCAGTGCTATGTGCCACATAATGCCTCATGAAATTTGCTCATTGCATACCACAATGAGTGATCTATATATTTCACTTTTTAAGATTGGCCTATGTGAGTAGTTTCAAATAAGTATAGTCATTTGTAATGGGTGGCAGGCTCTTGGCAAGTTGACATTCAAGCCAACCAGCTCAGCAGCTCATATGGTGTAACACCTGGATGGCAGGCAGAAAGCCCAGAATCAACCCTGGTGCTGCCCTGTGGAGGTGAAATCTACTTCATGCATCTCTAATTCATTAGTTACATGGAATTCTGAGCATTGTAAATAAGCACATATGAAATGCCTTGTACTATCGGGTATTTTAAATTTTCACAATAAATAATTGTGCGAACAAATAATATTTAGCGCTTGTGTAGCAACTAACATGCTCCAACTGTAATGCAAACATTCCCTAATTAATCCTTGCAATGCCTCTCTCAGATAAGTATAACTATCCCCATTATACAGGTGGGAAACTTGCCCAGAGGTTACATAGCAAGTCAGTAGGAGAGCTGGGATTAGAATTTAGAACCTCCCGCCCTGCAAGTGCAAAAACATTGCTCTAAACTGCTCTGCCTACTATAATAATACTTAATAATCCTGTTCTTCCAAGCCTGAAAGAGTTTCCGAGCAATTACAGAAGTAAGACTGGACCTTGAGAAAAGCCTCCTTCTGTTCCAGATGCTTGCTGATAAGGGGGATGACATGGTCTATCTCAGCTGCTGGTCCAAGCTTATCCCGACCTCCGCACCAATCTTCATCCCTTCTGTACTCCTGTTCCAGACTCTCCAGCACACTGCACACCTGAAGAATGGCCCCAAAACACAGCAGCTCAGTTACCGGAGTCATAATCAGCAACATAAAGATTCATTAAAAGCTGATTAGCTCACTGTTAGACCTGTCAAAAGTGTTTCACAGATAAGTATTTGGGATCTCAGTCCATGGGAGCAGTGCCATCAGGGAGTGTTGGATATATGGGTGCAAAGGGCCTCTTCATAGAAGGCCCTATCATCCATTCTTCACACTAGGGATCCCTGCAATTTGGAGCTGTGGTCTGTAACTCATCCTGATTAAGGAGGAGAAATCCTACTCCCCCTCTAAGGAATAACAGGTGAGAAACCCTGAGGTTTATACTGGGATAGAGTTCCATCCGGCCCCAGAAGATCATTCAGGAAATGATCCCTATTCAGGAAAGGTGCTTTGACATGTGCTTAATCCCACTGAAGTCAACAAGATTTAGCACATGGTTGAAATCAAACACATGCTTAAATACTTTCCTGAAACAGAACCTAAATCTGGAATTAATTTTCTTCAGCTGCACATTAGGTCTTGTCTGTGGCCAGTTTCTGTAACAGTTGTTTAGAAAAGGTTATAGTTTAAATTGGTGTAACCCCTCAGTGTTGATGCGGTTATACTGGTATAAAGCTGCTTACCTATAGCTTACTCTGGTAAATTTACCGGAATGAGCCAACTAAACCCCTATAGTTAAACAGTATGAAAATGGTGTGCAGAGCAGCCCTTAACAGCAACAGAGCTTTTGCTACTGTGAAAAGACTGCATGCGGATAGTGACAGACTGGGATTCTAAGTGCCCTACCACCCATGTGCTAAATCCCATTGACGTCAAAAATATGTCCTTCAAACATTCTCCCAAATTTTCAGTGAAGTTGGATTTGACCACGTTCACACGTTCTTATACACTTCCCACTAATATTCATCTGAACAAGGCTAATGTTCAGAGGAAGCTTCTATTTGTGAGAATGTCTGTGTGCAAATGTGCATGTTGACACAAGGACACTTATTTGCGCAGGAAGCGTGCCAGGTGCTGTACACAGAATAAGCATTTGGCTTACCTGCTTTTTATTTTGGGGTTCTTGAGGGCATCGAAATGTTTTGGAGTACTGGCCCTGAGGCAATTAACCAAACAAGATGAACAGCGTTGTGTACATGCCTTTCACAAATAGGACTGCCTCATATATGCAAATGTCATTACTCTTTGTTACCATGATGAGGAAAGATTAGCATAAAGTCTGTTGTAAACACAGTCAGGAAGGAACTAGGATAACTTTAAATCAGGGGACCAGAGGGGTAGCCAGAACAGCCTCTGTGGAACAGAGTTATGGAAAAGTTCAAACATTTCTTACAATTCCCTAGCTCTAGCATCTCTCCCACAGCTGCTCCCTACAGTGTTCCCCACTCCCTTTCTGAGAGTATCAAAGCCCCAGTTACTTATTCAGGCTATCCTCCTGTGTATAAAAATTATTGTCATCTAATCAGGAAACAGAAACACCATGTGACCTAGATGACCAATCAAATAGCCTGATTGTTGATGAACGATTACTTGCAGAGAACAGTTTGTGAGCTGAACTATCTTCACACCAAACAGTCACTGAATAAAAGCAACCAATGAGCAAACTGCTGGACATGGCAATATGCTCATCTAAAACTTGCAAGTGGAAAAGGGTCTCGATTTGACAAATAAACTACATATATTTCGGCCAGCGTGTCTCACTGCATAAGGCACCAATGTGTCCCTCAGTGGGTTTTTTTCTCAGATCCCTTTAGCAGCGGTAGCTCATTTCAACCCTATGTATACTAAGGAGAGTAACCGGGTTCAAAAGTCTTGCCAGCCAAAGGCACATGTAACAAGGTTTGCATTTACATTGAACATGGTTACAAATGCATTAAACAAACCATGTTGGAGACTAGCCAAGGGGTAGTTGTAACATGGGGGCGTTAGAAAAAATCCCTGTCCATAATGGACAAGAAACTGTGCTACCATCAAATCAACTACACCCATTACAGGGCATGGTTCTGCTCCTAATGTGGCAGGTCCTGACAGGGCTGGCACTCTCAACTGCATGGACTAACTGCAGGGATCAATGTAAATAAATCACTGTTTCCTTTTGTATACCCAACCCAAAGATATGCAATGTCCACGCCAGCACAAACTGCATGATTGTGCTAAGTTAAACCATGCAATGCCATCTGAGCATCCACATGAGAAGCCCTGGGGTAAACAGACCTAATTCCCATTGACCTCAATAAGAGTTGCACTTGTTTATGCAAGGGATGAACTAATCCAACCATACCAGAAGCCAGTTCGCATGCACTTTGCAATATATAGACTCCTGGAACAAGGCAAGGTAGAGCTGATATATGATTCTTACCATGGTGTACATTGTCTTGCCCTGTACTACTGGGTTAGGAGTAGCCACTCTATAATTTATTTCCTTATTTTTTTGGTACCAGGATGCCTAACTAGTATTGATACTTCAGGCCAGGGCTCATCAAAAATTGTAAATGTTAAGTGGTAGCAATTTAAAAGGAAAGAAACAAACAGAGCCCTTTACAAAATATTTGAAATGAAACAAAAAAAAATAATCTAAATTCTAAACAAAAATATTGTGGTTTCAGGCTCTTTCCCTCCTTCATCCCCTTTCTCTTTCCCTTTTTCCCCCTGGGGGAAGGGGAGAGAAAAAACCCCAACTCAATATTGTTCATATCATTTTAATGAAAAGAAGAATGGGGGCAGGGGAACAAAAGTTTTCATATAGTTCAACGTGACATTTATCAAAAAAAACCTTTCAGATGCAACAATTTTGACCAGCTCTACTTCTGGGTTTTGTGCCTGATATTCCAGACTCTCCATCCATACCTTGGGGACTACTCAAGATAAGGTAGAAGAACCCTAAAGCTGAAGCTTTGTGCTATGCCCCAGAAAGCTACCATGGCCTGCAATTGTGAAAGGGGATTGGGAGCCAGTCAAGGTCCTCTGCAGATTAGAGAGTAACCAAGTGACTAGGAGGCAGATGGCACTAGTTGGTACAATCAAGACCTTTCCTGTTTAGGTTGGGAACCAGCTATGTTAGTGTATATACTAGGACAATATCGTTCAGCTCACCTGCTCAGAGGTTTTATAGAAAGCAACTGACGCATTGACCAACTTGAGCCTGTCCTCCATCTTCAACATCAGCTGTTGCCAATGTAATGCCACCTTTTCAGCACACTCACGGATGGCATCAGCATCGTAGTGCCCAGCCTGTAGCAATACTTCAGCCTTCTGCTGTACCTGCAGAGCACTCTGGTGTGTCTTCTGTAAGGAAGTGGCATGAAAGAGGGACTGTGTATGAGGGGAGGAAAAAGAGGTTTGTACAGATGTACCAGGTGTATGGTAAAGAGATGAAGCGAGGTGTGAGCATGGAGATGCAAGAGAGTGAAACATTTTCAGAAAATTTTCTAGAATTAACATTTATTTTTTATAAAGCACTTTGGTGCACCTTATTAACACAAGTGCACAACACGTTGTTAGAGCAGGAGCAGCAAGCACTGGCGGATATATGGGTAAACTCCATAGATTAGCTACTGCCACTATGACAGTAACATAGGAATCCTGATGGAATTACACCCTTTTTGGTACCCAAAATTCAACTAATGGCAATCAGGAGCTATATCCGGCCTCCACACAGTGCCTAATGCTCCCCACTCTGGAGCAAAGGATGAAAGCAATCAGCAAATCTATAACAGTTAGCAAACTAAGGGCCCGATCCTGAAACATTTAAACTCATAACTTTACTCACATGAGTATTTCCATTAACATAAATGGGATTATTCATGTGAGTAAAGATATTCACTTGCCCAGGTGTCTGTGGGATCAGGCCCTAATATTCCAACCAATCAATTCCAGAAAATATGAAGGTGCCTTAAAGGGACCATTATCTCTTTTAATCTCTGTAAATGGCCATGCAAAATGTATTATTATTAATAATAGTGTTATTTCATAATTAGGGCTTCTTTTGGGGGGTTATTAATTTCATTTTTCAGGGTTAATTTTTAGCAATGTTTGAGTTTTATGTAGATGTCCAACAATTAGGGTTTTGGTACATACTGTAATGTACCTACTGTAATGAGTAACGTATATTATATACGTTACTCGTTACAGTAGTACAGGGGTTCTCAAATTTCATTGCACCGCGACCCCCTTCTGACAACAAAAATTATTACAGGACCCAGGAGGGGGGACCGAAGCCTGAGCCCACCCAAGCGCCGGCACCCCGGGGCAGGGGGCAAAGCCAAAGCCCCATCCCCCCCAGGCCGGGGGGGCCAAAGCTGAAGTCCAGTGGCTTCAGCCCCAGGCAGGGGGCCTGTAACCTGAGCCCTGCAAAAATGAGGGGGTTAGTTAAACAGAAATTAAAAGGTACAGTGACTAAAGTGAAATCCCTGCAAGCTGCATGGGCGCTTTTTAAAAACACCATAATAGAGGCCCAACTTAAATGTATACCCCAAATTAGAAACACAGTAAAAGTACTAAAAAAGAGCCACCGTGGCTTAACAACCATGTAAAAGAAGCAGTGAAAGATAAAAAGACTTCCTTTAAAAAGTGGAAGTCAAATCCTAGCGAGGTAAATAGAAAGGAGCATAAACACTGCCAAATTAAGTGTAAAAATGTAATAAGAAAAGCCAAAGAGGAGTTTGAAGAATGGCTAGCCAAAAACGCCAAAGGTAATAACAAAATGTTTTTTAAGTACATCAGAAGCAGGAAGCCTGCTAAACAACCAGTGGGGCCCCTCGATGATAGAGATAGAAAAGAAGCGCTTAAAGACAATAAAGTCATTGCGGAGAAACTAAACAAATTCTTTGCTTCAATCTTCACGGCTGAGGATGTTAGGGAGATTCCCAAACCTGAGCCGGCTTTTGTAGGTGACAAATCTGAGGAACTGTCACAGATTGAAGTGTCACTAGAGGAGGTTTTGGAATTAATTGATAAACTTAACATTACCCAATAGTTCTGAAAGAACTCAAATGTGAAATTGTGGAACTATTAACTAGGGTTTGTAACCTGTCCTTTAAATCGGCTTCTGCACCCAACGACTGGAAGATAGCTAATGTAACGCCAATATTTAAAAAGGGCTCTAGAGGTGATCCTGGCAATTACAGACCGGTAAGTCTAATGTCAGTACCAGGCAAATTAGTTGAAACAATAGTAAAGAATAAAATTGTCAGACACATAAAAGAACATAAATTGTTGGGCAAAAGTCAACATGGTTTTTCTAAAGGGAAATCGTGTCTTACTAATCTATTAGAGTTCTTTGAAGGGGTCAACAAACATGTGGACAAGGGGGATCCAGTGGACATAGTGTACTTAGATTTCCAGAAAGCCTTTGACAAGGTCCCTCACCAAAGGCTCTTACGTAAATTAAGATGTCATGGGATAAAAGGGAAGGTCCTTTCATGGATTGAGAACTGGTTAAAAGACAGGGAACAAAGGGTAGGAATTAATGGTAAATTCTCAGAATGGAGAGGGGTAACTAGTGGTGTTCCCCAAGGGTCAGTCCTAGGACCAATCCTATTAAACTTATTCATAAATGATCTGCAGAAAGGTGAGGTGGCAATGTTTGCAGGTGATACTAAACTGCTCAAGATAGTTAAGACCAAAGCAGACTGTGATGAACTTCAAAAAGATCTCACAAAACTAAGCGATTGGGAAACAAAATGGCAAATGAAATTTAATGTGGATAAATGTAAAGTAATGCACATTGGAAAAAATAACCCCAACTATACATACAATATGATGGGGGCTAATTTAGCTACAACAAATCAGGAAAAAGATCTTGGAGTCATCGTGGATAGTTCTCTGAAGACACGCAGTGTGCAGAGGCGGTCAAAAAAGCAAACAAGATGTTAGGAATCATTAAAAAGGGGATAGAGAATAAGACGGAGAATATATTATTGCCCTTATATAAATCAATGGTACGCCCACATCTTGAATACTGCATATAGATATGGTCTCCTCATCTCAAAAAAGATATACTGGCACTAGAAAAGGTTCAGAGAAGGGCAACTAAAATGATTAGGTGTTTGGAGAGGGTCCCATATGAGGAGAGATTAAAGAGGTTAGGACTTTTCAGCTTGGAAAAGAGGAGACTAAGGGGGGATATGATAGAGGTATATAAAATTATGAGTGATGTGGAGAAAGTAGATAAGGAAAAGTTATTTACTTATTCCCATAATACAAGAGCTAGGGGTCACCAAATGAAATTAATAGGCAGCAGGTTTAAAACAAATAAAAGGAAGTTCTTCTTCACACAGCGCACAGTCAACTTGTGGAACTCCTTACCTGAGAAGGTTGTGAAGGCTAGGACTGTAACAGTGTTTAAAAGAGAACTGGATAAATTCATGGAGGTTAAGTCCATTAATCATCAAAGGGGTAGCTGTATTAGTCTGGATCTGTAAAAGCAGCAAAGAGTCCTGTGGCACCTTATAGATTGGGGTAGGCAACCTATGGCACACGTGCCGAAGGTGGCACACGAGCTGATTTTCAGTGGCACTCACTGCCCGGGTCCTTGTCACCGGTCCGGGGGGGCTCTGCATTTTAATTTAATTTTAAATGAAGCTTCTTAAACATTTAAAAAACCTTATTTACTTTACATACAACAATAGTTTTGTTATATATTATAGACTTATAGAAAGAGACTTACCTTCTAAAAACATTAAAATGTATGACTGGCACGCGAAATCTTAAATTAGAGTGAATAAATGAAGACTCGGCACACCACTTCTGAAAGGTTGCCGATCCCTGTTATAGATCAACAGACGTATTGGAGCATGAGCTTTCGTAGGTGAATACCCACTTCTTCGGATGCATGTGAAGAAGTGGGTATTCACCCACGAAAGCTCATGCTCCAATACGTCTGTTAGTCTATAAGGTGCCATAGGACTCTTTGCTTCTTTTACAAGTCCATTAATGGCTATTAGCCACGATGGGTAAGGAATGGTGTCCCTAGATTCTGTTTGTCAGATGGTGGAGATGGATGGCAGGAGAGAGATCACTTGATCATTACCTGTTAGGTTCACTCCCTCTGGGGCACCTGGCATTGGCCACTGTCGGTAGACAGGATACTGGGCTAGATGGACCTTTGGTCTGACCCAGTACAGCCGTTCTTATGCCTTAGCTTGGCCCCCAGCTTGGGCCCCAGCAAGTCTAAGCCAGCCCTGGTGACCCCATTAAAACGGGGTCACGACCCACTTTGGGGTCACGACCCACAGTTTGAAAACCACTGCAGGAGTATATACTGTACCGAGTAATCCTTTTGTAATGTTTCCTAGTGCACTTTAACATAATACAGTTTCAAAGAGCACTATGTTAAAGAGCACTGGGGAACCTTTAGTGCACACCAGACCAATTCATGAACAACATATTAGTGCGCTTTAGAAATCACATCCCGTAATCTGCATTATTGCTCCATGTAGACAAGCCCATAGATACAAGTACCAGTTTCCAGTGTTTATTGGCTAAACACTGGTTTCATTTATTGTTTGTTGGGAGTGTTTTATTGCTGTTTATCAGTTAAAACCTAAAATCAGAAGCCCTATTAATAATTCATAATAGAATTTGAGCCACCTGGATGAAAAAAAGTTGCACTAGTCTTTGAAGATCTTAGTGATCTTGACTCCCCATGCCTTGTAACATCTAATAATAATGTACCACAATAATATTTCATGTCAGATACGTTACTGTAAGGGGAGTTGCAGTCACACCACCCCGGGGAATGCCAGGAGACAAGAGTACCTCCTGGAGTCCTCTGGCTGTGCTGACTGGAGGAGTAATTTACTACAATAATTGAAGGCTTTTAGGGCAGTTGCTCAGCTATGAAGGCCAGGGTGTAGGAGGGACAGAATCATGAATCCACACACTCCTCATCCTTTTTCATAGCTATTACTCCCAGGGGGAGCAACAGAGTAGCAGACTCTGCACACCCCTGAGTGCGAGGGCAGCCCTTAGGCAGGCTGCCAAGATGAAGAAGTCCCCTAAGTCCTTCCTCCCTCACCTGGCATGTCTGCACGGAGGGGGCATTGTTTAGCTCAATATTTTGATTAACCTTCTGTAAGGAAACCCAAGTCTCCTAAAGACACACCTAGTCTTTTTTTTCATTTTTAACTGTTAATGCCAAATTCACACTTGATACATTTATGATCTAATCCCTGAACCAGGAAAGGAGCTTGAAAATGTCTGGTAATATGCTGTTGAATAATGCAATGTAGAGAAAGCTATTAGCAAAAAGGATTAATAGTTGGCAGAAACATTTAGGAAGACGTTCAAGAACAACTGGTTGAATTTAATATCCAGCTGCTTTACTGCTGTTAAGGTGGTAAAGCTTATTTTAAATACACTTTAAAGAATTTTAAATGAAAATGAATTCAACATCTAGAAAACCTTTAGAGGCCTGTCTCTGCCCTGTGTGCTTTGCAGATCTCTCTCACACGTTGAGCTTTAAACACTATTCATATTTAATCTAGTGTTTTCTCCTTTGCAAACTTTCTTCCCCTACAATGTTGTAATCCTTTTCTCCCTGTGTGGCTCGCATTTACCGCCGAATACAAGTGTCTTCCCAGTGGTAGCAAGCTGTGATACACAGACAGTGTGTATCCTTCCCCACAGTGCTGTCTGCCTAATGCTGCTAAGATCTAGTCAGCACAATTCAGTGCCAACCAGCTGATACAGAATTGCCACCCTCCCTCTACCCCAGATACTAAACTCTTGCTTTTCCCGCAGGGAGCAACATCAGTGAAGAGCTGCTTTTTCCTTAATCCTAGCAGAATTGGATCAAAATTGGTTATTTGCAGAGATTATAACCCCTAAACCAACTAGCAACACTGATAACATATGTCAGTTTCCTTAAAGTTTACAGGAACATATAATGCAGTTTCTACTAAGCAAAGTACTCTCCCAAACCTCCCTCTATGGAGATGTTATTTTCATAGCAATTGCAAGTTTGACACTAGCTAGTTTTTTTGTTTTGTTTTTAACTCATTTTGATTACAAGGGGAGACCTGAGGAAAGCCAGCATGTTCCTTCACCCATGAAAATTGTAACCATTAGAGTAATAATCTAGGGGATTAGACACGCCTTAATCAGCATGAATGGGAGAAGGCAATACATCCCTTAGTAAGTCACCAGTATAATATCAAATGCAATGACAGATGGTAATCACATTGCTTAATGCAGGACTGGAAGATGCTGATACACTACGGTGTTGAGTGAAATATAAAAACATATTCTATAAATCTCCATACTAGGGCAGTATAACTCTGTGCTGTCCCATAGACAGGGCTTGTGGCAAAACCACAATTTAGACAACAGTTAGTACAAACTTTACTTCTCTGACAAAACAATATTTTAGGCGAGTTCTTCTTTACTGAACTTCCCCTGTTCATTCCAAAACAGCAGAATTAAGTCAGACAGAGATTTCATCTGAGAGGGTGCTTTAATATTCAGTGATGAATATATTCAGAATGGTGGGTCCTGGAAATAATCTACAAATCTTGTTCTCAGAAAGAAACTGACTTTGTGAACTTTTCCTATTTCAAGTTCACTCCCAAGAATTTTAATTTGGTCATAACATTAGCAAAGGAATTACCAGGATGTGTGTGTCTGGAGTTTTCAAGAATGCCACTGTTTACATCTGACAGCAAAAGGACTAGCTATTGATGATAAATAATTTATGTCACTGTTAACCTCCTGCTACCTTATGAGGTTAGTGGTAAATTGCCTTTTCAAAGATTATTTTTTCTTTTTCTTCAAGCAGACAATGGTTTGATATATGCCTGAGAGCCAGTCCCATCTATACTGTTCATCTTGGAAAGAGAAGCAAAATGTTCCCATTGGGGTTACCTCGATGGCCAGTTGAAATTGCTCATGTTCTCGCTGGAGCTGCTCAGCTTCTGAAAGGGAGCTTGCGTTGACTAGGCTGGCATTGAGCATTGATTCCCCATTTCGAATCCAGCCGAGCACCTGCACAGAAAGGATATGTTGAAAGGTTAACTTGATCTGATTGTCCATGCAGTCACAGAGTCTCCTAATGATTCAGCCCACCTGAAGAAATGTATTTTCCTTAACATGGTCTGAGTGCAAGTCAATCGGCAGAAGATAAATCCTTGGATAAGGACTGACTTCATTACATAAATAATATTAATTGTCAAAGAGACAAAAGGTCACACTGTAGAAGTTATTGCTTGAAAAATTATAAGACATTGCAGGAGTATTTAGATGGCAAGAAGTGCCCAGTGTCATCTGAAGCTTTGATTACAAAAGTGAATATTCCTTTGTGTAAATGCCATGGGGCAGGACTGCAAAGGGTAACAGGGCAGAGTTCAAATTAGACAGGCTCTTCCACTGCTTTTTCAAATTCCTGTCCATATTTATGTTTGAAAAGTCACATTTTCACCTTAAAAGCTGCTTTGTTGTACTTACATCTTATTAGCAAATAAAACAGTTCTTAGCAAAGTGTCATAGAGACCAGGAGCATGATTCTGATCTCACATTTAAATGAAATCAGGGTCAGGCCTATTGACTGTAGCTAGCAATGTGAGCGCTCATGCCCTGTACTGTATTTTTTTAACCACCAAGCTTCTGGCACAGGATTAGATGAAAGGGATGGTTTGTCAGGTCCCATGGAAACTCATGGTTTGGATGCTTCTTAGGAACTGTCTTCATATTTGCTGAAACAAAAAATGAGCCTATTTCTACATGAGAGTTTGACTAGTTTTTATCAAAACATCCCTCTCCCCTCAATGTGAACACCAAGAAATTTGGAGGAAGGTTAGGTATGATCTGGATCACAGTCCAAGATCTAGAACTCAGGCTCACCTCTACTGTTGACCATAGCCATGTCTGAACACATTCTTGATAGCAGTATGCCAACAATTCCTTGACCAATGTGGACAAATTCTTCTATAGACAAGGGCCCATGGATTTTATAAACAAGGAACCCCCTTTACTCTATAGCATGGGTTTGTAACAGTTTATCCCTGTCTACACTGCAGGAAACCATATTAGCAAACACAGACTTCAAGGATGCTTCTTGATTACATTGTTTCAAAAAGGAGTGTGTCCTGTCTCCACAGTAACCCTAGTGACAGTGAACTCTTTTAGGCCTGTAGCTATCCCACCCTGAACTGTGATCTCATTGTCATAGTATTCAGCCTTCCAAAAGTTCTCCATTTATCCTTGCTTGTCCTGTTCATTTTAACTTTCTTGTTTGGACTAGCATGGATCAGGTGGGGCACAATGAGGTATTCCTTCAATTTGCACTTAAGAACTGCAGTTCAGGTCCACTTCTGCTTGATTTCAATGTGCATTGTTTCTTCTTACACATTTGCACAGAGTGCAATTTCCATCTTCATTCTCTAATCTTACTCCGATTCTTATTCTGCACTTGTACAGTTTAGCCCCCCGCCTCCTTGCTACGTAAGTATATTTGCACTTATCTAAGAATAATGCAAATATGCTTGATAGTCTCTTGGACATTAATTTTCTCAAGAATGTAAGTGAACAATTCCCCCACCCCAGATCATTATGGGCCCAATCCTGCTACCTTTACTGATGTTGAATAGTATCCTATTCTGCAAGTAATCCCACAGGTTTCAATAAGGGCTTGAATCAAAGCCCACTGAAGTCAGGAAATATCTTTCCATTGGCTTCAATGGTTTTGGATCAGGTTCTTAGACTACTTTTGGAGTAAGGCAGAATTGGGCTGTATATATATGTATGACAGATTTACCAGAACATTTTTTTAAAACAGTAGAAATGCATTCTGCTATTTTAAAACATTTTGTCCAAAAATAATCACTCAAACTGCACAGGTAAGTTCCTGGATAAATTTGCCTACAACTCTTAGTCCTATTTTCTGTTAATGTAGCTGCAAATTATTGCAAGAAATCCAGCCTTATTTGGCAAGTTGTTACATCTAGTTCACAAATTCACAGGAAATCCTTACTGCCCAATCACTTTCACAAATGTAGCTCATGAGCTATACAGCTTTGAAATCCAGTAACTTTGGTTTACCATTCTAGATAGCAATTTATCTTTTCTCCCCCCCTCCTCCACAGTGATTCATTCAAGTGCCTTAAAGGAAACATTTTTTCCCCTCCCTATATCATACATCACCCTCCTCACAGCCATTTGCCTCCCTCTGGGATAAGGAAATTAGTTGTCCCTAGGAGGAAAAAAGGGAACGAGTCTACACATGTAGCTGACCCTAATTTGTAGAAAATAGCATTCTGCTCAAGTCAGCAGTAGGGCAGTCTTGATCTATCAGCTCTCTCTCTTTCATCAGCAGGTGCTACTGTTGCTGTGGAAACACAACAGAGATTCTGAGAAAAAGGAAAGGGATTATCACACAACAATCTTTTTGTCTATGATTTTGTATAATCCCCCAGACCAGTAAGCCCGTGTGTTACAAACTACACTGTACCAAGAGTTGAAACTCTGTCTCTTTTAGGAAGGAATTAACTAAAGGATCACCATGGCTGGACAAGATATGAAGTGACAACAGCATAAACCAGCAAACACTTTCACGTTTTTGCTGAACTCCTGGCTGACCTGGGCCGGTGTGATTTTTTAAAAAAAAGGAGTATTTCTTTTAGAAAAGCAGTAGCTGAGCATAATCATTCTTTTTAAAAAGCCATCAGAATGTCATAGGGAATTTTAGGAAGCAGCCTTCATTTATCAAACCTTTAAGCTGAAATTTTCTAAAATATTAGATTTAGATGCAGAATTATTTTAGGAATTTGTCTCTCTAAATCCCCTCGACAGCTTCAGAAACCTCAGCCTTAAAAGTCAGGTTGACTGTAAACATAGGGCAATGGACTGGGTGACATAATAGGACTTACTTTCTAACATCTGTGGTAATGAGATATCCTCCATGTACTTGATCTCTCTGTGCAACAACCACCTTGACCCAATCAAATCAGTAATTTGCATCTTAAAGCAGAGTTCTGTTCTTCCGTCCTGTCAGTCATGTTACGTTTACACAATGGCTCTGAAAAAACCTACTTTAAAAAAATGGCAAATGCCTGACCTAGCCCAATAAACACTGGAAATTTAAGTGGTACAGCTGTCACTCTGCCCTTCATCTGTCTGAAAGCAGGTGAACACACATACTATATGTGCTGCAACTAAAAATGGTTAGCGGGGTTAGGCATGGCATTTCAGCCTTGATTCTTCATTTCCTGGAGTCTGTTGGCTTCATTCAGAGCTCTCTCATGTGACACTTTTACCAAAATTTTTGGTTAAATTTTCTTCTCATGAAACTGAGGTACTAACAATATTGATGAAAGCCAGGTAGAGTACCTACATGGCTTAGGGCAGGCTCTTCCACTCAGCTATTCTGTGAACATGAGTCTGTTCTGATTGGTCAGGTAAGTCAAAAGGCATGATTTCTGCTCCCTAATTAGAAGAATGCACAAGTACTTAAAGTGCAAATATTCATGAATGTAAATCAGTAAAACTCAAACACTTGTGAAAACCATTTGCATGAGCAAAATGGATTTGTTAAAAATTGCAAGTTGAATATTCACAGATGTTTTGCAGTATTCACTGACATCTAGTAGTAACACACTATGCTACTCTACCATCTAGTAGCAACACTAGTCTGCACTCTACTTTCCACTGATATCTGTGTAAGGAAGATTTGGGAAGCAGCAGGAGGAGACAGAAAGGTCAATTGTATACTGCACATTCTAATCATCCTCAGATCTGTGGATCCTATGATTCTCCTTAATTTCAGTGGAAACTAAAACTTTATGCAGCTCTGAAAATGTACTATCTAGTCTTCAGAGATACAAAGCTAGATCCTGATCCTGCAAATGTTTACAAGTCATGTTGTTAAAGAGAAGCGTGTATGTAAATGTTTGCAGGATCAAAGCACAAGTGCTTTAACTTAGTGCCTCACTGATCCTCTCAGCTTCCCTCCTGTTGTTAGTATTTTAACATACTTTTTTGCTGTGTCCCATTTGTTTAAAAACAATAACAGCCATTGCCCCCATGGTCTAGAGTGTCTATATTTAGCACACCTGATCAATACCAGCTAAATTAATTGCCTAAGTCTAAATGCCAACTACTTTGAAATCAATATTTTTTCTGCTTCACCAACTTCTCACAAATACAATTGTCTTTTATGTTGCCCAAGTTAACAAAACAACTGAAATAAACAACTCAGTAATAATGATTACGAGAAATTATTCTAAGCGTCTAAGTCAGACTATAAATCAGAGCTCACTTTATATGCACTATAGCTTGTTGGAAGTTTACCAGCAATGTAAAACCTTCCATCCTGTACTCACTGCCTTCATTTTTCAATTCAGATTTGTGTATCCTTATATTTCCAGTCAGAAAGCTTCAACAACAATTTCTGAGTTTGTAAGTAATGTAAAGAGTAGCCTTGTCATCACCACTCCTAATTGTGATGCTGAATAATTTTTGATGTACTGTAACATTTGCAGTAGTTATTACAGCTAAGAAGGGAAATCACATCTGATGACTCAGGGTTCCAGGTGATTAGAAAGTTAGGAAGGACATTTTTATCCCTATGTACACTGTTGTATGATCAACAGCCTAGCTTTGGTTGGGGGAAAGGGCAGGGCTTAGCCTTTCTTTGAAGCACCAGGTACGGATTGCTGCAGGCAGGATATGAGAACTGATGGTCTGAACAGGTATGACAAATCCTTTGTTTTGAAGCCTGTGCAGTAATTATGTAAATTTCTAATCTAGAGTTAATCATCTTCACCTAAGCATCCTCATTTTTCTCCTTTCTGAAGCTTTGTACAAGTACTCTTTTGTGAAGTTGTTTGTAAGCAAAACTTGCACACAGGATAATTGTGTTAATTAGTATCAAAAAGAAGAAGATTTAAGCTACAAAAATGCTACAGTAATCTTCTAGTGGGTAATTTACAACATGAGTAGTAGAGATTAACCTTGCTATTTGGTGTATCACTAAAGTCTCGTTTAGCATAGCCCACCTTTTCTCATTTCCTTTCCTCCATGAATACTCATATTGTGTACAGACACACATTAGACTCTATCGCATGCCTGTTCCAGCTGCAGGACCAAAAGGAAAGTGAGGCTCAGTCAAATGCCCTCGGTCTGGTTTTCTTTATCCCATTTGTACCAACATGCCAGTTAACTGCAAGCTGCAGGCACTCTTGGATCAAAGGGCCGCAACATTCAAACCAGAACTTTGATGGCATCTGCTTTTCTCTGTGACTGCTTCATTTGCTCCTTCCTTTAAATGCTCAGCATCTCCTGGTCCTTCTTTTAGGGCCTTTTCCCCAGTGCCACCTTCTACCTCCTCTGGCAGGCCTGGTACCTCTCAGCTTCTCTTCTCTACTATCTCTTTCATTTCCCTGCAGTTTATCAGCTTCTCGTGATCCAACTCCATCACCCAGTCCACCTGATTTCACCAAGACTTCACAATCTACCATCCATAATGGCTGCAGAAGCGATAGCATAGTATAAACTCTTCTTTAACAGGGTGCAAGAGACATTCCCTTCACCCCATGGTGGTTCAGCTCAGCTGGAGTTTCTAGGACTGCCAGTGGTGCTAGGATCTCCTGGTCCATGTACTCCAGGAGCTAACTGTACTCAGGAGTGCAAGGCAGGGAAAGGCTCCTTGTATCCTTCCCCCAAGGCCCAGTGAGCAACCGTGCAGGTAGCCACAAACATACTCCATAATGTTTGCTGAGAACTCTGATGGCACAAACATATTCACAAATGCTCAGCATTGCTTATAGAAATGTACAGTTCTCAGCTGTCTAAACTTTTTTTACAAGTAATTTTTCCACCACGAATCTTTATTTTTTGTGTACATCTAGCAAGCAGAGCTTTTATTTGCATATCCAATGCTTCCTTGAGTACCCACCACAGCCAGGGCAAAAACCAATCACAAAGAGCCTTTTTCTCTGTGCATGTGAGTTGGAATTAGGACTGGGAAATGTTTGGAGGTGAACATTTACATATGTTTAATCTGGTTTACAAGACCTGTTCACAAATTGACTCAGACGTACATGGTACTTAATATTCTTTTAATTAAAATTTTGTATAGATGCTTCTAATATAGCCCCAAGACAATTCTCTGATCACTCTCCTATATTAATAGACTCGCTATTATCTGGGAATGTGCAGACAGGCTAACACTGAGAGATGGTCTTTAAACAGACATTTCCTACAAATTGCAGATTTTATCAATTTTGTTGAAGTGGAGATTAAATATTTCTGGAGTTAAATAACCCCCCTAAAAAGCAACAGAGAGTCCTGTGGCCACTTCGTCGGATGCAGGCATTCACCCACGAAAGCTTATGCTCCAATACATCTGTTAGTCTTAAAGGTGCCACGGGACTCTCTGTTGGTTTTTACAGATCCAGACTAACACGGCTACCCCTCTGATACATAACCCCCCTACGTCTCTCCAAAAAGGCCCAATCATTTTGCTTATGACTGAAAAGCAGTAACAGTGGAACCCTCTTAGAGCAAAGCCATCTCTCCCCTGCAGAATGATTTCACTGTAAGCGGAAGTTTCACTATAATTGTAATTACAATGCACTGAAACAATTATCGACTTCTGTTCCAATTGGCTATAAGCAGAGTTTCACTGTTTCTGTGTCCCACTGTAAATAAACGCGAAGGCCAAATTCTCCTCAGACTTCCAACTTGAAACTCCACCAATGAGGAAAGAAATTAATGTACAAGAATCTTTATTTTGCAGGTGATTCTCTTGCAGGTGATCTGAGGAGTTTCTTTCAGTATACCAGGGAAGCATCTGCCAGTCTTCAGCAAGGACACCTCCTGATAGTTATAGCCCAGCTCAAGTCTCTTCAGGTTTCCAGAGGCCTTTTTCTTCTATTAAACTGAAAAAAGTCAAGACCAGTTGCTTCATGTAGTCCTTTGGGTTACATTCAACTGGGATCAAATCTGAAGTGGACACCAAAGCTGGTGGTTTACAAGGCACACAAGAGGAAAGAATTAAACAGCAAAATGAGCTGGAGAGACAGGAACAGTGGGGCAGTGAGGGGAGATTGGGTACATTGGGTACTAAGAAAAGTAAAGTCTTACACCTAGGGAAAGGAAATAAATGCACAAATATAAAAACGGGGAACAGGAATGGAAAGCCAAACAGCTGCCAGCATTGCATTAAAGGGAATTTCTTTTAATCTTATCTCCTTAATACTATCCTGCTATTACTTCTGCATAAGCCTTCCACGTTCTATGGTTACAACAGGAAAGGGGGGGCGGGGGGAGAGGGGACACATCCTTGAGAGGCTCTCTTCCTTAATATGAAAGATTTTGTGAACCAGTGATCTATATTATTTCCATTCTGTTTCAGGTCACAGAGCATCACACTTTGAGATGTTCCACTTAAATGGCTCCAAACATGTATCCTCTTGGCATTCAAACCTGTGAAGCACGTGATTTAATGCAGAAACCTTTCCTAAATGAGACTTAAATAGATACAGACAGGAAAAAGACTTTGGATTTACATGAGCCATTATGTTAAAATGCAAACATATGTACGTGTTCCAGAACTTAGCCTAGTCTGCTGTTTCAGCACAATTTTACCAGAGCTACAGTAGGTGTCTGCGGCAACCAAATCTCAATTGACTCTCAAGAGCAAGTGCAATTTGGTAATGAGATGGAGACCATTCATTGTCTCAAGTGCTCTAAAAAGTGAAGGAAATTTGGACCAGACCAGCAATGAACAACAAGCCAAAATCAATATATTTTCCAATTTCACTAAGTGGTTGTGACTATTACTCATCCCCCGGGAAACCAAATACAGCCACCTTATGATAGGGCACAGATATATTTTAATTTGGCTCTTTTCAGGGGAAACTAGCTACAGTAATTGATAGGTTAATAAGGAATAGATTTTTCATTATTCAGCTGAACAAATACAATGATTCTTAGCCAAAGGCTTGCTGAAAGGTCACAGAGTAATGAAGGCTTTGATGGTTCAAATACTGTTAAGGAAACACTAATTCAAGACAGCTATTTGTGTTCCTCTTGCAGAAGTTAGACAGTTCAGTCCTATCACTTAGATTTTTAGATGTTTGGTTTGTAGAATATTCTAAGGCACAAGCCTGTGAATGAAATTAACCAATCCTTGCTTCTGAGACCCACAGCTTTAGTTATCCAGAGTGCAGCCATCACTTTATTTCTCTAAAAACTAATGTTGTAATAACGGGCCTAACCCAACCCCTTTTAATGTCAAGTGAAAGACTCACATTTACTTTACTGGGACTTGGATTGGGCCCAATAATAATAACATGTATTTCTAGAGTTTCTGTTGGGTGTGGTACTCTAGGTTCTAAACCAGTGCTGCTGTGCGCTATTAAATAGCCACCAGGTTTCATTTCAGAATTGGCTACATTGCAGTGAGTGAGATGCTTGTTGTAAATATAGTGTGTGAAATATTTTGGGTCCCTATAGAAAGAAACGCACTTTATAGACAAAGATATTATTAATAAAATAGAGCCTTCCATTCAGAAGGGTTCCAAAGCACTTTATAAACTCCACACACTTCATACTGCCACTGGAATGCCAGGTGACTATATTCTCAAAATTAAAAACTAGGAGACTTTTCTGTTTACATTTTTTAAGCTTGTGAACGACTCATACAAAAGTGCACTTTTTTTTAAACATGCACTAATGTCGCAACTGCCCGCTTCTGACTCAGTAGCCCCAAGTACATATTTCTCAGAGTGAAGGATTTTTGCCAGTAATGTAATGTTCTGAATCAGTTTCTCATGAAACATTGAACAAGTTAACATTCACTTTGTGCAAAAGAACAGCTTTGATAGAGTCTGTGCTCATTTGACTTTTCTCTGCACTCCGAACATTGAACACTTGTTCCACTGAACTCTTTTTTCTTGGTAAACACAGAGCATCTTTTACTCCCTAAAGTAATGTCATGAACAAACATTTGTAATTATTAAAAAAATAAACACCAAACATTTTCATTGATGAAATGGAAAACTGGGATATTTCAAGTGACCAGAAAGACATTCCCAGGGCATCCTATGAAAAAGCCAGACTGCCCCATTAAACTAGGACATATAGTCATGTCACTGAAATGCAGCCGCCTCTGGAGTGAAAAACTGCAGCTGTGCAGCAGCATGCAACCGTCTAGGACAGCAAGTGAGGAAATATTATACATCCAAATGAAGCTACTGGGAAATGTAGGTAGGCAAAACACAACTGACTGAGCTTTAATGTAATTGGGAATAGCAGACTAACACCCTAAAATTGTGAGATCCTAGGTTAAAGACTACAAATAGTCAGGGTTCTACATCTTAACCAAAGATGATAAACTTGGTTGAGCTCCCCACAGATCAGTAATAATGCAAAAAATTAAGTAAGGAGGCCAAACTAGAGTGGTGTTAGCTTTAGACCTGGGCATTGAGATATCCACTAATGAGACCAATGATCCACAATGCTTTCAGTTTGTACCCCAAATCCTTATATTCCCAGAGCACATTCTGTTCTGAAGAACACCCCAATCTAGAAACTATGGGGTCAGTTCTGCATGGACGGTGAACGTAACTCCCATAAATATTCATGGGGTCTTGCACATGCACAGAACATGGAACAGACTCCTCAGTTACTTGTAAAGGGTCATTTTAGAACCCGTGAATAGATCAAGTACTGCTAAAGAAAAGGATTAACACTCCATACACGTAAAGGGAGGCAATTTGACAGAAATGGTCTTAACAGCCTGCACGTACTGTAATTGCTTTCAAGACACGTTTAAGCCACCACAAAATGGTTTAATGGCTGTGGTAGAAAGCCTGACCTGCTTGACCTCAGCCTGTAGGTGCCGGAGCTGTAGGCACTGCTCTAGCCGTTTGTGAGTCTGATCGGCGTTAAGCTCTAGCTCATGCTGTTTCTCATGAAGGAACTCCAGCAGCTCTTGCACTTGTGTCGCAAGATCAATGTCCTTTTCGCAGATTAGTTCAATGCCTACAACAAAATGACATACAGAGAGAGAGAGAGAGACAATTTCATTTATTTGCAATTCCTTTTGCAGCACAATTCTGCCACCCGTCACATTGATTTGAATCTCTCTTGATTCTTGGTAAACTCTCACACAAACAACATATGGTTTACCCTGATGCACATGTTTGTTGAATCCTATGACTGTATTGTCCTGTCTATCACTGTGTGTATCAATAAAATGACATTTCTGTGTTGATTGCTCCTTGTTTTGCTCATCTGAAACTGTCCATACGGAAATGATTTGACTACAGCTTTGGTGATGTGGAACTGGGAATTTTAAAAAATACTTTATGAATTTTAACAAATCAAAGACTAAAATACTCCCCCAGCATTATGTTATTTCATTAATCAGTATCTTATAAACACATTCTTTCTTTGAAGAAAGAAAGAAAGAAAGACTCCTGTCCTCAATTTAGGATGGTAGTTGGGGGCCCACAATGTGGAGTGTGCCTAAAGTCTGTCTAGGTTCTTAGGGGACCATTAACACTCTTTTAATTTATACTGTCCTTTAGGTTGTTCTCAATTATGCCATGTGTCAAATCATTCCCAAACCAGGTCTAGAACTGGAGGCCTGAAAAAGTGGCTTAGTGCCCCCTTCCCCAATCCCTCAAAGTCCAGCATTGAATATGCTCCACTGGACCAGAGGATCTGGCTCACTGTGTAACTGTCCGAAGAAAAACAATGCAGAGCAGTATACTGTCCTCTTTGATTTGCAATTTCACCAGTGTAACTGACAGACTTTGGCCAGAGTCTTTATTTGACATTCCACACTACTGTAATCCATGTAATCATAAATCAGTAAGGCCTGATCCGTCTCCCATTGAAGTTATTTAGAATGTTGTTATTGGCTTCAACAGTAGCAGGATCCTAATAATTATAATAATCAGATTCAAGTAAGTGTGAGAAAACACTGCACTGTTCTCCAAAGCCATTTGATTATATAAAATAAAACAAGATTAAAAAAAGGACACCTCCCCTTCCCCCGCGCGACTGAAAGCTGTTGTACAGGAAGCAAGGAAATTATGTTTCGAGGCATTTAATGTGAAGCACCTTTTCTATGTCCCAGTGGTCCATGACTTTTACCTTCTGTCACAGTGATATCAGCAGAGGACAGAATTAGAAACCAAATCAACCCTGCGTCAACCCTACCTCTTCCAGTTTCTGGTTTTATCATGAAAGCCACATCGGCGTGAAACTGATTGGCTGATTCTCTTTCCCAGCCAAAACAAAACAGCTTTTTCATTACCAAATAAGGTGGAATGGCTCCAGGCTTCACATTTAGGGTCTGGAAATTTAATTTATGCTCCCATTCTTGGGAGTGAAGTTCCTTCTAACTGCCAGACACCATGCACATTTGTTATAATTAGCCTGCATATGGTACTGTGTCCTTAGGACATCGCTGGTGTTTTGTATGCTTGACTTCACCATGCCTATTTGATATTAAACACACAGTTTTCCATCATGCACACTCGACTGATGTAGTTTTGACTGTGGTAACTCATCAGCAGCAACCAGTAAACTGCCTAGGATGTTATCCAAGGGCAGACTGCTCTCCCAGTGATGAATGATTTGCCCTTTCTTGCTTGCCACACGTCACACAGATTTATGCCACATTGCCAGCATATGCAATGAGAGAGCTCGTTCTTCTCAAAGGTGGATTTGTAAAATAGAAAGCATTTTTACATTGTATTTTTGGAATAATTTCACACACAAAAGTCCTCACCCGGAGGTTTATGATATGTAAGCACAACTGTTTTTTCAATAAACTGAACGCAGTTTCAGTTTTCTTCAATCATCTCGTTACTGAAGGGGATTTCAACAGACTGGTATTGAGTGGAGCATGCTCTTAAACAGATTTATTAAAAAGAGTAGCCACAAGTACAACAACATAAATACACCACAGCTCTCAGTTATAGTGGCATAAATCTAGAGAAACAGCACTGGAGTGACTGGATTTACTCTGAATTTATGCTGGTGTAATTGAGAGCATAATTTAGTGCATTGTACAATCTATCTACCTACCTACCTACCTATCTTTTCTTTTATCCTTTGGATAACTACAGACCTTTTAAATTATACACATTCATATAAGGCCTGATCCAAAATACAGTGAAGTCAATGAAAAGACTACCATTTACTTCAACAGGATTTGGATCAGGCCTATATTACACACATTCTGCCTATGTTTTAACCAATTAGGATATTATAAAAAGCCTAATTTGCCAAAATAAGATGAAATCTGAAAAAAAATCCACCCACATAGTTCGTTGATAATTTTAAGAAAAGGCCATTCTGTTTGCATGGATGCCAGAAGTCAAATTTCTGACTTGAATTCTAATTTTTAAATAAGTAGTTATGCCAGCTAGCACAACTACTGCCCAAATTCTATTAGTGGTAGCAACATAACCAGGTCTTAACCAAATCACTGAATAACCTTAAATGTATTAAAAACATTTTGTGACAAAATACGTGCTAAACTTTACAGATGAAATGCATTTATGTAAATTGAAAATAGCTTCCATTAAACACTAAAATCAAGGAAAAAATAAATACATTTGCTGACTTATAATTACACAAAATGTGTTTTGTGTAATATTGAGCTGTAGCTTATAGAGAAAGATATCATGAGACTTCAATTTCAAAACCTCTTAAGTTTGAATTTGCCAGATAATAAAATCACTGAACAGATTGAATAGAAATTTCTTTGTATAATAAGAATCACTCCCACACTCAGAGGGACTTATTCCTGTGCTGATTTAGAACCCAGTTCAGGAATGCATCCTAGTTCAAGAAAGCACTTCAGCACATACTTAACACTAAGCATGTGCTTAAGGCACACTGAAGCAAATGGTTAAATAATTAAAGTTAAGTACTCGTTTAAGTGCTTTTCTGAATAGGAATGGATCTAAGCATGTGCTTAACTGGAGTTAAACCAAGGCTTTTACAGTCCAAGCACTCCCACTGGGGTAGATCCTTAGCTGGTGGTGTAAATTGTTATGGCTCTATTGGCTACATCAGCTGAGAATCAGCTCCAATGACTTCAGTAGGATTGCTAGGGTGTAAATCAGCACAGAAATGGGATTTATGGGCTAAATTAAGTCTTGGTTGAACTCCACTGATTTCACTTGGAGTCACATCAAGGATGAACGGACAGTATCTTACAGAAAAAAAGAGAGTGATATCTTAAAGTCGGATTGCTGCACGATTACTATCAGGGGATAACATCTTGCACCACATATGTTCCCATTGCCTTCAGTAGGGCTATTTGCAGTGTGAGATACTATTCATTATGAGTACGGGATCATAATCTGGCCCTCACAGAGCTGTGTTGCAACCAGTGTGACTTTGTTTTTTTACTGAACAATTAGAAGCATTCTTCAGAAAGATTAAACAAAGTCAGCCTTCGTGTCCCTGCAACATCCATTTCCTAAACCAGAAATGAAATCACAACCTGAAATTAAACAAAATAGATTTCTATTTCCTTTATAATGAATGTGGTTGCTACGGTGACGCAGGTGAATGGCACTAGACTGACAGCCCTGAATACTACAGGCTTCTTTCTATTTGTGCACATAACAGGTATGAGATGGGTAGCAACAGTGCAGACTTCCACAAAATTGCCTTATCAATGTGCTACCAGTCCTGACCTAGACAAATCACTTCTAAGGCACAAGTAGTTCAGTCTCCAGGATGGCTCATTCACTCCTTGACTGATCGCCTACAATGGTGCTAATTAGTGCCAGCTGTGACAGTGCAATATTGACACCTGTCTGCTGGGAACTCAACTGGGAACCCAAATAAGTGTATCCAGGCAATTACTCAGTTATCAGATGGTAACAGCTTTTGGTCATGAGTGACTTAGGTTATAATTGAAGTGACTAATACATACACAAATGAAGTACATGAATGTGTGGTGAATGGAATTATATCAGAGATGATATAGTTTGGTTTGAGGGCTGTAATACTTTGGGGTAATTCTTGTTATTGGTGTCAGGAATCAGGGCCTACAGCAGAGGTTTTCTCCAGGCAGTCTCATCAGTACAGCGGGCCTGCAGCAAGCTGCCTGTCTGGCCACACCACCTGACTGGTTGAAAGGGAAAGCAGGCCAGCTCTTAACCTAGTGGCAGCAGCAGCTCGCTGGCTGCTCAATGCTCATGCCTGCCATTGTGCCTGCTTTTCAATGCTCCTGCATTGCACCCAGCCTCGTCTCTGCCCTGCCCCCGCCTTGAAGCCCTCCTTGCCTGTTACCTTGCTTGCTCTGATTCCTAAGTTTTGGCTTGACCTGTAGCTTTGACTTCTGACTCCAGCTCGACCCTTGGCTCTGGTATCCAGTCCCTGCCCTCCAGTTTGACCCTTGTCTCTGGCTTCTGAACAGTGACTCCGGCTTGACCCTGGGCTCTAGCTTCCAACTACTGACGACCATTATGCCTGACACCCACTCTGACCACTAGGGTAGACCACCCTTGTCCTGGTCAGGTGACAACTGGGCTTGGTGTGAAGGTGGTTGAATGCTATTTAGTGGCCTCAGATATACAGAAGGTCACACTAACTAGATGTTCTGGAGGGGGTGTGGGGGTTGGCCTTAAATGCCATAATTTGAACCCTGCGCCAAGATTTTCCAAAAGTGACTAGTGATCTTTGTCCAAATTAAGACATCTTAAAGGGCCTGATTTTCAGAGGGTAAATGCACAGAAACTTGTGAAAATCAGACCCCTTTAAGGTGTCTCAAATTGGGCACCCAAAAATATCACTAGTCATTTTGGAAAATCTTGGCCCTTGTGTTAAGCTTTAATTTCTTTCAGAGATGTCATCTCACCTCAACGGCAGAGTTATAATCAAAATGGAAAAATGGAATGAAGACCAATGCATGTGAATTAACAATTGTAGCTTACTAACAGCTCTTGTCCTTTCGGTAACACAAATATACAAGTAGTATTCTCTAAACATATAACTCTTTCCTGAAGGACATGCATTGTTAATGGAGCCTAAAGACAATTTAGATGAGCTACAAAATCACTGAGAATACAACATGACTTTTAGAGAGCTCGTATGAACTTATAAAAATGAAAACCTTGTTGAAAACAAATATTCTTATAGTGAAATCAGGTTAATCGAGGCCTGGTTTAGCCATGTGTGTCAGAGTAGAGCTTTGGTAAGAAGCAAGTTGTTACCAGTCCCATTAAGAGTACATTTGCCTGACAGACTTGTTAGCCTAAAGATCTCTGAGCCAAATAAAAAATTATCGTCAAAACTGTAAACGCTTAGTTTGTGGCTTCATTATCTAAACTTTCAGCTAAGTTCTTATTGCAGCACTAGTGATCATGTTCAATAAGAGGCAGTGATAACTGTTGATTTTCAAAAAGTCCCATACTGAGTTTGCAGCTCCGTCAGTAAGAACAATCAGCTTTTGACTGGTAAACTGAACAAACTTGATGTAGAATTCAGTGAGAGGAAACAAAATTCAATGCAATTTTTATTGAGTATAACTGTCCTTTATTGAAATAAGAAACAGTTGTCTCCAAAGAGCAATTACTGTCCCTTACTTTGCCATCCTCCCAATATTCTGCATTCCCTGCAAAACAGGTATGAAAAGAATTTTCAACTAACCCCTATTATTCTGGATCCTCAAGAGGTTGTGGTTCTTTGGCTTTGGAAGCAAATGATTTTTCTTAGATACACATGGACCTCACACTGGGAGACCGAGGTAATATTTTAAAAATATTTTAAAGATCTCATCCATTTAATCTCTGATCCATTGTTTGTAATCCAGAGAAGTTGTTTCTACTCTCCTGCAGGTTGGGAGTTCCAAACAAACACAGTGAGTTTTTCCCAGACCAATCCACTAGGCTCCTGTCTGTGCTCTGCTCTGGATCACACCTCCCATGCCTTCTACTCCCGCCTGTGCTCTGCTCCACATCCTGTACCTCCCAGGCCATAGTCCTCTGATATTTCCGTGAAGAAAAAAAAGTTGCATTTTACTGATTTACTTTGGGCAATTTTACCACATCACCAAGCCAAGGACTAATAGGCAAAGCACAGGGCCAGCCATACTGTGAGTAGATGCTGTGCAAGCTTCCACATATGGTTCACCCAATGCACCTGGTTTCCTATCTTGCAACATTCTCTCTTAGTTGCTGCTGAGCTTCTGTTAACCGGAGCCCGCCGAATGATGCTGACTATTGCGAAAATGTATCTTGGGGCGAAATGTTTACAAGAGAATGGGAGGAGACCAAGAAAATCAGTTTTATTTGTATCCTGAGCAGTCCTTCTTATCTTAATTAAAGGGGGTGGGGGAATTGCTCTGTGTACCTTTCAAGGCATGTGAGAAGACTTAAGCATCTTACAAATAATTATCGCCTCTGGGACAGTAGGCAGAGATTAATCTGAATGATTATTTTCCCCAGGTGAGAATGCAAAAATCAGGATTTTACAGTACTCACTGGAAACTTGAACCTTTTGCTGAGACGCAGGGTATAAGATACAAAGCAACTTCTCTACTAATATGCTTCAAGACTGCCATTTAGGAGCACACGCCAGGGAGGTTTTTACAACCAAGTGCTTATCTTAACTTCCAAGTGGACATTGCAAGTAAAATTCCAACAACTTATGCCCTGTTCATACTGAAAACAACGTACATTCCAATACTTCTTTGAAGGAAGACTATCCACAGTTACCTGACTAGGACTCTGTTCACAGATGATGTGTTTTCTTTTGTATTTTTGTAAATGGATGATTATTAAGCAAATTGTCCTGCTCACCTGAAGCCTGGACTTCCATGATGTACTGGTGTAAATCTTGCCCTTGCTGGATAACCTCAAAGGTCATGTTGTTCATGGCCAGTTTTCGTTCGGTGTGGCGCTGCAAGCGCTGCTCAGCCAGAGTGAGGTCCTCGGTATTGAAATCATTCATTTGTCTCAGCAAATCTTCATTCCAGGCATCTAACTCTGCTGTTACCTTCAAAGGAAAAAAGCCACATATTGTATGCACTGGAAGCCAACAAAAGATTACTTCAAAACAGCATTTGGATCATCATAATACTCCACACTTAGGGTCTGATTCTAAGCCCCTTGAAATCAAGGGGAGTCTTCCTGTTGACTTCCATGGGTTTGGAACAGGTCCTTGCATGGCACTTTTCTTCTGTGGATCTCAAAGCTTTGACAAAGGTGGGTGAGTACTGTTACACCATTTACAGGCTGGGAAAATACAGCACAGAAGTGGCTTGTTCAACATCACAGCAAGTCAGTAGCAGAGTTGGTAGAGAACCACAGTTCTCAGCTCTAACCTCTACACCAATATCTAGCAGTAATTTGCAGAGGTTGGCTAACTTTGCTTCCTTTGTTACGTGTTCTCTGTTTCTTCATTATAACAATTGGCCTGATTAATCTAACAGTCCCATTATTATTATTTTTACTGTGTTATCGCCCAATAGTACCCAGACAGTAAACGGGTCCAGTAGCATTAGCCTCTGTAGAATCACACTTGAAACTAGATACAAACAGGTGGAAATGAAGCAATAGGAGGAAATGAAGAACAGGGGACAAAGGTAACGATAACCAAATCTTGCTGTTAAGTTAGACATCTAAATCCATATTTAGGCACCAACGTGAAAGATGCCCAATTTTCATAGATGCTGAGCCCCAGTTCTCACTGAAATCAATGGGATTTGTGGTTTCCTAAATATATATTTAGGTGCTTAACTTTAGAAACCCACTTTTGAAAATTTTGGCGTCTTATCCCACGGTCACAAAGCAAACCAAGGGCACAGAACCAAGGATTTCTGGCTCCAAATCCTTTACATGTTGTTTTGGATGGGAATTTAAAAGACACAGTTTTAAATTCAAAATGAGAACACAAGCCCATAAACCTTTTTTAGACTCTTCTTTGAAACAAGCGGAAACACAGATTTGTTCACCCCGAACAATCTGTGACCATTTTACAAACCTGGGACTGAAGTCGCAGGGTGAAAGGCAGAGCATAGGAGATCCTGAGGGCTTTCCATTTTTATTCTGATTATTCCTATGTCCATTCCACTCAATTAACTTTAAATAATAACTATCTCTGTTTACAGTCCCTTTGGTGCCCTTCCTGATTCCAGTGGCCTATGATTCACTCACACTTCTCAGTTAATTGGAGTCTCTGGAATGTGGTGGCTTATTGGCAGATTTTCTGTTCTAACAATTACCAAGCCCTAGAGAAATGGTCATGGTGGAAATCAGAGAAGGAGCTCGGTAGAAAATTAGAAAGGGTTTTAAAGAGAGAGCCTCTGCTGATAGCTAGAAGGACTAAGGCCGACTTGACCTCATTTTAAGCTATAGACAGCATAATGAACATCTACAGTTTAAAGTGAGAATAGATTTCCACTATTAATGACTATGGTACTTGAGGTTCCATATGAAACCTGTTTTGCTTGCATGTGCTGGTAGAATGGCATATAAATTTACTGGATCAGAAGGAGGTTTAATTTTTATTTGTTATTAAGAATATTGCCTGTCATAGTTCATTGCATTGACTGTCAGGCTGCTAAAACATAGTCATTTGAAAATTTATAATGGAGTTAATCAGAGTACTGCCCAATTTCCCGTAGATGTGAATACATTCTTGTCCACCTGCATTGGGGAAACCACCTAAATGCACTTATGAATAATAGTTACAGAGGGGAATCAGAAATCCAATAATATGTCACATCTGATTTCTCTTACAAATTCCATATTTAGGATAGTGGAGATTCTGTTCTACTATGGAGAAAGTATCTCTCCATCCTGTAGCTGTCTATGCACAGTATCGAATGCAGTGTTGTTGTAGGCATGTTGATCTCAGGATATTAGAGGGATACAGTGTGAAAGGTAATATCTCTTTGTGATGGGGTTCCTGGGGTGCAACCTTGACTGTGGGACTGCTGAGCCCTCTGTCCCACCAAGCTGGGGTGTCTCTCTCACTCTGTGGTGCTGTTGCCAAGGCACAAATGTGTAACAGGTCCTACACTTACACAGACATCCACAGGCAGGGACATCCCCAGCTCCCCAGCCTTGCACCCCAGAACTGTACCGTCTTGCCCTGGTCAGAAGCCCGATCAGTGTAAGTTCATTACCCAGTCTGCCTCGATGTGGATAGGAGACACACTCGCCTTTGTAAACTGAGCTGAAATTTCCCAAGCACCCCAACCAAAACACACTGGTTTAGGTAAAATATAATATAGATAGATTTTAAGTGATTATAAGTAGTAAGTTTAGAGATCAAAGTTGGTTACCTAAGAAATACAATTAAATTCACAAATTGAGTTCTATAAACTAAATAGGATTTGAATCAAGCAATGTCTCACTCTTAGAGATGATACAAACAGGTCACAGATCTTCAATACATAGGCTGGACCTGACTTCCAGCCCGGTACCACCCTCCCACAGTTCAAAGTCTTTGTCCTCTAGACGTGTTTCCAGGTGTTGAGTTGTGGGGGTGGAGGGAGTGAGGCCAAGTCATGATGTTACTTGACCTCTTTATAGTTTCTTACAGCTTGCTGGAAAGATCTTTTGCTATGACAAGTTAGTCTCCATTGTATATGTGCTCTCTCTGAGATGGTGGTTGGGAGAGTGGATTCCCTTCAATGGGCCATCCGTGCGTCTGGCTACTCCATTGTTGTACCTGAAAGGCTGATTGTGGGTGTTCTCAACCTCACAACAAATTTCAGTAACACATACATAACAAAACTTCACGTACAATGATAGCACATACAATCTCACTGGTCATTAGTGTTCAACAGATCAAGGCTGTTAAAATGATACCTCACAAGGCAAACTTTGTACAAAACATATCATAATTATATGACTGTGGTGAATATGGGGGTTTCAGAGTACTGCTTTGAGGTACAGAGTGCCTCTGGAGACAAGCTTTTATTAGAGACAAGCTTTCAAGCTTACACAAAGCTCTTCTTCCAAGCTCTGCGTAAGCTTGAAAGCTTGTCTTTCACCAACAGACACTGGTCCAATAAAATATATTACCTCACCCACTTTGTCTCTAATATTCTTCCAGGGCAAGAAAAAAAATCTATGTAGGTCTCTCTCAGGGTTAATCTGTCAAATAAGATGGAATATGCTACACTGAACAGGGAAACAGTAGACGAGTGGCCAGGGTAGAGTCAAGGTGAGGAGTGAGGGAAGATCATATAGAGGCAATGAAGGAGCTGGGCAGAGCCTGGATGTGAAGACAGGGAGTACATGGAAAGAGGCGGTGGTGAAGGTCTAATATGGCCAGTGTACAGGGAGAGGAAGATTGCTTTAGTAGTTGGCTAGACTGAAGAGAGGAGAGTCAGGGAGGCTGGTGAGGAGGTGTTTACAGCAGTCCAGGGGAGACAGAACCATGGCATGACCCAGGGTTTTGGCAGTGGAAATGGAGAGCAAGCAGATCTCAGCTCCAGCACTCAGTTCACCAATGGAGTTTAGAGCATATCAGCAGAGCAGATCATAGAATGACATCTATTTAGTGGACCTAAGAGCAGAATGTTGCCTGCAGACTGATGTGGATGGGAAGAGCAGGAAGGGAGAATGAAGCTGTCACTTTTATAAATCCTACATTTGCAGAAAGCTCCCCGTTCCTGTCTCTCAGACAGCAAGACAGGCTTTAGTGTGGGGTGGCTCTGAAGATATCACAATACATTCCCCGTTTTTGATAATACGCAGAGATGCCACAGTGGATGGGTTGATAGTGGGCCACTGAGGTATACGAAGGATGTCATTGCAATGATTATGCCCTGATGCTTTTGGATTCTGAATCCCAACAATATCCATAAAAAAACCTGAATATACCTCTAAAAGACACTGTATGAGAAACAGCTTGGAGCCTCACTTTCCAGGTGAAAACTTAAGGACATCCAATATGATACATGTGAAAAAATAAAAGATCTACATGTAGGAGTGGCTGGAATTTTTTTTTGGATGCCTATTATTTAATTCATATTTTATGAGCCAAGATCTCTGGAACCTGATTTTGAACAAAGAATCCTCATATTTGATTAAATCTACAGATCTATCTGTACAAAGCCATAAAAATCCTGTATCTCTGAGCAGACAGCTAATTCACTTGAAAGACTCTGGTAATGTTATAAACTCGGAAAGCGACACTCACATGAGTTATAAATAACAGTGAAGTGAGTTACTGCCTGAGAGATTACTTCTGTTCCTTTCCAAATTCATGTTAAGCCAGAAGAGCCAAGAAGTGAAATAAAAGCTGCAAGATTTGATAGGAGGAAAAATAGAGCCAAAGAAATGGTAATGGTGGAAAACGGAATTCAGCATATAGCAGACTTTAGTGACCCATGGACCTTTCAGAGGATAAGACAAGAATAAAGAACCAAATTCTGTCCTGTCCACAGTGGGCATCTGCTGTGAATCTCCAAGGGCAGAAACTGACCTTAAAAGAACATTGATTGCACGCGACTGTAAAATCCGCACAGAACGGATTCTGGGTGGTGCTGTGCAGACACACACCAGGAAAGCGGGTGGCAGAATCACTGGGAAGAATCTGGCAGCTACTTTACAGGACCACCTGCAAAGTCTTGGAGAAGCTTCCCTGCAGAGAGAGGCCTATGGGATCAGTAGAGTGGTCAGAGGCATGTACTATCCCTGACCTGGCAATGGTGTCTATGCACACACACTTGTTCAGATTATTCCTGCTTTTAGTGGTAAATGATTGTGGAAGGCCAAATCACAATTGGAGTTGCAGCTAGCAAGAGATGTTAAGAGTAACAAGAAGGGTTTCTACAGGTATGTTAGCAACAAGAAGGTGGTCAAGGAAAGTGTGGGCCCCTTACTGGATGGGGGAGGCAACCTAGTGACAGAGGATGTGGAAAAAGCTAATGTACTCAATGCTTTTTTTGCCTCTGTTTTCATAAACAAGGTCAGCTCCCAGACTACTGCACTGGGCAGAACAGTATGGGGAGGAGGTGACCAGCCCACTGTGGAGAAAGAAGTGGTTCAGGACTATTTAGAAAAGCTGGACGAGCACAAGTCTATGGGGCTGGATGCACTGCATCTGAGGGTGCTAAATGCGTTGGCGGATGTGATTGCAGAGCCATTGGCCATTATCTTTGAAAACTCATGGCGGGGGGGGAGGTCCCGGATGACTGGAAAAAGGCTGATGTAGTGCCCATCTTTAAAAAAGGGAAGAAGGAGGATCCGGGGACCTACAGGCCAGTCCAGCCTCACCTTAGTCCCTGGAAAAATCATGGAGCAGGTCCTCAAGGAATCAATTTTGAAGCACTTAGAGGAGAGAAAAGTGATCAGGAACAGTGAGCATGGATTCACCAAGGGCAAATCATGCCTAACTAACCTAATTGCCTTCTATGATGAGATAACTAGCTTTGTGGATGAGGGGAAAGCAGTGGACGTGTTATTCCTTGACTTGAACAAAGCTTTTGATACTGTCTCCCACAGTATTCTTGCCATCAAGTTTAAGAAGTATGGGCTGGATGAATGGACTACAAGGTGGATAGAAAGCTGGCTAGATCATTGGGCTCAACGGGTAGTGATCAATGGCTCCATGTCTAGTTGGCAGCCGGTATCAAGCGGCGTGTCCAAGGATCAGTCCTGGGGCCGGTTTTGTTCAATATCTTCTTTAATGATCTGGAGGATGGCGTGGTTTGCACCCTCAGCAAGTTTGCAGATGACACTAAACTGGGAGGAGGAGTAGATACTCTGGCGGGTATGGATAGGATACAGAGGGACCTGGACAAATTAGAGGATTGGGCCAAAAGAAATCTGATGAGGTTCAAAAAGGACAAGTGCAGAGTCCTGCACTAAGGGTACGTCTTCACTACCCACCATATCGGCGGGTAGCAATCGATTTATCCGGGATCAATATATCACGTCTCGTTAAGATGCGATATATCGATCCCCGAACGCGCTCACTGTCGACTCTGGAACTCCACCAGAGCGAGCGGCGGTAGCGCAGTCGACAGGGGAGCCGCAGCCATCGATCCCACGCCATCTGGACCCCAGGTAATTCGATCCAAGATACTTCGACTTCAGCTATGCTTTTCGCGTAGCTGAAGTTGTGTATCTTGGATCGATTCCCCCCCCGCCCAGTGTAGACCAGCCCTTAGGATGGAAGAATCCCATGCACTGCTACAGACTAGGGACCGAGTAGCTAGGCAGCAGTTCTGCAGAAAAGGACCTAGGGGTTACAGTGGATGAGAACCTGGATATGAGTCAACAGTGTGCCCTTGTTGCCAAGAAGGCTAACGACATTTTGGGCTGTGTAAGTAGGAGCATAGCCAGCAGATTGAGGGACGTGATTGTTCTCCTCTATTCGGCACTGGTGAGGCCTCATCTGGAGTACTGTGTCCAGTTTTGGGCCCCACACTTCAAGAAGGATGTTGAAAAATTGGAAAGAGTCCAGCAGAGGGCAACAAAAATGATTAGGGGGCTGGAGCACACGGCTTATGAGGAGAGGCTGAGCGAACTGGGATTATTTAGTCTGCAGAAGAGAAGAATGAGGGGGGATCTGATAGTTGCTTTCAACTACCTGAAAGGGGGTTCCAAAGAGGATGGATCTAGACTGTTCTCAGTGGTACCAGATGACAGAACAAGGAGTAATGGTCTCAAGTTGCAGTTGGGGAGGTTTAGTTTGGATATTAGGAAAAACTTTTTCACCGGAGGGTGGTGAAGCACTGGAATGGGTTACCTAGGTAGATGGTGGTATCTCCTTCCTTAGAGGTTTTTAAGGTCAGGCTTGACAAAGCCCTGGCTGGGATGATTTAGCTGGGGATTGGTCCTGTTTTGAGCAGGGGGTTGGACTAGATGACCTCCTGAGGTCCTGTCCACCCCCGTGATTCTATGATTCTAAGGGGAATAGGCAGAGTGATCAGGGCAGAGAATGTTTTTGAGGGACAGCACCTCACAACACTTTATTTGTAGTACAGTGTCATTCATTTCCATCACAGCTATAAGCCTTTTAATGACTGTTGCTAAAATATGGGACAAAGCACATTTTATAGATATTAGTTGGGGATAAAGTTAAGTGATATAACATATGCTTCATACATGTGAGCCCCTCAATTCAATACTCAGCACCTCCACTAGTGTCTCTCAACAAGGATCAAATGGTTCTGTCTCTTTCAGCCTGACCTTCTGATAATAACATCCTTTTAATGTAACAGTTACTATGTTCACATCATGTGAAAGATCCCTGGCTTAGAATTGGGAAGAAATATTGCTTTTGTATTCTCTAGTTCAAACACAGGTTATTGGGCTGGATGCAGGAACCACTGGATGAAGTTCTTTGGCCTGTATTATGAAGGCGATCAGACTAGATGATCATAATAGTCCCTTCCTGTCTTGAAATCTACATTGATTTGATAAATAATGTGGGACATCAGGCACCAAATAAGGTAGGTCCCTTAAATAAAAGGAGGACTTTCAACCAAGAGTAATTAAGGAGGCTGTTCTAAATCAGAATACATTGTCACTGGGGTATCTGAAAGCTTTCAGGAGTCTGTTATGCCTGTTTCCAGTCGCCAGTCACAATTTGGAATCGATATACTTAGTGGATATTTGATCTGCTTTTTGACTATCTAAAGATTATCCAATATATTAGGACTGAAGCAGGAAAGAAAAGACAGCAAATCACGTTACATGGCTTTGGATTAATATCCATATGCCAAACATTTGCCTTGACTTGAGTAAGAAGCAGAAGTCCCTAGTGCAGACAAGAGTTCCTAACTGAATGTAGCTGGTTCGTCATCACCAACAGAAACACCAGTGGGTTCACTTTTAGGTAGAATACCTCTTCTGCAAATAAAATAAAGTGATACAAGTTGGAGAGAAAATACACACAGATGGCAGATTTCCTTGCAGAATCAATAAGGTCCAATGAACCTAAATAAATGGAAGTATATGTAGAGTTTCTGGAGTACAATTAACTCTGAAGATGATCTATCTGTATTCCAAGCACCAGAGCAGGAGGGAAAGTTTACAGACAAGCTCCAGCTCCAACAGAAATCTACAGAGTGGAGACATTTAAGACAATTCTCAGAGGAAGTTTACGAGAGGAACTGCAAAAGAAAGCGGCCTATAATGTGGATTTCACCATCCAGGGAAGCGCAGAGAAAAAGGGTTAGATTTTCAAAAGCACAAATGGCAGTTAAGACCTGACTTCCACTGAAAGTCAAAGTGGCTAGGCACTTAACTGCCGTTTGTATCTTTGAAACTATCCCCCACATTTTTAGCTTTAAAAGTGAGCAGACGAACAAGGGATATGGAAAACAGTAAGCAGACAGATGCTTGGAACTAAAAACAGATGTTTGACTAAATTCAATACTGGTTGTGACTATTTCTCCAGGCAGGAGGAAGGTTGGGGTGCAATTTGTATCCTCTTCATAATGTCCAAGGGGGCAGTTAAGCAAGAAAAGGCATTTGCCCCAGGAATGGATTGGTGACCCTTCAGCAGATGCCCCTTCTGGGTTCCACCATGGAGAAGCAGGTTCAAGCAGTGGATGTAGCTCCCAAGGAAGGAGGCTTGTAGTGGAGAATTGCCAGGACACACAACAGTAGGGTGAAAGATGAGCCACTGAGATTGGAAGGGATTTTCAGTAAGATTGTTTTCAACTCTTTGGTTTTTGGCTGTTTCTATTAACACCTATTTAGCTTCAAGGACTCATGAGCATTTTGGAGAAAGCCATTTCTGTTAAAGATTTCAACCCCACCACCACTTCCATCAAGGTGTGAGTGCTAACAACCTACATCTGCAGAGACTTCCAGATGGACCTCGCACACAGCCAGGTATTCCTGATAGCCCTAAAAGTTAAAAGAAATAAGTAAGGGGGAAAACATTTAAAAAAACCATTCAGGCAAAATCTTCCAGAAGTGAAAAAGGCACAATACCAAATGCAACAAAGAATCCTTTCCAGATCACTTTTAAAAGCCATTCTTAACTTATCCCATTTGCAGATTTATATCAAGGCACTCTAAAGAGAGGGTGACTTTAGCAGGTTATCTGCAAAGAACAATGGAGTAAACTAAGAATGGAATTTTAGCTTTAACTGTGATCTTTGCTGCTTTGCTGCATTTTTATCCTATTTTCTTTTTAGATTTAATATAACCCTTATATATAATTATAGAAATTATATGCAATGACTCATATAAGAGCGCTAGAATTAATTAGTTACATTAATTAAATATTGCATTATATTAACAAAAGGAATTAGAAATTCAAAAAGCCATGGCTCTGACTTCCTCATTGCTATTATATTATTATTAATTTACAGCAGCACCTGCCACCTGCTAGGTACTTTCCAAACAATTAAGGCAGGGACAGTCCGTGCTCCAAAGAGCTCATAGCCTAAGGATAGGCAGATAAGCACACAGAGATTAAGGGAAGGAGGGGCAACAGGCAATTTACGTACAAATCAGTACTACTCACTGTGAGCAGCACAGCAGAAGAGAGACTTTAAGAGGGATTTAAATGTGGACAGGGTAGGGGCCTTGTGAATGAGCTCTGGGTGCTTGTATTATGCATAGGGGACAATGGGGAATAAGGCACGAAGATGTGAGAAGCTGATTAAATGTGGACAAGGCTGGGAACATTGGTAGAGTGGAAGGGAGAGTAGGCAACATGGAGCTTGACAAGACAGGACAAGATGTGAGGGGCATGGAGCCGGATGCATCTACCAGAGTAAAAGCTATAGGACAGTTTCTAGGAAAGCCATTGGAATCTTATGCATGTCCATCAAATGCCTTGGTTTTGAAAGCACAACACAGACTTCAGGATGTGCTCACAAAAGTGCCTCTGCCATGCATCTTTTCCCACTTACAGGCTTCACTCCTGTATCTTAAAGGACAAGGTGTGCTTAATTAGTCAGAATGGTGACAGTGCTTTCCAGCATGAGAGCACGGAGGGGATGTGATTGCAGGTGACGGAGGTAGCTGTGCTCTCTGGACAGACAGAAGGGGACTTAAACCAGCACAGAAGAAGGAAATATTGATCTGAGAATAACAGTGGTGGCCATTGTATCAGCATGCTTTATTTATACAGCACAGCTTCTACTCCTGTATTCAGTTTACACACACACGAGAACTCGGGCCCTTATGGAAAACAATATAAATGTCTAATTTCCAGCTAAATCTCAAGCCAACCACCACCAATAAAAACATATTTTGCTTAAGGTATAATTTGTTGCTCTTAGTCTTCCAGCCTCTGTTGTCTTCTCTGCCACGCTTAGAATAAACAAAGATCAAAAGCATTACAGGTTTCTTAATTGTGATGATGGGAATATCTTTTTGGCTTCCCAAATTAAAAATAGGATAAAATAGCTCTGTTAATTCTGATAATGGTTCCCCTATTGACACACAGGAGTCTTTATTATAGTTTTGAGACAACTGACTGCAATCTAGTATCTGTTTAAGGATTATTCTTTTGTCAGCTGAATCAAATCAACAATTGCTTGAGATGTATAATATAAAGGTGACATTTACCATACATTTCAAATTGCTTTTCATTTTATTGTCATTTAAGTTGTTTTCCTTGCTTGAAGACTAATCTTGGCAGCTATACTTATTTATAAGTTCCTATATTAATCTGTCTACAAACTCTTTCTGTTTTGTCATTGGTTATGAATTATGTGTCATAGTTATACATTTTATTTAAAGAAAGAGATCTCTAACTAAAAGAATCTGCCTATCAGGTTCCCTATGCAAATAAGAAACATGCTCTCTGACTCTTGTAGTGTGAGTTCCAGTGTTCTCATAATAAACAATAGCAAATCACACATAAACAATAGCAAAGCAACAGTGACAGCACCGATTTTCTTTCAAGCCCCTATTAGTCACTACAGCCTGATTCAGAAAGGTGAAAGTACATATCAAACTTCAAGCACCTTGCTGAGTCAGGGCCCAGTAGATGTGACTGTGTGCATCGAAGCAAATATCCACACAGGGATAAAGTAGACATGGTGGACCTGGACTCTACACCCAGTTCTGACCATGACCAGCTGTATGACCTAGGGCAAGTCATGTCACCGCTCTGTACCCCAGTTTCCCCATCTATAAAACAGGGATTAAGATACCTATCCACCTTGGAAAAGCACTTTGAGATCCTTGATTGAAAAGCACTGCATAAGGGCAAAGAGTTATAATTTGAATGAATTCTGAAATCTTCCCTCAAAGCTAGATTGCAGCATTTAGTCACTTGCTGAAGTTGGAAGCACAGTGAAGCCATACTGCCGCATGGAACATCTCTAATCTTCCTGCTGTGTACATAACCCAGGCTTGGGGTCTGCAATGAAACCCAGAAAGCTTCACGTGATTTGGAGTTCTTAATGAAAGGCTCATACAGCTCCACTATGAATATTCAGTGTATGTTGCATGCAGACATACCTATATAGTTTGTATTTATTTTGATTTCAGTCTAAAAAAGTATGCTGCATTTATATACATGCATGTACACACACGCTCATGAAGAGTGGGAGTCATTAAATACTCAGCATTTGGCACTCTGCAGTACCACAATATCTTCTATTCTATGCATAGGAAGAGACCATGGTTATTCCATGTACCTAGAAGTTTGAGTTTTTAAGGCGACCACTGCTCTTGTGCAAACATACCATTTGTGAATATATAAGAGTGTATATTAGGATATCCAAGTGTTTGTGTGTGAATGGTATGCAAAGAACTCTTTTAACGAGACTGTTCTATTTACATTAATAGCAAAAACTGTAGAATAGCTTTCCCTACATAATTAGACTATAACTGCAGTAACTGGAAACCTGGATCTGTACTGTATCTGTTGCATATTGCTATAGATCAATTCCTATCTAGGAATCTGCATTCACAGCTTTTCCATCTATTATAATTTAACACTATTTCTTGTCATAACTTAAAATAAACTGTCTCCTATGAAGTGTTATGTAGCATGCTAAAGTTTCCATTAACTATCAATATATTCCATCAGATCACCTATTGAATTACATGCAACATCTCTGGGAATATCTCATCATAAAACACTTCAAAAAAGTGCCACATTAACAGATTTATCCACTGCCAAAGGTGTCTCTGAACAACCACAAGAAAAATACAGTAGCAAGTTGATACCTCATATGGGCTATATACACAACACTATGTTCCAGCATACATGAGACACAAATTAATTAAAATCCCATGCTTTAGTATCACATTCCATCTGATTTACAGGTAAATATTTATTCAGATTCATTAAAAATCTCTTTAAAATTATTCAGACCAAGAAAACCTCATTTATTTAATGCACTGATAACGGTTTTTCCACCAATAGCATTTGATTTAAAAAAGGAGTACAAGGTAGAGATATAAGACCTCTTTTTAAATTTACTTACAGGCACATAAAATTACATGATGAGCACTTTGGGGCTTCTTGTACAGTATTTCTCTTTCCCCCCCCTTATGCAAAACAACTGTTATGCCTGCAACCTGATTTCTAAGAGAACCCTTCATATGATGATTAATATTTTGTTGCATCGAGGGGGTCAAAGCCATAAAATGCATCTAAAGAGAAAAATCGCACCTGCAAAAGATCATGAACTTTTAGATTAGTAAAGACAGATGTACATGAGGGGCATATGTAAATCACTGTACGATGCATGCCAAAAAACTGGTCCAAAGCATTCAGACACTCTGAATACAGTCAGCTGGGCAGACATGAACATGTCTTGTATTTTATCAGTATGTCACAAAGGCATATTACTGGTTTCTAAATTTCCAATTTAACAACTGATTTCTATTCACCTCCTAGTTCCACCAGACATCTCAGTGTAATCAAAGTCTTCTGTCATTCCCTGGAACTCTGTGTATCCTGTTAGAGTATTAGTCAGAGACACAGTCACCATCTCCACAGCGCTACCTTCCCAAGATCAACCAGACAGCTCTTACCTCAATGGTGTACTGTTCAAAAATCCGGAGCTGAAGGAAAATGTCTAGCTTAATTTTCCGCTCATGGAAGAGCTCTTCCATCTGTACCTGGGCCTCGTCAAGCTGCTGAAGGACAGATTCAATGTGGCTGATGGAGCTATTGTGTGGAGTCTTATTGTTGGATACCGCTGAGTCCCTGTGGCAAGGCAAGAGAATGGTTAAAGCTCAGCATTAACGCAAGAAAAGAGCAGGAATTAAACACTCAATTCTGTGCGCAGCTGAGAAGCGAGCCGAAGCACAAAGGGCTGGAGGAAGGTGTATGCAATGCTCATTTCTTCTGCTTGTTGAAATCCTGTGTTTCCTGAACTCAACGCAAAGTCAAAACAATGAGCACATCCTTTCATATGTTGTGACACTTTGACCCCGATACACTAACAAGGAGTTGAAGGGGAGAGGAGGGGAGCAGAATGGCACATAAATCTGAACTGATCTCTTGAGGAATCTGACTGGCAATCCCATTTAATTCTAGTCCAAATGACCCATTTCTTTCTACAATCAGCCTGTCTCAGAGGCATCATCCTCAAAGCTGCTACTAACACGCTGTAGATCTTTACAAGTTAAATTATGCCACCATTTGCATTGTTGCTAGTGAATTAAGAGAGCTGGACTTGCCAGTATTTTAGCCTAACAAGACTGGGATTCTTCTGATTTCCCTTGATTACTTAGTCAGAATGCAACATAACCTGGGAAAAATTCCAACACTGTAAGTATTTTAAAACACTAAAGACAGATTGTGACTTGCCCTTGTGTAGGTGCCCAGGGTGATGGGTAGGGTGCAAGGAATCTTCCCCTCACTGTACACTCCATGTGCCAGGGGTGTTCAGGAACTGCTTCTGCTATGCACCCCCGAGCACACATCATCCCAAAGGGGGCAGAGAGGAGAAAGGGCCATGGTACCACCCCCTAGTCTCCAGCTCAAGCAGACAGGAGGAGCAGGTTGCACCATCTTAATGCCAGGGCGCTGCCTTAATGCCACAATCTGGCCCTGAGACAGTTGTGTGTTATAAATATAGGGCAGAAACTATTTTCATTATTGTCAGTTTCCTCAATCCTGGCTGTCTCACATTTAACACTAGCGATCTGGAGTCTGAAAGTTAGCTTGGGTTCTTTAATATATGTTTGTTCTGAGGGTTCTGTGGATAAATAAGCTTTTCAGGGCATTAAGGGTATGTTATGTTTTGTTTTCCCCATAAATTACATAGTAGCAGCTGCATTACTTGAGACAGTTAAAATAAGACAGTTTGAAGCCCTATAAAATACACTGTCAGGAAAAATCCTGCACTGGTAGTGTAATAGGATGAACCAGCAGACATTTTCCATTCCTAGTCCCTATCAGTCTGTGATTCTGTCTTGAAAAAAAAACACCAAACACGTTGAAACATCAGTTCCTGGGACTAAAGCAGTAAACTGGCACTTCTGTGCAAGCACTGCAACCTAACCATGATATTGGAAGGTGATTAAGCGTTTGCTCCTAGCCCTGTATAATGGGTGGTGTGTAGCTGCACCACCCCAGGAGAAGCTCCACAAAGAAACTATGACTTGAGCTCCTGTTTTGCACAGTTGCCTGGGGACGCACGCTGAGTTAGCTTATTACCAAACACAGCGCATTTCCCCACACTCCTGGCCAGCTAGCTTGTAGTCCATGGAACCAAGATTCTGACTTCTTCTGTCCTTCCTTACCCATCGGCTCACAGCAAGACATATCAAGCAAGGAATCCCTGTTCTTCCCTCCTGTACTCAAAGGCCTCACCTGTGATCCAGGTAAGCCTTGTACAGTTGTACAGTGAGGCAGAGACATGTACACCCTATTTCCCCCCATGTAGCTGCATAAGGTTGAATCACAATCAAGCTCTATATAACCACATTATATATAGCAAAAGTTCTTGTGGTGGAATGTACATAGCTGCACATGGAGGAAGGGAGAGGGGTAGTTTGTATCTATAGACTCTGTATGGAAGACTCAAGAAGAATACTACTGTGAATAAGATTTTTGGCGTTTAGTTAATTCCCGTTAAACAAGTTATTTCTTCTATTTTAGTGATGATCATTTGGTTACATTCCTGGCAGGTATTGGAAGATTCTCCGCACTAGGATAACCCTCCCAATACAAAAATATAGGGCTTGATTCTAATCTCGGTCACACCAGGAAAAATCAGTAAAACACCACTGAAGTCAAAGTTAAACCAGTGTAAATGAGAGCAGAACGTGACCCTTGGGGTGGAATTTCTTAATAAGATATATTCACACCGGATAGGAACAAAGTTTAAGAAACTCATATTTACTGAGAGGAAAGAAACATTTCTTAAAGTCAGTCACTAGTGCATTCTAAATTGGGTAAAAAGAGCAGCTTTAATTTATAATACAAATGCCAATACAAGAACAGTCTGACAGCATGAATAACTACATGTACTGCACACAATGAAATACTGTGGCCTGTTATACAACTATACAGGTTTTATTTACAGGCATACAGCTTCCATACAGCAAGAGTAATCACGTAACTCACTGGGCCTCAGCTCACAACCATTTAACAATCTTCCGTAAATATTCACTCAGAAATATTCACCTGAAAAACATTTAATCTATACATCTACCAATCCATCAGATACAGCAACCTATGCTGATACATAGACTATTCTTCTTAGTCTCTACAAATCACTCCTTGCAGTTTCAATAAAATACTATAAGAGCCTGAATCATCATAAATATAAAAGGTAGTGAATAAATTCTCCTGTTAAATTGTAAATTACATTTCCCCCATTAAGTTGCACCTAACGCACAATGCTTCACCAGATTTCTTGACATCTCTCCTGAGGTAGGAAACATACCTGAGCTGTTGGATTAGATCTTCGCCTTCTTTAATGACATTGAGGGTAGCATCCAGGGTAGCTGTTTGCTGCTGCTGGAACTGCTTGATAAGCTCCTGAACCGCATCCACCGAGTCAGCACAGACATCCTCTAAGAGCTCCTTCTGCAGATCTTCCATCCATGTCCACAGCTGTGAAGGAGGGGAAAGAAATACAAATCAGAAAGAGACAGAGGTTGAGATTTAACCCTTTTATCCTTTAATCCCATTTTAGAAAGCATTAATCAAGACTCTACACACAAATGGTTTCAGATGCTAAATGATACCTAAACTTATGGTTTCAAAATCAAAAACCTGTACTGAGTTCTCGATTCTGGCAGATGGAATTTAATTTTAAACATCAAAGTAAAATACACATATCAGAATATTAAGCGCTGTATTTCTCAATTTAATTGGCATCTCAGTCTATTATATATCACTATAACCTTAAACTAACATACTGCTGCAACGAACTCTACATACAACAAATAAATTATAACCCCTTAAATTTGCAATGACCCAGTCCTATCAGGAGCTGAGTGTCCTCAACTCCCACTCACTTCACTTAGAGTTGAAGGCGTTCAGCATCTTGCAGGATCAGGCCCTAAGAAAATATATCAAGTGTGTGATATTGATTGTGCCCAGTCAACCATGCTTTCCATACAATATTTTTGCCATGTGCCCTCTGCATCTGAGATTGTGACTTTAGGATCTAGATGAAATCCAGACATAATAAGAAGGTGTCTTTGTTTTTACTAAACAGCAGTGACCGCAATCAATTCTATGCCGATCCATTCATTTAAAATGGTCCTGACTATTAGTTAAAAATATCATTTTACTAAGTGTTTAGATTAGAATTTCCAGCCAACTGTTCACTCACTGAAATCTGAACAGCAGACAAGCCCAAGCTCCTAGATAGTTACAAAGCCCCCTACAAAGCACTGAGGTTTCTCCATTAAGCTTGCCTTGAAGAGCAGTGTAAAATTGTACCAACTGAGCTGGCGATGTGCCAGAAAATCCTCATGGCTCTATAAGAGAGTATTTTCCACTTGATGTGTCCCATTAACCCATTCTCTGTTGCTCTCTGCTGCATCTTGTGCAAGGTGACAGGACAAGTCACTGTATTGGGAAGTGTCGCCATTCCAATTGTGGCAATTCTAAAAAGGACAGGGCTAGTACATTGGGCAACAGTGGAACTGTGTTTTGTCTCTCTTTGTCATTCTCCTCAAAGCAAGTTAGAGGTACACATCAAGGGAAAGACAGACCACTACGTGGGAGAGTCAGGGAAGTGGGTAAAACTATGTTTCTCTTCAGAATGAGGCCCAATTGACCATAAGCCTGCTGATTTGTTGGGGGAATCAGTCTTCCTGTGTTCTGTTCCTAACTCTGTTACTGACTATTTGTGTGACCAGGGGCAAGTCACTTAGGAAATCCTTTTCAAAAATGTCTACATTTGCTTGAGATAGCACCTGAATATCTGAACTCATTAACTTCAGATCTTTCCAGAGGATGACCTTTGATTGTGAGGATTTGCATAACAAAAGCTATCAGAATTTAGGTTATCCTTGACTCAGACGGTTTTAAATCTTTAGACTCCACCAATCCCTGGGAAATCCTAATACAAAGGATCAGTCCGTATTAATAAGATTAAGAAGATATTTCAGAAACAACTTGCAAAAGGAATCTCACTCAAGTTTATCTTTATTTCATGCCTCCCAGGTGTTGTACTACTAGTAATTCCAATTAGTATAATTCACTACAAGGTCCTTCATTTATGAGCGCAGCAAATGTAATAAACTGAAATCCACTACAGCATCATATGGAGGTCAAGCTGGTTGTTAAGTGAGACCAAGAAGCCACACGCTTTATTTTGGCTTGATACAATTCAGTACAACATTTTGTGTTTTGGGGGATTGATTTTTAATTCTGACGCAACTACTGAATTGATTTTAAAAACCCATTTGGCATACGAACCCTATCAGAAAGAGTTTATAATGCATTTCACTGTAGCCCCTTCTCTGGATTCAATAACGCTTTTCCACCCTTTCTGTTCTAACAAGCAAAGGGCCCATGGTGGGACAGGGAATGGTCACTAAATCATGTCAAAGGTTGTTATTCTGCACCTCAAGTCATACTTTGCACATTGCAACATAGAAGTATTACTGCGCACTGGTATTTCTCGTCTATGATTTAAGAGTTGTTATTCTCAGCTCATAGTAATTGTGAGGCTCACATTTCATCTGTTTCCACTAAAAGTGGAAATTGAATGCGGGAATCAACAGAAAATTTCACTTGGTAAACACCATTTGTACCACGGAAACCTTTATTAAGGAAATTTGAAAACAAATGAGCTGCACAAATTAAACAAACTGCCATCAAACTGCATTAAAAAACCGGCACGATCCATTGTTCATACCAGTGGGTCACGAAATGATTTTCAGAGGTGCTGAGCATTCTCAATATCCACAGACATCAGTGGGAGTGGAAAGTGCTCAGCTTCTCTTAAAAATCAGTCCATTCCAACAACTGATTTTAAAAACCAAGGCAACTTTTTATATCTATAAATCATTAGCTTTTGATTCAGATCGTTTTTCAGTGGATAACCAGACAGAAAAGAATAAGTCATCAGACATATGGTATGTGGCCCATAGGCTTCCCTAGTCAGTGTAATGTATGCTGCAGCTTACTCCTGGGCAGCCAGTTCATTTTAGGCTGAGTACAGATTCAGTTTTTCACTGAAACCCTTTATGTTTTGTAATAAAGTTTCTGGCATACATTTGCAGGAAGCGAGTTTTCCTCCTGCATTTTTAGCATTAGTAAAATTTGCAGGCACATATTTTCCATATGTAATTACCATTTTTATTACAAGTGCCAACAATGTGCACAGCTCAAAAAAAGAAAGCAGTCTCTACTCCATCTCGCTTCGCAGCTCATAAAAACAAAGATGATAGAAAAAACTGGAAAACCTACATGAAGCAATAATATAGACGTATTTTTGTTCACTTGCTTATTCACATTTACTGAATTATGGTCTGCTGCAATAAATCATGGATGCAAATATTAATCATTAATCTTTAACGGTTAGCAACCTGATATGCACCTGCAAAAAAATATCCACCCACAAATTTTACAGGTGCAAAATACATTCAGGCAAACTGCAACTACAAGAAAGATTGTGATGAATATTTAGCCCTTCTGGTCCATGAACAAGCTGTATATAGATAATTTAAAAGAAAAAAACAACAACAACAACAAAAACCGAAGGCAACCATAGTTTCAAATGAGAAAAAAAGATTTAATTTCCTCATCACTAGATTGTTGCTCTATGGAAAAAAAAAACCAAGGCACTATTTTGGACCATCTGCCACTTTTCTTATGTATTGTAGCAACTTTCTCTCTGTTCCTCTCCCCTATAATACACAGGCAGCTTCACTTGATGGAAGAACAAGACAGCTCTTTACTTTCAGCTTTGTCATCTGATGCAATACCCGTCAGTTTACTCAAGTACTTAATGAGAGCACTTACTGGAGGTTTGAAGGACACCTGTGTCTGTTACCTAGAAATTATTGCCTTTGACTTAGAGCAAGGGACTACATTAATCAAAAATCTGAAATCTGAAAAGATGATTAAGAAAACCTTGTCTGCGAGTGTGGAATAACTATTAAGCACCCTGTGCTACACCAGCTTTGAATGCTGCTATTTTTAAATGCTATTCAGTTTCAATCCCCCAAAATATGAATTAAAAGTATTTAGCAATGATACTAGTAGAAAGCAAAATAAGGAGTGGGTAAATAACTATTGAGATTTTTACAGTTGGACTAATAATTAAAAATGGGAATAATAAAGAAAACAGACAACTTGTACAATCTCAGGGAGTACACAAACTACTATTTACAATATAAGGTATGATATATTTGCTTACACAGTGTGCTCTGAAAGTATGTTCATGGTAGGTCAGTAGGTTAACAGTCATCAGGACAACTAGAGCTAAAACAGTATTAAAAGAGAAATAAAGTAACCACCCAGGTGCTCTCATTTACACACTGAGAAAGTGGAGATAACATGTCACAGGGTATTTGTGAGAATTAATTAGCTCATGTTTATAAAGCACTTTGAATACATCAAATGCTATCTAAATGTAAGTTATTGTTATGTTTTCTTGGGGTATTTCAACACCATTTTCATATGTCAGAAAGGTCCTATGTCTTACATGTAATGATGGAAGACAGAAATATCAGTGGAAACATACTAAACAATATATTGATTGATAAGATGTGACATGACCAGTAGGGTTGCCAGGCATCCAGTTTTCGACCAGAACACCCAGTCGATAAGGGACCCTGGCGGCTCTGGTTGGCACTGCCGACTGGGCTGTTAAAAGTCCAGTCGGCAGTGCAGCGGAGGCCTGGGGCCAAGGCAGGCTCCCTGCCTGCCGTGGCTTCCAGAAGCGGACGCCAGGTCCCTGCAGCCCCTAGGCGCATGGGAAGCCAGGGAGGCTCTGCGTGCTGCTCCTGCCTCAGTGCTGGCTCTGCAGCTCCCAGTGGCCGGGAACCGAGACCAATGGAAGCTGCGGGGGTGGCGCCTGCAGACACAAAGGCAGTGTGTGGAGCCTCCCTGGCCCCCATGCACCTAGGGACTGCAGGGACCTGGCGGCTGCTTCCTGGGAGCCGCAGTTAGCGCTGCCGGACCCTGCATCCCAGCCCCCTGCCCCAGCCCAGAGTCCCCACCCGCACCCAAACTCCCTCCCGGAACCTGCACCCCGCACCTCCCCAACACCCCGCCCCAGCCCTGAGCCCTCTCCTGCACCCCAAGCCCCTCATCCCTGCCCCCTCCAAATCCCCCCCAGCCAGAGCCCTCACCCCCCACACCCTAACCCCTTGCCCCAGCCCAGAGAACTCTCCTTTATGCCAAACCCCTCATCCTTGGCCCCATCCCAGAGCCCACACCCCCTCCCACACTCCAAACCCCTCGGCCCCAGCCTGGAGCCCTCTCCTGCACCCCAAACCCCTCATTTCTGGCCCCACCCAGAGCCCACACCCCCAGCCCAGAGTCCACACCCTCCCCGCACCCCAACCCCCTGCCCCAGCCCGGAGCCCTGTCCCACACTCCAAACCCCCCATCCCCAGTCCCATCCCAGAGCCCACACCCCCAGCTGGAGTCCTCAACCCTCCAGCACCCCAACCACCTGCCCTAGCCTGGTGAAAGTGAGTGAGGGTGGGGGAGAGCGAGTGACGGAGGGAGGGGGGATGGAGCAATCAGAGGTGGGGCCTTGGAGAAGGGATGGGGCAGGGGTCTTCAGTTTTGTGCGATTAGAAAGTTGGCAACCCTAATGACTGGATATCACAAATAAAATGTCACATGATTAAATGTCCATACTAAAGTGACACCAGTGGAACATCACGTGACAAGAGTGATGCAACCCAATGCTGCTGATGAAACCACAATGTGCAACTTCCATGGTGATATGCTGATAAGACATCCTGCAGCGAGATATAATATGACCAGATGTCATCAACAAAGTGCTGGTGAGAAAGAACACAAGGAAAGAAGGGAACAGTTTGTGAAGAAAGGATCTGATCCCTTCTTAACCTCTTTCTTGCTTTTTCATTCCCTTGCCAATTTCTTGATATTCATTCTTGGTTAGGCTGCATCTGGTGCTTCTGTATGTGAAGCTTTTTTAATTAGTATCCTCGCCCATGGCAAAAGGATTTGCAAAGCCTAAACATCTGATGTTTTTTCCAAGTTCTGCATGGACCACACTGATACAGCACAGTATAATCTCCTCTTGAGGCAAACGTGCTAATGGCAGCTACACTTGCATCAAGCATGTAGATCCCCAAGGACATATATATGCAATTCAGGGCCTAACCACCGCATGAGATGAAGGTGGCTTTACCGAGGAGTCTAATGTTCATGCTCTTTAGTTCTCCTGCTATCAGCATGAATTGCAAAAACATGGTCTCCTTTTAGCAGTTTTTATTTTTAATTTAAGTTGTCTGTAATTATGAATCTGAAGACAATTAACTGAGAGACTGCAAAGAGAAGAAAAAATTCAACACTCAGTTATACTGGTGTAAATCAGGAGAAATTCAACTGAAGTCAGTGGAGTTACTCCAGATTTATACCAGTGTAACAAAGTAGAATCTGGCACAGAAGGAGCTCCTAACAGCTGCAAGACCATGCACTGAACATTTAGTGATTTATACTGATGGGAAGGGGAACCATGAAATTCCCATTCAAAACTGTTCTCTGGCTCATCACATTCCATAACTTCTCCAACCGGAGATCTAGATATCCCTGTTCCTCTACACATTTCCCTGTGGTTTGGATTATCGTTTGCTAAACATATATACACATTTATCCTGATCTGCAGTTTCAATACCTTTGTGTGCCTCCCCCCGCCCCACCTAGGAATTTCACTTGTGACAACTCTGAATCACTCTGTGAAAACTTTTGAAGGATTAAACAAAGTGCTTTTGCCTTTCTGTAACCAAAGACTCTTTCTGAAGCCATCATCTTCTCAAACTATCATGTTAATATTAACCACTTTAAACTAGTTTTATAGACTCTATTTATCAGGCACATGCATTTATGGGGGACTAGAACATGTTTTTGAGTGACAGGGATGAATTACAGGAGATTGCAGCATGGCTTTAATGAAGACTATTGAATACAGAAACTGTCACAGATGTTGACAACGCATACTACTGGCTGTGCATACTACTGATAGAGCTGCAAGCTCAGTCACAGATTCATAGATTCCAAGGCCAGAAGGGACCATTGTGATCATCTAGTCTGATCTCCTGTATAACACAGGACAGAGAACTTCCCCAAAAATAATTCCTGGAGCAGAGCTTTCAGAAAAACATCCAATCTTGATTCAAAAATGGTCAATGATGGAGAATCCGCCATGACCCTTGATAAATTGTTTCAGTGCTTAATTACCCTCACTGTCAAAATGTACACTGTATTTCCAGTCTAAATTTGTCTAGCATCAACTTCCAGCCATTGGATCATGTTATACCTTTCTCTAATAGATTGAGGAACCCATTATTAAATATTTATTCCCCATGTAGATACTTATAGACTGTAATCAAGTCACCCCATAACCTTTTCTTTGTAAAGTTAAATAGATTGAGCTCTTTGAGTCTATCACAATACGGCATACTTTTCTGTCCTTTAATTGTTCTTGCAGCTCTTCTCTGAATCCTCTCCAATTTATCAACATCCTACTTGAATTGTGTGCACCAGAACTGTACACAGATTTCAAGCAACAGTCACCCCAGTGCCAAATACATAGGTAAAACAACCTCTCTACTCCTAGTTGAGATTCACCTATTTATATATCCCAGAATCACATCAGCTCTTTTGGCCACCGCATCATACTGGGAGTTCATGTTGAGGTGATTATCCACCACAACTCCCAGATCATCTTCAGAGTCACTTCTTCCCAGGATATAGTCCCCATTCTGTTAGTATTGCCTACGTTCTTTGTTCCTAGTAAGTATGTCCTACATTCTTTGTTCAGGGGAACTGGGAAAAGTTCTGTCCTCCTTACCTTGAGGGTACCAACGGAATGCACTATTTATATTCATTAAAAAGAGGAGTTTCTGTAGAATTTGCTGACTCATCAATGACTATGTTAAAAAACACTTTTTGCCTGCAGCGTGAACCTCTTACTTACGACGGGCCTGGTATATGAAGGGTTAATTCATAGCACGCATGCCAAATCGGAGTGTAGATGCAGTGAGTCTCTAAAGTTAATAGTGAACATGGTCAAAGCAGAGAAAAAACAAAACAAAAACAAAACAGATGACTGAAAGGAAAATGAGGACTATGCAGTGTACATTGAGAATGTGTCATGTTCCATAGGAATCCCTTGGCAAGTTCATGACAGATGAACAGACAAGTTACTTTTCTTTTACATGACTTTCTATGCTAGATTTATTGAAATTTGGCCTATATGTTTGTGTTTACAATCATTTGGCTCTAGCTGATTTTTTTTAAGAGATCACAGATGGCAGAATTTTTATTCAATAGGGGTCTGGCTGTATTTCAGACTCAGACTCTTCTGATTGGGTGTAGCGTGTGCTGCCAGGATACCCCAGCTCTCCCTTCCCAGCTCCTTAATCCTTTGTAAAATAATCTTATTTTCTAGACAATAAATGAATTGGACCTCAGCACAGTCCTTGAGGACCCTGTTCTCCTGCTTCCACAGCTTCAGAGTGTTGTTAACACTGCTAAGGTATGTGACAGGTTTAAGCCTGTAAGGGATTTACCAGCACAAAGGACTGGTGAGCATTTACACTTCTGTCAAAATCATGGGCCAGATTCTGAAGTCAGTGGGAGTAGCAAATGCATATCTAAGGGCAGGATTTGTCCCCCTGTGTTCATGATAATCAGTTGATGATGTCACAGGCTGATCTCTTATACATTTAGCTTACATGAAACTATATCCATATACTTATTTATTATTTGTATTGTGTTAGTAGTGTACCCACACAGGCCGCATCTACCCAATCAGTAATGCTATCTCGTTGTCCTAGGCTCTGTAGAAAGGTATTTGAAGATATTTCTGCTGTTCTAACAATGGTTATGTATGTGTGTGTGTTTTTGTTTTGTTCATTTAATATGTGTGTATGCATCTATGGTGGTGATATCCGTCTGATAAATGTATTTACTCTGCATCTTTGACAGCTTCACCTGCTCTCTGCCCACTAATCCGTTTTACAGGACTACTTCTAACATTCCAAACATGTGAGCACCTTTACACAACTGCCATTTTTTAAAACTCAACCTGTCAGAAAGGTCTTTCCTTTTCCCCCTCAAATGGAGAGTCTTCCTCTCACAAAATCCCCCCAAATAAATTTCACTGATCCAACACCCATAATATTCAGTACTGGACCAGGGGTTTATGTGTAAGGTTTGATATTTCACAACCTTGCAGAGAGGGCTGATATTTGAAAGTCAAATCATCTAGGCAGCCTTGAAAATCTGAGCTGGGAGTTTTATACCATTTGAAAAGGAAGATTCACAACTTTTCAACAAGACACGCAGCACTTGATTCTACCCCCGAAAGGTCCCAAGATATAAGATACTGAAACAGTGAAATGTTTATGTATAAAAAGCTAATTTTGGTCATTCTTCGAGTGCTTTGTTTGTTTTTCAATTATTTTTAAAATGTATCTGTATAGTGAATTGAGGTGGGAGGGGCTAAAATGCCGAACAGGCCAGTGGACCAAAAATTAGATGAGACTTCTTGGGTATATGGGTGAGCAGCTTTGTGTATTCAAAAGGCTGGACCTTCCCAGAGATCTTAAAAGTTGTCAGTTGAGTCATTTCGTTGATTATCCTGAACATCATAGCACTCTATCATTTGATGGGCATATTCTTCAAAATGACAATAGTAACAGTTAAATTTAAGCAATATAATGCAAAGTATCGAAAAATAAACTGTGAAGTGGGTCAATTTAAGATGAACAACAGAATTAAACAGTGTCCCAGAAACAGTCATGTTTGCTCTGTGATTAACTTTGATTCATTGTCATCATCTGTTCTGTTTGTTAGTATCAACAGCTGGAGACCATAAACAAGCCAACATTAATTTTAAAGATTCCCAAAGTCTCTACCACAATATAAAAGCCAATCTCTGTTAAAATTAAAGACCTAAAAGAACTAGATCCCCTAATTATGGCACTTGCCTGAAGCACGGTGAATTTAATTTCATAACCATAGCACTGTGTGTGTGTGTGTGTGTGTGTGTGTGTGTGTGTGTTTTAAATGGTACAGATAGCAATGCCTCTGGTTATGATTGCCTGACACTTTCCAGTAGAAGACCCTGTTTTCAGTTGCTTATAACTTTGTCAAACTTAAACTGTTCAGGCTGACATTCTCCATAGTGGGTGTCTGCTTAAGCTGAAATTTGTGAGGAAGTTTCAGCTAACACTGATATGCATTTCTGAGAACGAGGTTAGGGGGAAAGAGAGTTACCATCTAGCTGGTATTTGACTGGCCTGGTCAGGTTTTCTATGGATTTGCCAGTTGTCAGAAAAATAATTTAATTTGCCAGATTTTTTTTTTACGTAGGTCTAAAGATTTGCATTATTATCACAGTACACTGGGAAATCTAATGTTAAAAGTTTCTATGTCCAGCTAAAGATGCTGCAGTATTCCCACTTCCGCTGTCTGCCCACCAACATACAAGTGCACCATGCGTGTCTGTGAGAGAGGGTTTGAGTCATGTGAGAGTGAGGAGATGTGCAAGGCATATTAAATAATGGAAGATCAGGGAGATGGTGCAAGTGGATCCTACTATACTCCCGGAAAAAAAGCTAGCATCAGAAACTGCAAACTGACAACTGGCTAAAGGAAACAGACTACAAAGACTGGCTGGCAAAATGTGCTGATAAAACAAACGCCCTTTTTGCTATCAATGCTGTTATCAGTCTTATGTATATGTGTTTTCCTCTCTAGATACTATAAGTGTCTGTTGAAGGGGAGAACAGGGAGGAGTGGTTGTGGAGTTGCCATGTGGTTGGGATTGCAAAGGGCTTGACTTTTGGGGAGGGTGCTGGGTTTTTTGCATTTCAAAGGTGGTAACCCTAGGGGGAAAAAGTTGTTTGGTATGTATTAAAAATATTTTTACAACTGTTTCCTTGAGAATCTCTAGCACCTCTATGCTTTGGAGCAGGGACTTGATATTTGGAAGGCTGTTCCCCTGAGCCAGAGAGGTGCCTTTAGCCATCCCTATGAAAATTTATCCAGATTTTGTCAGGATATAAGCGTCTGCTAAATTGCAGTTTGCACATGCTCAGTAGAGACTTGTTAGAGTTTGCAAGCTACATTTTCTCAAGATTCCATTTGTACTGAGCATGCTCCATCCCCCCACAGTTCCTTGTGATGATCAGACTGTGCATGTACCATTCATACTAACCAACTGAACATGCTCCATCCTGGGGATGCCAGGGCTGAGCAAGACTGTCCCTACATCATTCATACCTCCCATGTGCCAGGGACCATGGTGGTGCTGCACACAGGACCTATGAGCAGCAGGACAACCTCTCCTGTGCTTTCGGTGCTTCCCTGCTGGCACCAAGGCAGTGTGTAAAAGGAGGAAGCATCCTGACTGGAATTCACAGGGGGTGAGAAACTTGGGGCAGGGAAAAGAGATGCAGGCTGGGGAGGGGGACTGGGGAAGAAGCTTGGGGGGGATAGGAGCCCAGTGGGAGGAGGGACTGTGGGAGGAGCAAAGGTGGGCAGAAGATGGAGAGGAATAGGAATAAGGGGCAGACGCAGAAGGAAGGGTGGAGAGGGTAGGAGCTGTGGAGGCAGGGGGCAAGCACTGGGGATGTGGCTGGAACAGAGAAAAGGGAGGAAGATATGAGCAGGAGGGAAGGAAGGAGCAGGAATCAGATGGGGAGGGCACAGGCAGGAGCCAGCATGTATAGCAGAAAGGTGGGGACACAGGCAGAACTTGGGAAGGGTCAGGAGCTGGGTATGGGAACCGGGGCAAGAGGCAGGGAATGGAGGGGATAGGAGCAGAAGGGGACAAGGGGAGGATGTGGTGACAGAAGGCCATGGCTGGCCCTTCTAAGAAATATATAAAAACCCAGACAGTGAGACCCACTGCACAATAAACAAACAAAAAGGTTTAAACAAGCGAAAGACAGGCTTGAAGCCACAGCCTGGCCAGCTGGCTGCCAGTTTGGAGTCTGATGCTGAATTGAATGCAGGCAGCATGTGTTTAATCCCCTGAGAACTGGGAAGCTCCATATGCAGCCTTCTACATTACAGAACTGTCACATTTAAAGCAGCACCCATGTAGCTTAAATATGCCCACATCAGGTCGGGATTCCTTTGGGGTTTTATATCTGTCACTCCACTGCCAGCCAACATAAACACCACCAACGCAGTGCCCAACCTTATGTTTTCCTTAACCCTTCAATACACTGTGGAGTGTATGCTCACCTACATATGCACCTTTTTAGACACCCAAATTAATGCTAACAGCTAGCCTTAGGGCATGTCTACACTGCATCTGGGAGTGACTCTCCCAACCCGGGTCCACACACGTGTTCTGGTAGGACTTGTGCTAGTTTTCTCAAAACAGATGTGGAGTCAGTGCTTCAACGTTGCAGTTTAGGCTGGAGCTTGGGCCTTTAAGACCATCCCCTGTCCCCCAGGCTTCAGAGCCCAGGCTCCAACCCAAGCTGCAACATCTACAGAGTTATTTTTAGAGTGCCAGCACAAGCCCCACTACCATAAGTCTATGGACCCAGGCTGGGTGGCATGCCCCCAGATGCACTTTAGATATGCCGTTTAAGCCCTGCCCATGAAGCCAAGAATGTAGTCAAGTGTGTGCCTGTGTCCACCCCCTACTGTTCAACTTCAGCAATTAATGAACAAAAACTATTTCCAGTTTTGACTCTATTCAGGCTGAAGACATCAATGCTGCTGGCACATAGCCACATGAGTTCTGCAGCTCTAAACAAGGGGGAGAAAACATCATGTGCACTAAACAGAAAACAAAATCAGTAGAGAAAGAACTAGCATTTATAAGTTGCTAAATTGGTATTTAATTATACAAGACCATTAAAAAAGTTACTAACTATCTAGAGCTGTTGACAGTGCCCCTTTATCTTTACATTTCTGATACAGGATATTGCCAACCCCAAGGATTCCAAAAGCTTGAGTCTGGCCCTAAAATCATGAAATTATCTTTAAAATCATGTGATTTACAAATATTAAACGTTTTCTTTTTATTTGCCTTCTGTTTTTTGAGTCTTTAGGGTGCCCTTGGGTTGCATTTGCAACCTTTTCTCCAAAAGCATGAGGTCTAGAAACTTACCTATTTTTAAATGAAAGCTGAGATTCTAATGAAATCACTTGAGTCCAGGAGCTGGAGCTTTATGAAAAATACCAAATATCACAGCCTTGCAATATGATCATGAAAGTTGGAATTCATAGCAAATGACGGTGAAACCTACAGACAGACTTGATGCAAAAACCTACACTAAGACACCCTCAAAGCTTGGGGAAATGACTCATGTACAAGTCTGCAGAATTCTTCTATCCTGAAAGCTCACTGACAATAATTTCTAATTCTGCCCAGGCATATGGGTAATTGGATTTGATTCCCAAGGGAGCACTTTCAGGTCTTGGGATAAAGAATGTCTAGTACTCTTTGGCCTAGCAGGCTTTGAAAGATATGTATGATGATCTTTAGATGATCTTTAATGTATTACAATAGCGAGGCACACAGTATAAAGTTTTTATGTGCCTGGGAATAAGATAAGATACGATACGATAGGTACAGTACTCATGAATGATCAAGTGGGAGTGACTTATGTAGTTCATCTAAATTCATGGCACTGAAACATTTATTTTCAGTATATGCCCTGTAGTCTTAGCAATGATTTTGAGAGTTTTTAAAAAGTTTTATTGGTGCTATTTTTCATACCCCTTCACCAGTAAAGAAAGCATCCTTAGTACAATGAGTCCAGGCCTCAGAGGGGAACATGTGCAAGAAGCAGTGCTTGGAGTCTCCTCTTTCCAATGACATAAAGAAGCTACTTTTAGCCGTGTTAGGTCATAAGATATCTGGCCTTAAAATACTCACTGATTCAGGGCTAAATATTGTCCTGTGCCTTCAGCCAGTGCAATTCAGGCAGTAGGGTTGCCACCTTTCTAATTGCTGGTAACCGGACCCCTGAGGCCCTGTCCCCTGAGATGGAATGAACAAGGACTGTATCAGGGGAAAGGATTGCGCCCAGACTAGGAAGGAGTCTAGTCTGTGAAAGAAGCTTATTGGAACATCTCTGAGGGTGAGATATTACCTGTAATCAGTTCCTTAATGTATTAGGCTTAGATTTGCCTGTTTTTGCTTTATTTTGCTTGGTGACTTACCTTGTTCTAGCTGTTATTACTTGAAACCATTTAAATCCTACTTTTTATACTTAATAAAATCACATTTGTTTATTAATAAACCCAGAGTAAGTGATTAATATCTGCGGGAGCAAACAGCTGTGCATATCTCTCTATCAGTGATATAGAGGGTGAACAATTTACCAGTTTACCTCGTATAAGGCTTTATACAGAGGAAAACAGATTTATTTGGGGTTTGGATCCCATTGGGAGCTGTGTGTCTAGGTGCTGGAGACAGGTAACCTGTTGAGCTGTTTTCACTTAAAGCCTGCAGCTTTGGGGGCATGGCCCAGACCCTGGACCTGTGTTGCAGCAGGCTAGCATGTCTGGCTCAACAAGGCAGGGTTCTGGAGTCCCAAGCTGGCAGGGAAAACGGGCTCAGAGGTAATTTCAGCACATTAGGTGACAGTCCCAAGGGGATCTCTGTGACCAAACCTGTCTCCCTCTTCCTCCCCCTTCCTGGCCCCATGGTAACCGGTTTGGTGTCCGGTCAGTGCATCTGACTGGACACTGCCAGGTCCCCTTTTTGATAGGTAGGGGACTGGGGGAAGAACAGGGAAGGAAGGATTTATCTGGCAAATTGATTGATTGATTTACTTTTGAAATGGGAGTTGTTAGAAGCTGCTCAGATGTTGGGAATCTTAGAAGTAGTCCCAGGCAGAGATGGATTAATGGGCAGGGTGCAGGTGAAGTGGTCAGAGATGCATGATAAATGCAATCAGTCATATGGTTCTAGAATTTACCATATAATGTTAGAGAGATTACCAAAAGACACAAGTTAATCACAAGACGACAGTCAGAATACTTCCCCAAAGACTGTGTCAGCAAGACTGACTTCCCACTACTGACCTCTCTTTAAACAGCTGTCTCAATAAATCCATTATCAAAAAATGAGAATTTGAGAAACTTAGATAAAAACTAGGTCTAAACCAAAGCTTCCTGCATTATTGCTAAGAAAACACTACCAGTGTGGGGTGGTAGGTGACAACTAGGGGTGTGCAGTCAGAGGTTGTTATATTTCTGTATTGAAGCAGGCTATCTCGAGGTATGCAGGTGGCCAATTACAAGATGTGATCTACTTCTCTGGTGGAGTGTCCTTGTTTGGTGAAGGTGGTGTTAAGGTGTGTATCACGGACTTTCTCCTCAGAGCATATTCTGTGGTATCTGTGTGTCTGGCTGATAGGTCACACGTGTAGTGATCGCTTTGTGAAGTGTTCACCCACAGGTGATATGGTGTTTTTGTCTTCAATCATTTTCCTGTGGGAGTTCATTCAAGAGCATGCTGATTGTCTGATTTCACCCACATAGTTGTTACTGGGGCATTTAGAGCATTGGATGAGGTATACCACCCCACAATGGAACCCATATGTGGTACCATCAAACAAATAGAACCCATACTTGATGGGGACCCCATCCTGAAGGAAATCTTTCCTGAACCCTCATCCCCTGCCAAACAACCCCCACCCCCACCCCAACCTCTCTAAACTCATCATCAGAAGCAAGCTTCCCAGAGACCAGGACGCACCAACTCAAAGCAGCACCAGACCCTGCCAGAACAACAGATGCAAAACCTGCAGACATATTTCCACTTCTGCAACGATCAACACCTTCCACAACACACCTTTCAAGAGCCACAGATCCTACACATGCCTATCACATGTGTGGCATACCTTACCCAGTGCACTAAATACCCAATATGTGGGTGAAACCACTACATTCTCAAATGAACTCACACAGAAAAATGATAAAAGACAAAAACTTCCAGTCACCTGTGGGTGAATACTTTTCACAAAGTGATTACTCCATGTCTGACCTATCAGTCCTCATCCTCAAAGGAAACCTGCACAACACTTTCAAAAGATGAGCCTGAGAGCTTAAATTCATAACTCTGCTAGATACTGAAAATCATGGACTGAACAGAGACACTGGATTTATGGCTTATTACAACAATCTGTAACCCACTAACCCTCTCTTTTAGCCCTATGACTTCAGATGTGTTAATGTGCCACACCACCTTAAATGATCCCTGAGTATATTTGCAAAAATAACAGGAGTACTTGTGGCACCTTAGAGACTAACAAATTTATTAGAGCATAAGCTTTCGTGGGCTACAACACATACAGAGTGTGTAGAAGTGGGTTGTAGCCCACGAAAGCTTATGCTCTAATAAATTTGTTAGTCTCTAAGGTGCCACAAGTACTTCTGTTATTTTTGCGGATACAGACTAACACGGCTGCTACTCTGAAACCTAGTATATTTGCTAACTACTAATGCTAAGTAATCTGTTCCACTTTGTATTTAGCTGTGAAGACCTGAAGAAGAGTTCTGTGTAGCTCGAAAGCTTGTCTTTCTCACCACAGAAGTGAGAAAGGTATTACCTTGCCCCCCTTATCTCTCTAATATCCTGGGACCGACACAGCTACAACTACACTGCATACACGTATTTAATGTGTCAGACAAACAGCATAATCACTGCCCTGAGGAGCCTACAGGCTAAAGGTGTGAATGGGCATAGTACAAAACAATACAAGGCACTGCAATGCAAACAACTGCTCTCCCAGAGGGGTATGCTGGTATTGTAACTGGAATACTTCCTAGAAACAGCAGCAATAGAAATCAGATGTCAACATGTTACTGCTGCCACTACAAGATTTTCTGCCTTGAAATCTGAGTTTGAACTTCTTCCCTAAATCAGTTAAAATCAATAGAGAGTTTTGCCTGATAAAACTGAGTGAAGGCTTTAGAACTGGACCCTAATGATTATATCTTAGCTGGATTGAGAGCCCAGCTAATACGCAGCAATATGCCATATGTGGACCTATTCTGAAAAAGTGTCAAAAATGAATATAGGCTTACAGGTCTAGTTTGGGGTGGATATTTGCTCAGGGGTTAGAGCATGAGGCTTCTGGATTTGGTTCCAGACTGATCTGTGTGACCTGGGGTATTCTCAAAGTGGTTGTGGACTGGATTTCAGTTAGAGACCAAGAAATCTCTATTTTCCTGTGAAGGAAGTCAGCTAACACAGAAATGAGCAAAGAGTTTAAACACTACCATAGGGAAAGATGGCAAAGGAGTATTATTTCTTCACTTTTAAAGAGTTCAACCATCTATTTTAAAGCCATGCTGAAAAACAACATTTATGTTGGTTAATTCTCCATTTTAAAATAAGATTCAAGGTCCAAACAAAGCCAAACCATGAGTCACTTTCACTTAGGTCAACCTATTTATACTATAAAAAGGCAAACCCAGATCCAAACACGTGCCTAGATTCTATTGTTTTAACATCTTGCCCTTCGCACCAGCTCACTTCTGGCACTCTTAATTTACTTCATTGTCTCTTTGGTGTTTGCTGCATCTGGCAGATGACCATTGAAAACTCAGCAATTTCCTCACTAAACTATCTTGGCAATAAGCATGCTATTGGGGCCATGTGATTAATGCCAGTGCTTCTAATCTAAGATATGGAAACATGCTAGAGGAATGATGGAGGTAATGACAGGGGATGAAATTCAGTCCACCCACATATAGCCAAACTATTTCGATTCATATGAGTAAAGTGTCAAGGGGCTGGGGAAGTGAAAGCTTCCCCTGTGTAGCAGAGCTACTGTGCATCTCCCAACTTCTTGTGGCTGCTATGAATTGCAATAGCCCCTGTAGTGGCTCTGCATCAATTGCAAAGGCTATTAAAGCCACTGGATTCCCATAAACGTGGATCTATGGCTCCTTCCCTGGTCTGCTGTCATTGAAGCCTTTGAATCAGTTCCATATGGGTTTGCAAAACCCATGTCTGCTGTGAATAGTGCACATTCTGCACTCCACTCATGTCCCCCTGCACAGAAGCCAGGTGGAGTTTATACAATACAGAGGTCCTAGCACCATCCTCTCTGCATCATGGGTGAATTTCACCCTGACAGAGATTCTGGGCTAGTTATGGATCTCAAACAACTAGTTCAGATTTCACCCACTGCTACCTTAAATTATGGACCAGATTTTGATCTCAAATACACCTTTGAGTTACATTTTTTGGTTGCATCCCCCCACAACCCAGACAGGCTGGGTGGCCTCTGAAGTGAGTTGGGATGGAGGCGGCACTCCCTCCCTGGACCCCGCTATGCGGAGCTGGCTCGAGCCCTGCCAGCTTTTGCCCCACCCCCAAATAGAAGTAAAACTATGCCTATGCCCATGGGTCCCCCCCCGACCCGGAGCCCTGAGTTCCCCTCCCCCGCCCCTGCGGGCCCTGGTGTTTTTATGGCATGTTGAGCGGGGCCTCAGCAGGAAAAAGGTTGAAAACCCCTGGCTTAAAATGCCAGTGGCTTCTTGAAGCCCTGTCTACACTAGCATTGCTAGCTACCATCTGTGGAGCTGAACCAGTGCTAGCAACAATGGGAATTTTTTATAAATAATTTCTAGTGCAGACATAACCAATGAAGTTACACCTCATGTACACCAGTGTAACTGAGATGAGAATCTGACTCTATATTGGACACTAGAGCGATATCTTGGTCTGAGAATTATGGGCCCAATTCAGCAAGGTACTTAAGCACATGCTTAAACTGAAGCACATGAATGCTGATGTCAATAGGACTTACCATGTGCTTAGATTTAGACCTTTTTTTTTTTTTTTTTTTTTTTTAAGTACATTGCAGAATCAGGACCTGTATGTGCAACTTTGTGCACCCTGCTCTTCCAATAGCTGAAAATTCATTACTGTATCTCCAAGGCTTAACAAAAGTGAGGCATATACTGCAAATCATTCATACTTTCTAGGAGGCTACCTCTGTCATCATAAGACTTTTGTTTATGGACGTTCCCTGAAGCCTATTATAAATGACTTGTTTGTAGTGTGCAATTCAACTAATACAGGCAAAGCCTTCAGTTAATAAGAGCATCTTCATGGATCAAGTGTGCTGTTGCAAACTGATGCTACAGTGCATGAAAACAATGATTCTAACTAATTCCATCTCCCTCAGAAGAAAGCCTATCTTTAAAAGTCACTCATCACTGAATGGCCTTTGGTCTACAGAAAAATGTGAAGTATGCTTTAATTACATCCCCAGGGGCCTCCTATTTGATGTCTTGTCCACTGTATCTCGGTCGAGACAGCCTTATCTTTGAATGTTTTTCACTTACACTAAACAGCATGTATTCAGGTTCTCACTGAGTCATCAAAACCTCATGTGTATGCATGCTTGTGACTCCTTATGGTTAATTTGGAAAACAAAAATCAGCTTCATTAACCACTTTAATTTTTCTAGTAACACTTACTAATAATGGCTTTGTTATTTTTTCTAGAAACAGTAACAGTGGTTACATTAATTAATGCTACATTACCTCAAGGAGTACATATTTTACTGCAGGCATGTTTATGTCTAATGAGTTTATCCTAATTGATGTTCTTAGATCTCAAACACATATGACTGGCCACTTATTTTACAGTGCCACCTTTTAATTGTGAATTAACCACTGTTTGGTCTGTTTTTGCTATAATGTCTCACTATGCTATTGTTCCATATCATGCATAAAAATGGCTTAAGCACATTTCTCCTCTCTACTGCAGTTAGGGCCAAAGCATCCAAATCAAACAAGGCAGGAATTTGGCATATGCCCTGTGCAATAAATGCATCCTGTTTGTGTCCTCTGAGTTTTCACTTTGTACATTGAGTCAGTCTGTTGCATCATTTTGCAATATAGAGAAATTCCATCACGTGCATCTTACCTCTTTGGTGTGAGTGTGGAAGGAGACAGACATGTCCAAGAGAAGTTTCCTCTGTTCCACTCTCCGGACAAAGTCCTGAATCCGCACTTCCAGATGCCGGGCTGCTTTGTAGATCTCTTCAGGGTCACATTCCCCAGTCTGAGCCAACTGCTCTGCAGCCTCTAAAAGCTTGTCTGCATTCGTGTATGTATTCTACCAGAAAACAAAGCAAGGAACAGAGTATGAGTAATATAACTGTGGCAAGTAAACTACTGAAACAAGCTGCTTGCAGTTTCAAAGGCATGAAAGCGAGTGATTATCAGAGTTGTAAAACAATGGTAATAATTCCTATTGGTGCTGCCATCTGTGAGAGGAGCAAGTATTAACCCAGATAGACTAATCCCTGAATAGGCATGAAATAATTTCTTGTTTGAAATGCACACCACTACAGTGCTAGCTGGCCTGACAGATAAATACGACTGTGTACTTGTTTTTTCCAGAATTCTGGAATTTCTCAAAGATACAGTAATGGAGCAACTGGAGTTAACCAGTTCAGAGGTAGAAGTTGTCTCACGCGACACTTGGCAACACACTGGTTATGAAGGATTCCTAATGGCTATCATATTGCAGCATGTAATCATATTAGCCCGAAATATCTCATCTGCAAGAAATGTTTGCCTTTCGGTGGCTTTTGCGTGGTAAGTTGGGAGAAATCCAAGTGTGAGATTTTGTCTTCAAGTTGCTTCTTTGTTTGCTCTTATCTATTGTACACTTGATTTATAAGAAGGAGCCAATCACTCCTACTGTGGGCTGGCTAATCAAACAACGTGAAATGTTTATGAATGACACCATCCCCAGTCTGTCTGAGGTACTTACCTGGCCCTTTCACTATAGTAGCTATGCACCTCACAATTCTTTAATGTATTTATCCTCACAAAACCCCTGTGAGGCAGGGAAGTGCTATTATCCCCATTTTACAGATGGGAAATGGAGGCACACAGTGACAAAGTGACTTGTCCAAGGAAGTCTGTGGCAGAACAGGCACTTGAACCCAGGTCTCCCAAGACATAATCAAGTACCCTAACCATAGGGCCATGCTTCCTCTCCTCCTTTCCATTCCATCTGTGGAAAACTCAGCTATACTAATATACAAAGAGTGTGTCCCATGAAATAGAAATGGTGTATAGACAGCACAGACCATTAATTCCAAAATAGGGAGTTATACAGTCAGTTTGATGGATTATTTATTGTTAAGATTATTATTTGTGTAGGTCTAGATTGTGCAACCAGTACTCACAGTGATGGTAGGGTGACCAGATGTCCCGATTTTAAAGGGACAGTCCCAGTTTTTGGGTCTTTTTCTTATATAGGCTCCTATTACTCCCCACCCCGTCCCGATTTTTCACATTTGCTGTCTGGTCACCCTAAGCGATGGGCACTTCTCCCCCAAGTATTCCACTGAAGTCAATAACCCATAGTGACCAAAGAGTGCTAGGCAATTTACAATCAAATAAAGAGATAACATATCAGCCCAAAGGAGTTTCCAATCAGGAGGCGGGATTTTCAAAAGCGCTCAGCACTGGACTCACTCTACTCCCATTGAAGTCAAAGGGAGCTTTACCATTCATTTCAATTGAAGCAGAGTTATGCCAGCACTGAGGGCTTCTGAAAATCCCATGCAGAGATCTTTCTCAGCTGAGATATACATTAACTCATTGAAAAGTGTGGACATATGCATCCCCCTGAGCATTTAAGGAACACTGTTGGTCTAAAAGCCATGAGTCAAATCCTGAAGTCCTCACACAGAGGATATGCCAATGGAGTCAACAGGAGATGCCCAGAGTAAAAACTGAGTAAAAAGTAAGTAACAGTCTCAAAAGCTGTCCCCATATATTTAGGAAAAAATCCCTTATCTATACTACAAAAAACATCTTAGATTATTGAAGTAGAATGAATATGGATATGTAATTCACTGTTAAATTTCCCTATTTCTTCTGGTTGGGTATAAATATAACCTTTTTTGCATTTCTCCTCTTGGACAATAAAGCAATATAATAGTCAGTTTCGCTTCTAATAGTAAATTCCTTTCACTTTCAGGTTCTTATGCAGTAGCACAATGCCATAATCATAGAATCATAGAAGATTAGGGTTGGAAGAGACCTCAGGAGGTCATCTAGTCCAATCCCATGCTCAAAGCAGGACCAACCCCAACTAAATCATCCCAGCCAGGGCTTTGTCAAGATGAGCCTTAAAAACCTCTAAGGATGGAGATTCCACCACCTTCCTAGGTAACCCATTCCAGTGCTTCACCACCCTCCTAGTGAAATAGTTTTTCCTAATATCCAACCTAGATCTCCCCCACTGCAACTTGAGACCATTGCTCCTTATTCTGTCATCTGCCACCACTGAGAACAGCCTAGCTCCATCCTCTTTGGAACCCCCCTTCAGGTAGTTGAAGGCTGCTATCAAATCCTGCCTCACTCTTCTCTTCTGTAGACTAAATAAACTCAGTTCCCTCAGCCTCTCCTCGTAAGTCATTGCCCCAGCCCCCTAATCATTTTCGTTGCCCTTTGCTGGACTCTCTCCAATTTGTCAACATCCTTTCTGTAGTGGGGCAGGAGCAAAACTGGATGCAATACTCCAGATGTGGCCTCACCAGTGCCGAATCGAGGGGAATAATCACTTCCCTCGATCTGCTGGCAGTGCTCCTACTAATGCCGCAGAATATGCCATTAACCTTCTTGGCAACATATCCAGCTTCTCATTCACTGTAATCCCTAGGTCCTTTTGTGCAGAACTGCCGCTTAGCCAGTCAGTCCCCAGCCTGTAGCAGTGCATAGGATTCTTCCGTCCTAAGTGCAGGACTCTGCACTTGTCCTTGTTGAACCTTATCAGATTTCTTTTGGCCCCATCCTCCAATTTGTCTAGGTCAATCTGGACCTTATCCCTATCCTCCAGCATATCTACCTCTCCCCCCAGCTTAGTGTCATCAGCGAATTTGCTGAGGGTGCAATCCATCCCATCATCCAGATCATTAATGTAGATGTTGAACAAAACCAGCCCCAGGACCGACCCCTGGGGCACTCCGCTTGATACCGGCTGCCAACTAGACATCAAGCCATTGATCACTAACTGTTGAGCCCGATGATCTAGCCAGCTTTTTATCCACCTTATAGTCCATTCATCCAATCCGTACTTTTTTTACTGACAAGAACACTGTGGGAGACCGTATCAAAAGCTTTGCTAAAGTCAAGGTATATCACGTCCACCACTTTCCCCATATCCACAGAGCCAGTTATCTCATCATAGAAGGCAATCAGGTTGGTCAGGCATGACTTGCCCTTGGTGAATCCATGTTTAGGTTCCGAACAATGTAGGGCAATGCTAATTTTTTTAAAAATAACCATTTCCATATATTTTGTTTTTTATTCCCTGGAAACAGTTCTACCTGTCTGAGAATCTGTAAAAACTCAATTTAATAAAATTTAAATTTGGGGGCCAAATTAGTCTTAAAAGTGTCTCTTTAATGTGGAAGGCAAGCTGGAAAATGACTGTTCTCCAAAGAGGCTATTCCACTCACAGACACTTTTATCACTGTCACTTTAACTGGAGTGGAATAAATGGCAGTAAGGCTCTTTTTGAGTTTTCATTTCCTTGCCTTTCTGTATATTTTTAGTAACACTCTTAACTGGTTTCCTCAGGATACAGCACTTGCTGTACTCTGTTTGAGTTGAAGTCTAGCAATAGTATGTTTGTCATCAATATGGGAATCTTCGGCTGTGGTGTAAACCAGCACAACTCCCAGTGATGTCAACGGGAGTCATGCTTTATGATGCCTGGGCTGAATGTGGTTAATTGAGATGATGATCAGATATAAATGAACTGTGCCATAAGGCGAATTTAAACATTCTAAGGGCTAGATAATAGGGTACAAGGTGGAGGGGCTGGTCTCAACCGCAATCCTTTTAGTAACCTCAGTGACTCCAGCTACCCCGTAAAGGGACGAGCAAAGGTGTTGAGGCAGTAGAGCCACAGTCCAGCCTTCCCTCTATAGCAATGGAGCTGTCTGGAATATGCATGGGAGTGCATGCTGCATCCTCCTCAAGAGCGAGGCAATGAATTCACTCCTGCCGTGTGCTGTGCAAGGGAACTTGAGGAGGCATTGTCTCTCTCTGAAGCATAGTATACTTCGGTGCTCCTCTTGAGGAGGTGCAGTTGTGTACCACTTATATACGCATGAGTGAACAAGCCTGGATAAAATATTTCTTGAGTTCTAGAGATTCCCCTACCCCGTTTCACGCATCTCTGCCCTTCCAGATCCCAGCCAAAACTTGGAACAGGTGCAAAGTACCACAGGAGAAGCTGTTCTTGGGCATTTCTTGCCCCACTGGAATCACAAAGCCTGTTCTTTATAGATTTCCAGCTCAGCTTTGCAGACCTAAGTAGTTCATATAAACTCTAGGTAAGCAACTAACTATTGAGAGTTATCTGAACTAAATTTGAACTCCAGCCTTGATGTACACACAAAAGGATTGTCATCCCTTGACAAAAAAGAATATAAATACAGCAACTATCTAGTAAGGAAGTGCAGTCTTTTTTCCCAATTACTTATAAAACATGCCAGCATTTTGTGAAGTGTACTCAAGTGTTTCATTGTAGATCAAACTTTACCTCCACATTCTTCTTTAAAACACACTTTCCCCAGAAAATTTGCTCTCCCCATCCCACCAGCTGAGGGGTGCTAATCAAAAATGCATCTAAGGTGAAGCTAACAAGCTGTGTCCGAAATCGGTATTTCATTGCTGTTTCACTTGCTTTCATGTGCCATTCCATATCCCTCATCAATTCCTTCTCTAATTAGACTGTAAGAAGGGGGTAATCAATTATTTGTTGTCAAGGTCCAGATTTCTTGGTCAAGGTATTGTCAAGGTCCAGACTCTAGAGAAAATAATAATAATAAAAAAGCAACAATAATGATAAGTAAATAAATAAAAAGATTTTGGGGTCCATTCAAAAGCAGCTGGGGGTTCAGATTTGGCCCACGGTCGCCTATTTATTACCCCTGCTGTAAGTTCTTCAGGGCAGAAACCTTGTCTTATTTGTTCAAAACTCTTCCTTCTCTTTTGGTTCTGTATGAATAATAATGTACCAGATCACCCTTCACATAGGGAAAACCCAAAGGATGAACTTTAGGGAGGGTGAAAAATATATATGAGGTGACCCTTAGGGAGCTTTTCTTGAACACCTCTCCCTGCTCCCTCACTGCCAAGTTAAAAAAAGGAGGTCCAAAACCCACCTGGTTGCCCAATAACCACGCTCATCTTGAAGGATTCATAAGAAATATAGGATCTATGTCACTGCAGAAGCTCAAAGATTCCCTTTCCCCCACCCTTTGCTTCCAGGTAGAGTGACTCCACCGAAGTAGCACTACCACGACTTGCCTGGTTAGCCAGTACAGCCATACCCATAATCCTCCCTTAATGTGGAGTTAAGGAGCAGAGATGGGAAACCATACAAGAGTCAGAGATGGGAAACCATACAAGAATTAATGCAGCCTGTGGGTGAAATTACTGTTGCTGGCAAAGAGGAGACAATGTATGGCCTTCTCTCTGCTGCTGCCTCCGTATGGCTCCCCAAACCTATGGAAGGTTTTCTATGGAGTCCTTAGGAGACCGGAAAACAATGGTACAGAGGCAGCTAATCTCTTTTTTACATGGTAGATCTGTATGCAGAAAGTCCCTTTCATATGTGGATCTGGGGGAGACAATTGCCTGCTAAATAACAACAGAAACAATTTCATTGGTTAATAATCTTCTGCTGGATTATTTTTTATTTGACCCTTCAAGGTTTTTCTTATTGATGTAAGATTCTTCCCCCCATAACAACGCATTAACCCCCAAAAGAACAGACTGTAATGTGGAAATCCTTGAAATTCTATCCCACTGATCTGCTAAATGGTAGTATGTAGCGCTTAGGTGTCATTTCAAGCACAAAACCAATTTTCATCTCAAATCTCTTAATAATCTTTCTGTACTAATTTTTGTATAATCACCTGCTGAAACCCAGGAAATCTGCAATCACAAGAAAATGAAAAATACTTCAGGGCTCAGAATGGAAACCTCTCTATTTGTGCTTTTGGAATTCATTTCAGAAAGAACTATCAGGGTTTTATTTTATTTTCTACTTGCAAGAAATAGCAAATATGATTATGGAAAAGACTGCAGCTAAAAAATCCATTCCTCCATTCATAATCAGAAATGTTTGTTAGCTGATACTGCTATGGGGTCAGATATCAACATTCATTCTACTATTTGTTTCATCAATTATTAAGGATTCCATAAACTATAGGAGATAAATAAAGGCTGCTTATGAAAAAAGTGGACTGACATTTCATAGCCTGCCAGTACATTGTACGCCTACTTGTGTATTCATTTAAATATAAATAAAAGTCAAAATCTCAGGACTCAGTTTTTCCTCTCTGATCTGCATGGTGGAGCTCAGCTCTGAGATTCTGCTGTCTCTCTCACTTTGCATGCATAGAGACATCATTTTAATGAATACAGAATATCCAAACTGAGACCTTCCAGCAGATCAGAGAGAAGACATTTTCACTAAAAATAAAATAAATTAATTAAATAAAAAATTGAAACATTGAAAGAAACTTTAACTGACCACCACCCCCTTCCCCAACACCAGTGTTGGGCTAGTTAAGTATTTGTAGAACAGTGAGCTGTTTCATTCAGCCTAGGAATCAGGCAGATTCTGGACAGCACCACATTTGTACAGTTGATGCTTGAACCCAAAACCCATTATAGTGGGATGGTAGCATTGGTGCTACAGTTAATACACCTGGTTTGAGGACAACTATTCTATTTTGCAAAAGATTTTGAGATTTTAACATTTGTTTTTGTTTTGAATCAGAACAAAACCTCAACATTTCAAAATTATCCATGAAAGAAAATTCTGAAATGTTTTTCAGTTCTGATCAATCAAAATGTGTCTTTTTGATTTCAACTTTTCTATTTTATAATATATAATATAATACAAAAATTCAAAACAAAAAATTAAAATGTCTGAAAATATCAAAATGGGATGTTTCAACATTGCCTGAACTTTTTTTGTTTTTTCCCCTCCAAAAAAGAAATTTCAGCCAAATTAACACAATTTTGCCAAGCATTTTGGTTTTGACCAAACAGATGGAAAATATTTCTAAGTTTTTATGACTAGCTCTAATAGTTAAGGCTGAGTCTAGCATATTATTTAACATCAAATTTTTCAAGTGCTGTAAAAGCCACAGACATACCCTGATTGTGTTGAAATTTGCTGTGACTCCCAGGGGTCCAAGGTAGGGTTATTGGTCCAAACTTGACCAGTTGAGCATGGGGTTGCTGAGATACACCCCCCCCCCAATCAATCATGTGACATCTACATTTTACATTTTTTTGCACACACTTGTGGCTCAAACTATAGTTCTGATCCTTCCCAAATAGATATCCATCTACTCAGGACTGAGCTCAGCTAGTGGCTGGCATCCACTGCCCTTTTGGAGAAGCAATATTTGAAAAGATACTCAAGCCAAATTACTGAGCTAGAGAAACTCATTTACTTATGTGCATCAGGAGTGGGGCTCTGTTGCAAATCTGAGTGTTTGCAGGCAGCCTGATGTCAGAGTAAATGGCTGGTTCAAGGTGCCATGCTTTAGCCATTGAACCAAAGCTGTGTACCCTGACTTTCTACTTCCTGATTTTCAGAAGTTTAAGTACAGGTGCACTTGACATTCTTGAAGGGTATGAGGCACTTAACCTGAAGCAACCTTAACTCTGTGTTAGCTAAGTTTGGGGGCAGTGAATTGAAGGTAATGGCAAAGACTCCCACTAACTTCAGTGAGTTTTGGATTAAACTGTAAATCTGAAAGTTAGAGCCAGAGAGGACTATAAGGGTCTTTCAGCAGCTCAATCAAGTCTCTTCCTTTACATTCATTACAACTGTTCCTGACTCTCTCCACAACTGAGCTTTGAGCATGAATAGGGTGACCAGATGTCCCAATTTTATAGGGACAGTCCCGATTTTTGGATCTTTTTCTTATATAGGCTCCTATTACCCCCCACCCCCTGTCCCGATTTTTCACACTTGCTGTCTGGTCACCCTAAGCGTGAACCAGTTTTCATTGAAGTCAATGGAAAGGGGCCAACTGACTTTACTGGGAATTGGATAAGGTCCCTAGTCACTTGCCTAAGAATACAGAGAGTGTCACGCCTTGGGCAAGAGCCAGAACTAGAATTTAGAAGTCTCTGGTTCCTAGTCCTGTGCATAGATTACTAGGTAACATTTCTCCCCTAAGAATCTATAGCATTAACATAACTGCAAGATGCTAGTAAGTATAAAGATAAGAACATAAGAACTGCCATACTGGGTCAAACCAATAGTCCATCTAGCCCAGTATCCTGTGTCCAACAGTGGCGAGCACCATAGCTTCAGAGGGAGTGTACAAAAAAGGGCAGTTGGAGTGATCCACCCCATCTTCCCCTCCAGCTTCTAGCAGTCAAAGATTTAGGGTTGCTCCAAGCATGGGGCTGCATCCCTGACCATCTTGGCTAATAGCCACTGAAGGACCTATCCTCTGTGAACTAATCTAGTTCTTTTTTGAAGCCAGTTATACTCTTGGCCATCACAACATCCAATGGTAATGATTTCCTCTTGTTTGTATTAAACCTGCTGACTGTTAATTTCATTGGGTGACACCTGGTTTTTGTATTGTGGGAAAGGGTAATAACACTTCTCTATTCACCTTTCCACACCATTCATGATTTTATAGTCCTCTATCATATGGAGCTCTTAATTGTCTCTTTTCTAAGATGAACAGTCCTAATCTTTTAGTCTCTCCTCACATGGAAGCTGTTCCATACCCACGATCATTTTTGTCGCCCTTCGCTGAACCTTTTCCAGTTTCACTATATCCTTTTTGAGACGGGGCCACCAGAACTGGACACAGTATTCGAGGTGTGAGTGTACCATGGATTTACACAGTGACATTTAGTGGAAGTTTTCAAAGAGCTATCTACGGTGACTCCAAGATCTCTTTCTTGAGTGGTTAAACTAATTCAGAACCCATCATTAGATATGTATAGTTGGGATTATTTTTTCCAATGTACATTACTTTGCACTTTTCAATGTTGAATTTCATCTGCAATTTTGTTGCTCAGTTACCGAGTTTTGTGAAGTCACTTTGTAACCCTTCGCCGTCAGCGTTGGATTTAAGATGATTTTGTATTTCCCAGATATTGCTATAAATTACTCTAGTCCTCACCCTTAACTATTCAGTCCAATTACCACTATTCTACTCTTTCTGTTAAACCCCCTTATTAAAAATAGCTCGAGTGTTTTCTTAGGTTAAATGCTGAAAGGAACTTGCATCTAACAGTCAATCTTTTGTTGAAGAACTATACAGTAATTCAATATTTTACAATTAAGAAGAGTGACCACAATGAAGCTTTTCTGTGATAAATAAATTAGGCGTTTAAAGCTGCATTTATCTTTGTCAAAATCCCCCCTCCCATAAGAAGGTCAGAGGATAAGTGCATGATGATGATATACTCTGTGATTTTATTTGGTTTGAGTTTCACATAATCAAATCAAGATCTGTATTCTTACTTGTGTTTTATTACTCTAATTCAAACCAGACCTAGAAGGAATTATAGTCACAGAAGTTAATGGCAGAGAAGATCTCCTAGATCGTGCAGTCAATCTCCCTGCCAGGGCAGGATGGTTCCCCATTGTACATTGGATTAGAGTCTTCTTCAGACTCATTGTAAATTTCCAAAGCAATAGGGCTTCCATCATCTCCCTCAGGAGACTATTTTACAGACAAAAATTTTGATCAGGATATTTTTCCTTATATGCAGCCTAAATCTTCCTTTTCAAAATTCTGTCCGATTAGTCCTAGTTATACTTCCGTGTACTACCATCCTTGATCTTTATACCCTTTAAATATCTGGAGTTTGTGATGTCCATCTCTGCCACCCACTTGGGCCTCGATTTAGGAATCTATTCAAGAACTTGCTTACTTTTACCTTTAAACATACTTAAGTAACATGCTGAATCAAGGCCTTAGTCAGAACATCTGAAACATTTTTGTAAATTAGTCCCATAACGCTCCACAAATTTGTTGCTGCTCTCTCAACACCTTTCAATTTGTCAATATGTTTCAGGAAATGACATGCAATATTCCAGATGCAGTCACACCAGAGCTTTATAGAGGGGGACTATTATGTCATAAATCCATGACAAGATGCCTCTTCCTACACAGCCTAAGTCTGCACTGGCCTTTTCTTCTATCATATCCAATTGCAAATTCATGTCTAATTTGCTGTTTCCTATCATCACAAGTTTTGGTCACAATCACTACTCCCAGATTTCTCCCTGCCATTTAGTACTGTATTTTGGATTATTTTTCTAGATATATTAGCTGCATTATTCAAGTTGAATCCTGTTCTGTTGTTTTCTGCCCACGTTTCTAATGTCTTAATGTCTCTTGGCCCATATGTGTTATTTCTCTTTCCTCACAGGTGTCTGCAACTCATCCCAAGTTAGTAACATCTGTGAATTTCAGGAACACGATGTTTACTCCATCTCCTAGATGATTAAGGTCCCAATTCTGCCACCATGCTCACCTTGGTTAGTGCCTTGCTCTTTGAGTAAGTGTATGAATTCAGTGGGGCTACTTGAGGAGTAAGGTTCTTCTCAATGTGAGCAAGGGTGGCAGAATCAGTCACTAAGAACCTATAAAATAAGATGGAACAAACACTGATCCCTGTGGCATCTCATTAAACACATCCCAGAACTTGATATTTTGTCATATATATTTACCCTGTGTTAAGGATCTTCCCACCAGTGTTCACATCCAAGACAATTTTAATTTATTTTATGAATTTTAAAAGTAAGATACTGTGAGACATTATATAAAATGCTCTATAAAAATCCAGATATGATATTTACCTAAACCCTTCATTTCAAAAAAGTAATCAAGATTATCTATTAATAGATGGATATATGCTACTTAACAGGAAGCTTTGTACTATTAGATTAATTTTCCATTATCTGATTTTTCTCTCTCTCGTTTGGCCAAGTCATAGAAATAGTACTGTAGTTGCTCCCTTAAGCTAAGTACCCACTTTAAATAAGAAATGTCACAAAGTATCATTGCCCTCAGTCATCAATCTCAGTGAAGAGTGCAGTCACACCATATCAAGTAGAGAACACTCTATTACCACATTCACACTAATTAATTTAAACATGGTCCCAAATAGCCATTATTCCATGAACCTCCAATGGAACACACACCCACCCACACACACACAAACACACACACACACAAACAAACACACAAAGCAGGGTAGGTTCTCAATTGGTGTAAACTGGCATAACTCCATTGAAATCAACTTTTTAAAAAAATCTGACCAGTTCTAATAATATCTCATTAGGGGAAAAAAGTAGTTTGCATGGTTAAGAACACAAGTCAGGAAATGCTGAAAATAATTTAACTATAGAAATTTTGCATATGTATTTTGATACATTATTGTGATGATTGCACTCAATATGCCCAAGGAATTAGCGGTAACACAGGTAGCATGAAGATACACAGAGAACAATCAAGATTTCTACAGGTACTACTCATCAGGAAGAAATTGACCTCAGGGTTGAATACCACTACAAAGGTCTTGCACCACTGAAGCCCTATTTTGGAAGTTTAAGTGGCACTTAGGTGGTGCTGGACCTCAGCATACAATGAATTTCACATGAATATATACCTTAAATGATGTGCATGTCCATTACACAGCTAAGCCAGCTGTGCATGCATGTTAACAGAGTCTACTAAACATTCCTTAAAATGGTCTAACATTGTTTAAAATGGTCTATGCATGCATGAAGAGCTATTTTCAAAGACTAACAGTTACCAAAACACTCAAATGTACTTATTTTAGCAAAGAACCATTCCCCTGCTAAATTTAAACTTTCTAACCACCAGATGATTCAACTATACTACAGAGATGCTGTTAAAAAAGTTGCAATATTTTTTTTGAAGTAGGGAAGTGTATTTTTTTAATCTATATTTGTACTAAAAAAAATGGCAGAGCTGTGGCTGCTCAAAATTTTCACCTCCAAACTTTCTCCCTTTCCACTAAAATATGTTTTAGTGGATTTCACGCCAGACAGCGTTATGCTCTGCTTGGCAAAGACTTGCACACGTGCTTAATATTAAGCATATGATTAGCCCCATTGAACTCATTAAGATTACACATGTGCTTAAAGTTAAGCATTGTGCAAGTCTTTGCAGGACTGGAGCCCTATATCCACAGACAAGATAGGAGTTTGAATACACTACAATACAAATTTCTTCCCACTTCCTCCTAGGGTCCTTTGAGGACCTGTGAGCTGCAAGGACCTGCTGTAATCTGCAATGTGATTAGTTCTGTTCCCATGGCCTATTCACTCTTGGGTCTCTCTCCTGAGACAGGGACAAGATTGGCAACTGAGTAGTTTTGTCATATGAACACTTGTCCACTAGGCCTGGTATGTGAACACCAACTCATTTCATATATTAGAAGAAACAATGTTCAGATCAAAGAATTTGGCGGCTTCAATAAAGAAAATCTCATAGCCCTTAGAATCACAACTTCACCCCACTCTCGAACTTCAGGGGCAGAGTCTCTATTTAATGGGTAGGCTCAGTGGATGATATGGTAGGTGGGAATGGGTACTAGAGTACCCGAGAGTTGTGTGGTAAAGACCAGTGGACACTGTTAGGAATATACTCCAAAAAAGTTGTGGCATCCTAATGTGAAAGTGAAAAGAACCATGATAAAATATAAAATGGTGTAATGAAAATATTCCAGCACAAAGTTTGTTGTCTTAATATTTTACAGAATTGGGTGTGTGCAGGAAGAAGAAAAGATCGCTAAAGTCTACGATCATTTGCAAAGTTTACTGCCATCGTTTTATCATTGATAATATAAATAAAGGCTGCTTGTTCTCTTCTTCCTTTGAAAATAGCCTTCTGAGATAAAAGCCAAATGGAAGCAAGCAAGCAACAATGGTAACAGAATAGTGAAAACAACATCATAGCCCATCAGCTGTAATGCCGCTATAAATTAGTATTGGAGTTGAACGTGAAACTGAATTGTTTTTACTTAAGGCAGAAAGAGCCTACAATGTTTGGTATTGTTTGGTGCAGCCAATGTGCCTTAAACCCTAAATATCATCCCTGGAACGGACTGATAATTGGGTGATCAGTGGACTGAATAAATGGGACTTGCTCAAGTGGCTGCTAGATAACAGAGCAACTAGAAAAGGTTCATCGGAGCTGAATAAAGCCTTTTCTTTTGTGGGGATGACGGGAATGTGATGAGCCAAACTGGCAGGAGGGAAGCATAGCAGTATGACAGCATCTCAAATGATAAATACCACCAGCACGCACAGCTAGTTCATAGCAAGGCCTCAGTGCTTCTTTCTGGAGGCAGGAAGAAGCATGGCAGCTCAAGAAGGGGGGCAGCAATCTGGGAGGGCAAGGTATTATTTTCTATCCCACAGGCTCAGCTCACATCTTTTCTGAGCCCTGCAGACATGAGTGGAATCATTACAGCTTTATCAAGTACTGCCAGCCTCCTGAATTGGAATAACTTCAGGCATTCTGTGTCTAATATTGCACTACACATTTGGAGATTTCAAAGACAGTGATAATAGTATTGAGAGGCTTTGGTCAGACAGCTGTGCTGGGAAAAATGAGCACCAAATACAACAGGCAGCTGTGCAGCCATTAAAGAAATATAAAAAGAAAGTGGATTTTGTAAAATGGCTGGTTTTGTCAATCTGTCCATTCTTTGGAGTCCTGTTTAATATGGGAAGGCAAGACACAATGACATTTCTATACAATCCCTCCTGCCCATTTCTGTCTCTCACACACACTCCTCTTTCCCCCTCCCACTGGTGTCAGCTTCCTCTAAACCTCTATACCGTAAGGCCACATTCTGCCACCATCACACTGAAAAGCACCATGACTGCAGAGGGGCTACTGAGGCACTACTCAACATGAGCAAAGGTGGTAAAATCTTGCCCTTATTGTCCCTAAAGCTTTTACCTATATTTATGCATCCCCTAGAGCATCAAGACAATGAATAATTCTGATGATGATTTGGTGAATAAACAGAGGCCAGCCAACTTGGAAGAGACCTGAGGTGCAACCTGGCATGTTGTACTATGTGTGGGCATGAGGCCATATACCCCAGGAGCCTCATACAGTTTTGGGCTTGTTGTGATTGAGTGAACCTTGAGGTCTGCCACAAGAAACGGAATTGTTTGGAATCTTGTGTCTGGAAGGAAAGCTCTGGCTTGAGTAGCGTCCAATACTGCTCCTATAAACTCTATCCACCGAACTGAACAAAGGGTAGATTTGTCTGTGTTGATCAGCAAACCTATAGCTTTGAAAGTTGACCGGATAAGTTGAATGCTGGAGAGAACCTGAGCACTGGACCTGCCCTTGACTAGTCAGGTAAGGGTAGACCTGCGCTCCTAGTCTCCTCAGGAATGCCACTACCACAGACATACATTTTGTGAAAACCTGAGGAACTGCTGAGAGGCAAAAAAAGTAGCACAGTGAAGTGGTAATGAGAGTGCTTCACTATGAAGCAGAGAAACTTCCTGTGACCTTGATATTTCGCAACATGAAAGTAAATGTCTCTTAAATTGAGGGAGGCATACCAGGATCCAGGGAGGGAATAATGGAATGGTGACCATGCAAAACTATCTTTTTGAAATGTTTGTTGGGCGGACATAGGTCTAAAATAGGTCTGAAACCTCTCTTTGCTTTCGGGATTAGGAAATAACAAGACTAGAACTCCCTCCCTCTGAGACACTGCGGTACATCCTCTATGGCTCCCACCTGAAGGAGACACTGAACCTTTTGGATTAGGAGCTCCTCGTGAGAGTGGTCCCGGAAGAGGGATGGGGGGCATAGAAATAAACTGGATGGTATCTGCCACCTATACAATGCTTAGTACCTAGTGGTCTGTGGTAATTTGGGACCAAGCCCTGAGGAAGCAGAAAAGGTAGTTTGCAAACATAGGAAAAATGGCATCTGGCATCCTGAAAACATGTACAGCATTCTAGAGCATCCCATCAAAATGCCTGTTTGTCACTCCCTGGGTGTCTAGGGAGGGCAGACATTGATGCAGAGGCAGAAGAAGGTGGTGGTCTACACCTATAACCCCAACTCTTTCGCTGCAGGTCCTGTCGAGTAGCAGGGCCAGAGTAATGGTGGGTCTGCTGCAGGCAGAAGTGCTTCCTGGATGGGGATGGCGGGGGGGTATAACCCCAAAGACTTTATGATTGTCCTAGAGTTCTTCAAGCCATGGAGCTTAGAGTTGGTTTGCTCTGAAGGACCCTTCAAAGGACAGGTCTTATAAAATTTGTTGTACCTCCTGCAGAAGCTCCAAGGACAGGAACCAGGAGCTTCTGCACATGGCCACTGCAGAAACCACTAATCTGGCTGCCAAGTCTGCAGTATCCAGTGCAGCCTGCAGCGCAGCTCTCACCACAGATTTCTTCTCAACTAATGAGGAAAACTCCTGCCTAGCATCCTCTGGCACCATGTCTCTAAACTTTAGCATGGAGTCCAACATGTTAAAATCATACTGGCCCCCAAAGCATATGCTGGTTGGCAATCCTGAGTTGCACCCCCCAGTAGAATACACTTTTCTACCTAACAGGTCTAATTTTTTTTGCATCTTTTCATTTGGGGTTCGCCTCTTGTAGCCCTTGTCATTTCCTCTCATTGGCTGCCGATATCACATGAAACTCTGGGTGGGGGGCAGAGGTGAGAGAACAGATATTCAACCCCCTGGTATTGGACATAGTATTTGCATTCGGTCCTTTCAGAGGTGGGGGGAAGGGACAAAAGAGGTCTACCAGAGTGCTTTACTAAGGTTCATAATTGCTTGATAAATAGGCAAGGCCATTCTGGAAGGCAAAATGTCTAAAAGGTGGTGTAAGGATTCTTTCACATCCTCTACCTGGATCCCCAGGCTTAAGGCCACCCTCTTTAACAGCTCTTGGTGGGCCTTATAGTCTTCTGGGGGAGGCAAAATGCCCCCTGATGAGACTGCCTCATCCGGAGACGATGAAGAAGAGGTCAGCACAGGTTGGATCTGCTCTTCCTCCACCACTTGTTCAGAAGGATCATCCTGAACTGCCTCTTGTTGCTCAGTACTGGGCTCAGGAACTGTTGGTGCCTGACCCAATGGTACTTGCCATGCACCTCTATGAGGACACAGAATAGGAATACCTTGAGTATGATCTAGAAACTGGGGGGAAATTCCATGGATTCCAAAAAGGCCACTGGACAAGCAGTAGCCCACAGTGACCTCCTGGCCACCCAATTGATGGTACTCCTGCTGAAGGATCCCTAGCAGGGTAGTAGTGCCTCAGTGGGGAGTAGCAAGAACAGCTCCGACACTGGGAAATGTAGGACCCAACCTCCAATTCAGAGGAATAAGACTCTCTTTCTGCTGACCAAGATGGGGCTGTGCTCCTGATGGTGCCAGTGACCAGTGCTGAGCCACAGAAGAACTCAAGGCTGCCAACATTGCAGGCTTCCCCTTCAACGGTACCAAAGGGTGTGCCGTCTGAGACAACTGCGTCTGACCCTGCATCCAGCAAAGCCCTGATGTTTCTGGCGAGCCCTGTCTGTTGGTACTGAAAGCATAAACTTCTATCCCACATGGTCGGTACCAAGATGGTCTTGGAATAGCATGGTGGTGCAGATGTAGAAGGTGCTCCTCAGACTCCTGACCCAATGGTACTTGCCTCAGTGCCAGAATCAATGATGCCAGCTTCTGCAGTGCCAGAAAAAAGGAGTACTTAGACTGTGTGCATTCTACTCTTAAACCCATGCCGGAGCTCTTCCTCTCTCTGCTTAGAGGTCTTATGCCTCTTCTTAGGCACTGGGGAGGGCGAGCAGTGTCAGGACTCAGGCAAGAGAGGAGGTGGACTTCTAACTGACCCTGAGGCACTCGGTGCTGAGTCTGACCCACTTGGCTCTAGTGGAGGTCTCAAAGATGCCCCCATAAGTAAGAACTTTAGCCTGGCCTCTCTGTCTTTCTTGGTGCAAGGCTTAAAGTCTCTGCAGATCTGGCAACAATCCCAAATATGAACTTCCCCCAAACATTTAGAGCAGCAGGAGTGCAGGTCACTTTCGGGCATCGGCTTACTGCAGGAAACACAGGGCTTGAAGCCCAGTTACTGAGGCATCCCTCGGTGCTCGGTAACGCACAAAACCCTCAGGTGGGGTAAAACAAACTATCTACACTAATAATAACTAATGAATAATCTTACAACAACTATCGAGAATAAAATACGAATACACTGAGAACTCTTGCTAAGGCAAATTGAGCAATTCCAATGACCATCAGAGGAGATAAGAAGGAACTGAGGGGGCCTGGAGTCGGCTGGACCCTTTATGCGGCAGCAGAATGCGCTCGAGCCACCCTGAAGGTTACCACTGAAGGAAAATTTTCTGACAACTGTGCGCGGGGCATACACGCACACCACAAGTGGAATACACATGTACAGTCACTCGAAGAAAAATAAGATGTGTCAGGAAAACACTGGCACAGCTCACTTATCACCTGGAGTAAGGGGAAAGCAGGAACTGAACTGTAACTCTCTGAGTGTGCCATTTACGTAGGCTGGATCACAAGATGACAAAAAAACCCCACAGTGAAGATCCACTTAATGGTTCCCCGCCACCTCCCCTGCCCCTCCTCACCCCCCGTTTCAATTACAGCTAAAAAAACTTCTAAGTTTTCTCTCCCCATTCCAGTTCAGTGCTCTTAAGAGCAGGTCAGTGAGAAGAGTGCCTTTGGATTCAGAGGCGCCTATCTCTGAACATTAATTCAGTTTTCCGTCATGGTTTACACATTGGAATTTGTTTCAAATGAGTAGAAACCATTCTCTGAATCTTACTAGATTTATAAACCAATTTTTCACCCTGTTATTTCCATGACATGTGAATTGTCCTGATGGCTCACCCATCAAATCAGTTTCATCATAGGTACCTGCAATACAACAAAATTAAAATTTTCCACAGAAGTTAGTAAGACATACAGTATATACATAATGAAGAAACAAAGAAATACATTTGTATCTTCATTCCTCCATAAACATAAACCATATTTCACATTCAGTTCTCGTTTTCACTCAAATACCGTGTGATTAACATCCTGTACACTGGTCAGACAGGATTTAGATGGAATGCATTTTTAAAATAATCCATAGAGTGAAATTCAGTTGATATTATACGTAATTGCAACCACAGATTTAGGAATATAACATTTATTGATTTTTGGCTCATCATTAGAAGGCCACCCATGATTTGAGCTAAATATACTTTAGCAATGATTTATGCTGGGGAATTTGGTACTGAACTGTATTCCCACCAGAAGCTCTGAAGTTATAAACTGTATTGATTTTTGGCATGTAGTAGGTTTCCATTAACAATGCAGCCATTTGGGGGTACTGCCTCTCTGGTGAGGGTGTTCCAAAGTTTCTGCTAGAAAGGCGGTGGGTCTAATCCTGAGATCCTTAATCCGTTCTTATGCATTCCTTATTCAGAAAGTACTGCCAAACCAAGAGTTCAGAAAGCATTAGTCAGATCCAAACAATCATGGGATTGGCCCCAAAATCATGTCTGTCTGTTTATTTTTAGATGAAAATAATGGTTTTTGATCTGTCTTCTGATTTTTGAGTTCCCCCGGCCATCCATCAACTGGCTGTGACAAATTTTTAGTGTTGGCAACTTATAATAGAAATATGATTTCCATGACTTAACCCCTACATCAATTAAATGTTGCACTCCATCCACACATCAACTCTGCACTCCGAGCCCTAAATGAATAAATTTTGTACCCCTGGCCCTCTCATATGTTCCAGCCCACAGCACCACATTAACTCTGCACACCCAATCATACAATAATTCTGCACCCTGTTGGCCTCAAGCCCCACATCTGCCTCTTGTGCCCAGCATACCTCTGTTCCTCCTGCAGCTATGGAAGTTCTTCAACCCCTACCAGACCTTCATACCCTTCCCAGGGTTGGGGGGTAGGGCAGCTCCAGGAGGGTTCTCCTCTCCCTCCAGGACTGGTGTTGATGCATTATAGAGCAGGCAAAGGTGAGGATGAAGAGGGAAGCAGACCCATGGTTCACAGGAAGGCAGGGGAAGCAAGGAGCAGTGCTGTCCTGTGCTGCTGGGCTCTTTCTGTCCCTCTTGTGAAAACAGTATTGGCTGCTTCCCCACTCCAACTCCCAAACACCTCTCACTCTTCAAGGGAGGCTCTGCCTGCCTCCTACAGCAGCCCTGGTTGGCTGCTTTTCCATAGGAGGTAGTGGAAGTGAGAAAGACAGCCAATCAGAGAGGGCTTTACCCTGGGCAGTGCACCAGGCACTCTTTAATGACCTGAATATCAAAAAGGAATCTTACAAAAAGTAGACGCATAGTCAAATCGCTAAGGATGAATACAAAAGAATAGCACAAGTAGGTAGGGACAACAATCAGAAAAGAAAAGGCACAAAATGAGTTATTCCTAGCAAGGGACATAAAAGGCAATAAGAAGAGATTCTATAAATACATAAGGAGCTAGAGAAAAACAAAGGAAAGTGTAGGTCCATACTGAGCAGGGAAGGAGAGCTAATAATGGATGACATAAAAAGGCTGAGGTGCTTAATGCCTATTTTGCTTCAGTCTTCACTAAATAGGTTAATTATGACAAGATACTTAACACAGTTAATATTAACAATGAATGGGAAGGAACACGAGCCAGAATAGGGAAAGAATATTTAGATAAGTTAGATGCATTCAAGTCAGCAGGACTTGATGAAATTCACCCTATGGTACTTGAGGAACTAGCTGAAGCAATCTTAGAACCATTAGCGATTATCTCTGAGAACCCATGGAGGACAGGTGAGGTCCCAGAGGTCTGGAGAAGGGCAAATATAGTATCTATCTTTAGAAAGGGGAACAGAGGACCTGGGGAATTATAGATCAATCAGCCTAACTTCCATACCTGGAAAAATACCAGAACAAATTTGTAAAACAACCAATTTGTAAGCACCTAAGGGATAATAGGGTAATAAGTAATAGACAACATGGATTTGTCAAGAACAAATCATACCTAACAAACCTAATTTTCCTGTTTGACAGGATTACTGACCTAGTGGATAGGGGGTAAGTAGGAGACATTATACATCTTGAGTTTAGCAAGGTTTTTGACAGTCTCATAAGCAAAGTAGGGACAATTTGTCTAGATTAAATTATTATTAGGTAGGTACATAACTGGTTGAAAAACCATAATCGAAGAGTACTTATCATGGTTTGCTGTCAATCTGGGAGGATGTATTTAGTGGGGTCCTGCAGGGGTCTGTCCTGGGTCCAGAACTTTCCAACATTTTCATTAATGACTTAGAAAATGGAGTGGAGAGTATACTTATAAAATTCACAGATCACACCAAATTGGAAGGGGTTGTTAGCACTGTGGAAGAAGGATTAGCATTTGAAAGGACCTTGATGAATTGGTCTGAAATCAACAAGAAGGAATTCAGTAAAGACAAGGTCAAAGTGCTACATGTAGGAAGGAAAAACAAAATGCACAGACATAAAATGGAAAATAACTGCTAAGCAACAGTATGGCTGAAAAGGATCTGGGAGTTACAGTGGACCACAAATTGAACATAAGTTGCAGATGCAGTTGCAAAAAAGACTAATAGCATTCTAGAGGAGTGTCATTTGTAAAGCATTTTTACTATAGGCCTGTGACGAAGGCTATACCTCCTTGAGTGATTGAATGAGGGAAGAATCTTAGCTTTTGTTTAAAAAATAAAAAGTTTGAAAATGTGACCCATTTGTAAGCAATGCAAGGAGGTCTGCCTGAGTCTGCAGAAACCCTGAAACCAGAGCTGCTCATGCATTTTCTGACAAAATGATTTTTCAACAGCAAATGCAGTTTCCGCAAAATCAAAATTTTCTGTGGATGAAATCAATTCAACCTGAATTAAGTCAGTTTGACTTTAAAATGCATCTGCCTAAGGTGTGGCAGTGCTTCATGACAGTTGTAGTTTGGGTGCTTCATGCCCCCATTCGCTCCTATGGGCCAGGCTCTGTCATATCTATCTACTTTGATGGAGAAATAGACAGAGACAGACATTACAGATAAACACATGAATAGGGACTGATTCTCATTTACTTTAGAACCCCTTTATGCCATTCTGGGAGTGTAAAATGGGCTTAGTTTAAATGAGAATTTGGTCATAGACACAAACTGTGTTTGCAATAACTACTTTTTAGAAACCCCTTTTTATACATATTGTACAGAAATAAAAACACAAAGGGCCTGATTCTCCACTGGCTTATACAGTAAATCCATACCTGCGAAATGCTGCTCTTCTGATTTGACTGGGCTTTACACCCACTTTGCACTCATGTAAGTTGAAGCACAAAGTGCAAGGTAGTGAAGAATCAGGCTCAAAGGCTCTCTGCTTTCCAAGTATTGAAATGGTACAGTATGTGGAGTACATACTTTACAGCCCTTGACAACTGGGGCATGAGGCCAATGCAGAGGCAGTAATGAGAGCCTCATTTCCTAATGCATGTATTGCATATACAGCGATGGGTAACTTTATGATAGCAGAAAGCCACAAAATCCACTAAAACCCTTTGGAAGGCCAGGGGTTGTGATGTTTGTGTATGTGGGGGGAGGGGTAGAGATCAAGGTCCCAGCCCTTGGGGGACGGGAGACCCTTTGGGAGGGCGGGGGTTGGAGAGAAAGCCTGCTCTGCACTCACCATACAGCAATTGCTCCTGTCCTGTGTGGCTGGGCTTGGCTTACTGATCTCATCACAAAGTCATGTGACACATGCACCTGCACACAGGTGGGACACCCTCCCCCCCCCCCCGATGTCCTGCCCTTCCCCAGCCCTAGTGCTGCTGGATTGCCTGCCCTGAGCTGGGCTGTGATGGGCCAAAAAAAAGATCTGAGGAGCCAGATGTGGTCTCCAGGCCGTCAGTTGCTCATCGCTGGCATATAGAACATAAAGGGTGAAATGCACAGCAAAGCATAGGAGACATGAAGGGCTCTGAGCCAGCACAGCATAGGGCACTGGGTATGGGAGATCAGCCTGTGGCTATGCAGATTAAGTGGCTAGTGAAGTGGGTGAATGGAGATCATGCCACTGTTCCAGTCCAGACAGTGGTGTATTGATTGCAGTACCTGGCCCATCTGTGAGAAGCTGTTCCCCCGTCATAGCTGTGCAGTTCTTCTGCACAGTGCTTACTCAGAGCTGTGTGCAGTACATTTAGATGTAAATGTCACCTCAAAACAGATAAACTCTTTATACTGTGTCTCTATTCCATTTTATGGATCAGATTCTGCCCTTGTATTGTATATATGCACAAAACTCATTTTGTATGTGTCCCCATATGTATGTACCACAGCAAGGACATTCAATTTACTATTGTTAAAATGACCTGGTGACCCAATTACCAATCTCTGCAAAGCACATACTTTAGTGACTAGGCTGCATTTCAGCTCTTGGATCACAGCTTCACAGAGCTCCCTGTACTGTCGTAATACTTTGTGTCCCATCGAACTGTGAACCTACGATAGCAGAAGTGGCACATGAATGCAGCCAATAGCTTCAGATGCATTAAATAATTTTGCCCCAGCACAGAATGAGAATTATTGTCAGAGATGTTCTGATATCTTTGGCATTTGCCAAACAAATGCCAGTAGAACAACTTGCCACACTGTGAAATGAGTCACTGATTATTACTTCCTATAGCACAGAGACAGCATGAGTTCACTTAATGCTGCCCTGCATTGCTTTGAGCGAGGAGAGCTAAGCTTGCACACTGGGTTCTTAGTTCTAACAGGGTTTCAACTCAGCCTATTTTGTGTGGGCATAAATTAAATGTGCCTGGGAAAAAAACCCACCTTATGTTGTACAGTACCTATCCTCCCCTTTGTAATTTCTATGTAAATTGTAAGCTTTCTGGAACATGGTGCCTAGCACATTTTGAGCACTGCATAAACATAATTTAGATGTTCAATTACCTGATTTATGGGCAGTTACATATCTAAATTATAGGTTACATAGTGATAATGAAACATTGGCAAAAAAGGAGCCATCACTGAAAATCTAATCCTGTACATCCAACACATCTTTCAACTCCAAATAGAAACTGTTCATTTGCAGCCCTGAGCCTGACATGTTTAAGGTGAGGGTTGCAGTTTTAATTTCAGTCAGTTGTGATGAAGAATTAATCAATCAATCACAAAGATTATTTCTGACTGTTTTCTGTTCAGTGGAGTCTGTATAATAAGTAGTGGGGGTTCAACCTCCCATAGATGCTTGTGTGTGACTCCCAGTAGAGTCAGTGGGAGTTAAGCACACACACTGAGGGGAAAAAGCAACCCCTATGCTTTGAATGAAATGGACTAATAATGAGGAGGCATTGTGTGACTATTTTTGAGGGTGTGTGGGCTGCCATTATATTTGCTGAATACTAATATAGGTAGCCATGTTAGAAAAACACCTGTGCAAATAATCAGTGACAATTCAGAAATACTTCCTGGTGTTAGTGCTCTTGCTTTTTGCAAATTATGCAATTTTCCCTCCATAATTATTGTCACTGCATTAAAAACGAAGGTCAAATTTTGCTTTCTTTACGTATGCAAAGCGTCCATTTTCTTCACTGGATAAGAGGGAGGGAGTAAAGAGAGTTCAATTCGAGTTGTTGTGTGTGGAAATGCTCTTTAGTAGCCACTAATCAAAGATGACTAAATTTTGCAAATAACACAGCAACATAAAACAGTGGATTCTTGGGACTGGACTATGAAGGATCAGGGCCTCGCGGAGAAAAGATATGGAGGTTAATATTAACAACAGAATTACATGAATTTTAATCAACAAATGAATTAATATTTAGCTGTTAGGATTATAATCTCAGTTATAATTCCAAATACATCCACTGAAGACACTGGAGTTACTCCACATCTAAACAGCTGTAACCAAGATCAAAATCTGACCCATGACAACAGATTTTAAAAATCTGTTGATAAATAGAATGTATTACAAATATTGAAGTGAAGCATGTGTAACAGTCATGCAAAAGGCATGTAAATTAGGTAATGCAAATGCCAGTTTTCATGTCATGTACAATGAAAATGACACTTGAACCAGGAAACTGTATATAAGGGGAACTGGTTGTAGGTGGTCAGGCCTAGTGGTCAGAGCAGGAGTCAGGCCCAGTGGTCGGAGTCCGACTACCAGAGCCCAAGGTCAAAGCAGAATCAGAGCCAGGGATCAGAGCGACAGGTCAGAACCGAAGTCAGAGTCCAGATGCCAGAGCCAAGGGTCAAGACAGAGTCAGAGCCAGGAATCAGAAGCAGGGGTCAGAACCAGATTACCTGGAGTCTGGGAAGGCGGAAGCAGGGCTGGTTCCAAGGAAAGAGCAAGACTGGGACGGGACTGGAAAAAGGCTGGGTGCAGGGCAGGGTCTAGGCTGGAGCAGTGGAGGAGCAAAGCAGGAGCAGGGTTTGGAGTGAGGCAACCACAAGGAGACAAACAATCCATGGGCATATGTGTTGAACAGCCAGTGAGCTACTGATGCTGCTGGGCTTAAGAACTGGCCTGCTGACATGTTAGGCTGTCAGGAGACTGAGCAGCTGCAGCTGCAGGGCCTTACTCCTGACACTGCACTACTATACCTATTAAGGACCCAGTGTATAGGATCCTCCACTCTGTTACAGCCAGTTTGTAGTGTTGTAACTCCTTTGAAATCAGCAATGTAACACTGGTGTAACAGAGAAGTGAATCAGGCCCCTGGTCTTTCACCAGACATATACACAACATTCATTAATAATAAAAAACTGTCTTTTTTTACTCACTATCATCAATAAAACGCCAATGGGACAATACATTTAAAATGTAGACTATTTACAATATTGCCTTATGAACTATTCCTGGCTACTATTTTAATGGTTCTGACAGAGACACCATTAGATCTCCAAAACAAAGGAATAAAATCTTGGGGTATTGGCTGTATTTGGCATCAGCATGACAAAAGCAAAAGATGAAAGCTCAAATCAAGTTCAAGGTAGGTGAGGTAATATCTTTTATTGGATCAACTTCTGCTGGTGAAAGATGAGCTATTGAGCTACATAGAGCTCCTCTTCAGGTCTGGGTACCTTTCCCAGAAGAGCTTTGTGTAGCTCCAAAGTTGCTCTCTTTCAACAATAAACGATATTACCCCACTCACCTTGTCTCTCTAATATCCTGGGACCAACTCAGCAAATCAAGTTCAGTCTGTCAGAGGTTTTTTGTTTTGTTTCTTTTCCTCTACTGAACATTTTTACTACCAACATCCACAAGAAACGAGATCAACCAAACAGTACTAATCCATCACCATAACAAATTAAACTCCGGAATCCAGGGGACTAATCTTCTTGAATCAATAGCTATGGTTTGATAATCAGCTGATCTGCCTGTGAGGATGGCACAAGGAGAATTGATTAAAGCCAGTTGCAATTTTTTTGGACACATCAGCTTTCTGCTGGAAATGGAGTTTTGTTGAAACAGAAATGTTTCAGGGGAATGTGCAGTTTTTGACAAAATTTTCAACAGGAAATGTCTAAACATATCATTTAGCCTTTCTCATTTCAATATTGTCAAAATAATTTGTTTTGATAAGGTAAAATATAGTTTCAACTTTATCATTTTAATTCATTTCAGTTAGATTATTATATTCAAATATTAATTTAAATATTATATATATATATGTGATATTTTAAATTATTTCAACATTATCAAATTGAAATGTTTCAGTGGTTCCAAATCAACATTTTTCAGTTTCCTTGTTTTTGCTGTGGGAAATTCTGGCTTTTCATTCCGATTCAAAATGAAACAAATTTCAAAGTGGCAGAATTTCCTGTGCAACTAAAATTTATTTTTCTGACCAGCTCTAGAACTGACTAAGAACACGTATCTCTTGTATAGCTGTATGTTCCTACCTGCCTATCATAGGAACAATGTTTTGAATTTATAGGCACATGAAAAATATATAGATCTTAAAGACAAAGAAATAAACCAACTTAAGTAAACCTCTTTGGCTGGCCCCTGGTGTTTGCTGAAAATTTATTGTGTTTGTCGATCTCATGATTTTATTGCAAGTAATGTGATTGGCCCCTAGTTCAGGCAGTCTCATGAAAAGATTCAGCTGGTCATGAGATTTTGGGGAAAACAGAAGCACAGACAGAAAGAGACCACCTGTACTGTAGGAGAAGGTGCACTAAATTGCAAATGGGGATTATGAGTTCTAGTCCCAGCTCTTCCACTAATTGCTGTTAATATTTCTCTGCACTTCATAATGCTTATTATGAGTCAAGATCTCAAACTGCTACCCTGGTGGGGGATAATGGTCATTCACCCAATTCATGGGTAAGATAATTCAGAGTTTGCACAAGATCACAAGAGCTGACAATAAAATCCAGTTCCCTAATATAACTGAGCCAAGTCTCATCCACTTTGCCATGTGGCCTTTGAGAAGAAGCTTGGCAAATTAGGTGTTTTGGTAATACACACTAAAGCCTGGTCTACACTAGAAAATTAGGTGGGCTTACCTACGTCACTCAGGGGTGCAAAAAATCCACACATCTCAGTCCCCAAGTAGACAGTGCTAGGCCAACAGAAGAATTCCTCCATTGACCTAGCCACCGCCTTGCAGGAAGGTGGATTAACTACACTGACAGGAGAACCCCTCCCATTGGCATACATAGTGTCTACACTGAAACGCTACAGTAGCGCAGCTGCAGTGGCACAGCTGTGCCACTGTAACATTTCAAGTGTAGAAAAGCTCTAGCATAGTGCAGCTCTGTGTCATCCCCTTTTTAGACCTTATACGGAGGTTTCTGCTCTGCTACTACTTCCATGCTACGAGAGCCAGTTCTTTAGATAAAGTGGTACAGGTTCGTGCGTTTACATTCAGACCCCACAGACAATCCAAATCTGGGCATTGTTTCATTTGGTTATGCTGTCTGTAAGTAACAGGGCACAAGTTGCTTCCATGCAGGAAGAGAAACCAAAACCTCAAGCCCAGAGTTCCAATGCTGTTTCACAAACATGTATGTAACCTTCCAGTAATGTGTGTTTTTTCTCTCCCTGTAAGGACCGTTCCAGATAAAAAATAACAGCATGCTTTCTCCCTTCACCAGTTGTTTATATATCTAAAGTGAAACAGATCTGTGCCGTGGATATGAAGGTTGTGAGTTAAGACCTTGTTGATTAGCCATGTGAGGTGATAAATATATAGACATGCAACTTTGCATAAGAATCCTGGAATAATTTCATGATATTTTGAACTTCTGGGGTTAGCAGTACTGAAAGTTTAGTTAGTTTTCTGCTAATTCCAAACAATTTTTTTACCTGCGATTGCTTTAGTTCTCTACTTTCCTTGCCAAAGCTCAATCTTTCACCCCACGTTGTGCCATAGTAAGCCAACTAAAAGAGGAGAATTCCAGCATGCCTGGTAAGATATTCCTAGCAACTCTAGACATGCGGGTAGGTCAAAAACGAAACCACAACGTTTTCAAAAATTACCCTGGGACAACACTCACTAAACACTCATTATCAACATGGTTTCCTAAATTATGCCTGTTTTAAATCAGTACTCGACTTCATGCCAAACTTAACAATCCTGACATCCAACAGAGTTGGAATTTGTAAGACAAAACACTGGATTTTGATCTTCAAGGCCAAACAAGTAGCTGTTTGCAATTGAGCTTTGGCTTGACTATCCCATAACCTCATTTAGTTTTGGTTGAACTAGTTCAAAAATATTTCAATAATAAAAGATCATAGGGGTACACTTTTACCTGCAGATGTTCTAGTACTCACTACGTTTGGTAGTTCCCATGGCAAACAGAACTTAATAATATTTTTAAATATATTAACACTTACAGTATAACACCTTTTTAATCCCAAAGTGCTTTGGAAACTATATACATACAGCACCTCTGGAATGTAATCCACTCCAGAATGGATGACAGGCAGGTGGGCAACCAATGTACTATACACTACAATGGAGGGAGGGGAAATTTTAGCCAGGAAGTCCAGAGCAAACTGCTACTCACATGAAGAATACCACATGATCTTTGATTCAAAACAAAACAGATGTGCCCTTGGTTTTCAAGGTCTCATCTGAATGCCCCCAAACAGTAAACTATGGAATTGAAATTATCTGCCCAAGAAGAATGAAGGGCAAAGTTGAATCTGTGGGGATTTGAATTTGTAGGTACAAAAAAGCCTAGACACTTGAAAGCTGATGTTTAGACCTCAAGCCATCCCTTTCCAAATGATCTCATGGGAGTAAATAGAACAGTTGATACTTGTATAGGGGAGAAAGTGAGTAACTTTTCACCATCCATTTATAATCACTTCCTGTGAAGTACAGCAACTTTCCCTGTGTGGTGCCTGGGATGTGCTCCACCATAATAGTTGCAGTTAGAAGAGGGTCCAGTAGTTCACTTGGGGAAATAGGCTTTAAGGAATCCTAAGGTGTTCAGAATCTACAGTAATACAGACGATCTATGTACCGATATACACGATGTTTTAATCCTGAATAAGAATTTCTTGCCACATTTTGACTCAGATGCAAGCTCCGCAAACTCTAGGGGCCACACATCTCTGGCCCACCCCAGCTCACATGGTATATTTGATGAGGATGAAATAATGATCCTGCAAGTTCTGAAGCAATGGCATCCAGAATGTGTGCACTTGTTACACATTATACTTTAGGTATTTTACATTGTAATCTTAGAGCGTCTAAACCTAAAAGTCAATAATAGCTGAGAAACTGATACGAGGCCAAAGGGCAATGACGCAGCTCAACAAAGCTAGAGCAATTTCTCAACAAAAGGACAAGTGGTGAGCACTGTATAATATTTAGGTACTGAATACCCAACTGTGCATTTACAAGAAACTGATGTCACAAAATCATAGAGTTTAAGGCCAGAGGGGACCTCTAGATCATCTAGTCTGACCTCCTGTATATCACAGGCCACCACCACCACCCAGCCACCCACACACTAAATTCAACAATTGCAATTGGACCAAAGTATTACAGCCTTCGGGAGACTAAACAATTGTGTGCCACTGATAGAGAACAGAAGGGACTGAGGTGTACCAATACCCAAGGCCCCTGCAATGGCAGGGGACTGATTAAGTGAGATATACCCAGATAATTCTAGCAAGTGAGCAGCACCCCATACTGCAGAGGAAAGCAAAAAAACCCTAAGGTTTACTGCTTTCTCAGGTGACCCTGAGCATTAAAGCATTTTGGAGGTGAGAGGGGGCCTAGGGGAGATATTGCAGCTATCCAGAATCCACCTGGCAATTCAGTTCAAGACAACATTCTGCTAACTTGGATTCAAAACCAAACCATGGCTCAGCCCTTTATAGACCTGAAGGTCTTTTCAAAAATGTACAGGGAGTGCCATCTACAGGCCAAAACACAGAGTGAGAAGAGTTCTCTCATTCTAGCAAAGTGGTGGGTAAATCTAAACCAGTGGTTCTCAACCAGGGGTCCATGAGCAGGTTTCAGGGGGGCCGCCACGCAGGGCCAGACTCACTGGGACCCAGGGCAGAAAGCTGAAACCCCACTACATGGGGCTGAAGCCCGGGGCTCTGAGCTCCACCACCCGGAGCTGAAGCCAAAGCCGAAGCAAAGTAGCTTCGCGGGGGGCCCTATGATGTGGGGCCCCAGGCAATTGCTCAGCTTGCTACCCCCTAACGCTGACCCTGACTTTTATAGGTAGAAAACCAGTTATTGTGGCACAGGTGGGCTGTGGAGTTTTTATAGTGGGGGTGGGGGGGAGGCTCAGAAAGAAAAAGGTTGAGAACCCCTGATCTAAACACAGGGCCGGCTCCAGGGTTTTTGCCGCCCCAAGCAGCAAAAAGAAAAAAAAAAAGCAAAGCAAAAAAAAGCCGCAATCGCGATCTGCTCTACCGCCGCCGCTTCAGTCTTCAGCGGCAATTCGGCGGTGGGTCCTTCCCTCCGAGATGGAGTGAGGGATCCACTGCTGAAGAGCCGGACGTGCCGCCCCTCTCTGTTGGCCGCCCCAAGCACCTGCTTGCTGGGCTGGTGCCTGGAGCCGGCCCTGTCTAAACAACATGGGATCAGATTGCACACACCTGCAAAAGAGCCTACTCAGAAAAGTTTCTCTTGAAAAATTAGCTTCAGATCATTCTGGGAGCTGGATCACAAAACCTGTATATCCCCTGAGACTGTGGAGATTTTGAGGGAGATCTTAAATAGAGGTCATTTGCCTCCATACTGTCTGCCAGCCCTCTCCCCTAATTAACAATCAGCATGAATCCAGGCAAGCTGTTTCAACAGGGCTTCTGCCAGGAGCTGCCCATAGTACCCTATGTGAAGGAGGATTTCACAGCATGCAAAGGGCTCTGCACAGAAGTTAATAAGCCTGAGGCCGTTATTAACTTCTAAGCAGATTTCTTGGAGTGTTGGCAGGAGAGACAGTGCACTATGTTCTCCCTCTTCATATGTGGAGTGTAGGGAGTTTTTTGTAGGGGACAGTTCAAAGCCAACAGAGCTGCAGTAGTGGCTCATCTCGTCCTTCCACACAGACATGAACAGATCAAGGGGGCACGAACCAGTCCATAGTATTTTCTCATTCAGTTCTGGAAGAAAAATATTCAGTGCTATTCTATATTGAAGTGCCTGGTGAGGAAAGATAGACTTGAGATTCTAAAATCGGACCTTATTTGTATTTACATCATGTGTAACATTTGGGGAATTGGCTGAACTGTGGTTATCATATGCACCCATAAAAGATACTCTAGGCCCTCAAAGAGGCTACAGTGCTTATTTGTCATTCCAGGAAGTACTGCATCAACTGTATTTCCTCTGATGATATCTTGATAACAACTAATAATTAGTGTCTGATTCTTTCATTTTATTGATGGCTGGTGCTGTAAGTGCAGCTTTTCCAGGAATGACAAGCCATAGGCTAGTGTTATCTGGCTGAGAAATAGCCAAAGACCTCAGATTTGCCTGAGATACAAAAAAAAGGCCTATAAAATGCACAAGAAAAGCCTGGGTTCTGGATGATGCAGAGGGCCCACTCAGAGCTCCAGCTATTTTGTCCATCTTCATTTTATAGGCCATCCTTACATTTCATGCAGAATAATTACAATAAGAAAAATCTCCAAATATTACAAGAGACGGGTATCTTCACACAATGCACAGTCAACATGTGGAAATGGCGGCCATGGGATGTCATGAAGGCCAAAACTATAACTGGGTTAAAAAAAGAATTAGATAATTCATGGACGATAAGTCCAACAAATGCTGTTAACCAAGATGGTCAGGGACACAACCCTATGCTCTGGGTGTCCCTAAATCTCCAACTGCCAGAAGTTGGGACTGGACAACAGGAGATGGATCACTTGAAATTGCCCTGTTCTGTTCATTGTCTCTGAAGCATGTGACACTGGCTACTGTCAGAAGACAGGATACAGGGCTAGATGGGCCATTGGTCTGACCCAGTATGGCCGTTCTTACGTGTCCATGATAAACACTGTCCAAACAGTACCTACATGAGAAGGAGTCCACAAATTAGCTTTGCCACACCCATAATGCATTATTCATTAAATCACTGGTGTTTTTCCAAGTATATCCGTGTACAGCAAACTTATTAATCAGATGTATGTACATAAGAAGAATCTCCACATTGCCAGGACGGTATGTTCCATGTCTTATTGTAGTGCCCTGGCAGATCAGTCAGGTTATAGGGTCTCTCCCTAGGGGTATGTCTACACTGCACAGTTCACCCATTGTACTTATGCAGGTTTTAACCTTAATCCCCCCCTTGCTGTCTGCACAGCAAAACCTTTTACCCAGGTTTGGAAGTGCTTTAAGACCTGGCTAGCTTACCTAGCTGGGGGTTAGAACCCAGGCTACTCTAACTCACACTGGAACCCACCCACTTTGCAGTGAAGATGCAGGCTAAATCACTCAAGTGCTGATACTTCTCCAGTGTCCTTTCACGATTCCGCACCCTCCCCCCCGCCAAAGGCCAGACAAGTTCTCCCATAACTGACAACTGACTGGGAATGATTCCTAGAGCATCTCAGCACAAAGAACCTTGGGATATGCCCCCAGACACACATGGGTGAGTGCAGAATCAGTGAGGACAGTGTAACTTCGATAGGATTTAGAAGTGGGGATGCTCACATCTGGGGTAGACTAACCAGGGTGATCAGACCCAGGTGCCAATCACCCAGGTAAACTGTGCAGTGTAGACATAGTCTACATTGCAATCCCAGAAACACGAATATTCTTTACATGCAGTTTAGCAGCATTCAAAAGCATGAACTAATTACCTACCACTGAAAACATCAAGGAAACTCATAGAGAAACTCCAGTCTGATTCTTACAAACAAAAATGCCTCCTATCTGTATGGGCCAGAGGCAAACACATCAGCACCAATAGAAAACAGATGTTGGAGAGTAAATGTTTATCCATAAGGCAGAATGAATGCCTGGGAATCACTAAAACGAAATATCACTGTATGCGTCTTCAGTCTCTTAGGCCAGGTATGCATAGACTGCACTTTTTTACCCTGAGTTACTTGATTGCCAATTAACTCAATCTCTGCAAAGGGATAGTGTGGACATTCCTCAATCCTTCATCCCAAGATACAAACATTTTTGCTTTAACCTAGGGCTCAGCCAGGAACAAATCATATGGGATCATCCACACTAGCCTTTACAAAGCAGTTAACCACCTTGAGTTAACTGGTAATTAATACACTTGAGGAGGAAAAAAATCACTCTAATGGAGACAAACTCTAAAGGGTTAAGCCCCAAATCCAAAGGGAAGGGGGGATAAAGGATAAATCATGAATACAGTGAAAAGAAGGAAGATTTATTCCCAAACCACAAAATCTACCTCATGAGACATTTCTTCAGAAGAATCCCAGGTGTGATAAATTTATAGCCTTTCCTCTTTACTCCTGCTATTACTCTTTCCAAAGCAGAGAGTATTATGTTTTCAAGTCTTTGACCTTGGATAAAGCGTGGGATTCCTTTCATTTCCCCCCACAATATACATCCCCATACCCCATTTGCCAACACTGCATTCCAATGTCATAGTTCAGACAGACCTCATAAATTAGTAACAATATTCTCATGTAAATCTACCAGAGGAAGGGCCCAGATCCTATTCCCATTGAAGTTAATAGGACTTTTGCCAGGCCAACCATTTCTAAGTGGGAGGCAACACGGCTTAGTAACTAAAGAACAAGACTCAAAGTCATTAGTGTTCAGAGTTTGCCAGGCTGAGCAACCAGTTACCGCTGAGATGAGCTACCAATTGATAATGTAAGACAATGTAACTGTAGGCTGCAAATGCAAAGGCTTCATCTCATGAGAAAAGGAGGTACCGTTGTAGTCCTTCACTGTACAGTTCTGGTGTGACCACTTCTGGAATACTGCATTCGTATCTGAGCATCTGATTACCAGAAAGATATTGACAATCTGGAGAGAGCGTAGGGAAAGACAATAATAAAAGATTAGGGGCTGAAAGGACTGACTAATAAAAAGCCTAGTGGAGTTAAATTTGTATAACATGGCTAAGAGACAATTAAAAGGAGACATGATAACAGCTACAAATATATGAAGTCTGTAAATGCCAAGGAAGGAGATGAATTAATTATGAGAGTAAAAGGGGCATAAACAAGAGAAATGGAAAGAAATTTAGAAAGGGAAATCATAAACTGAATGTCAAGAAGAACTTCCAGACAGTGACCTCCACCAGGCTGAGAAACAGTCTCCATACGGATATGTGTAAGCCCTATTGCTTGGGACATCTAAAATTGAACCAGGAAAACACCTGAAAAAGATGGCCAAGGGTTGCACTAGATGATCTAATAAGTCTTTTCCATCTCATACTTCTATGATAGATCAGGGACCATCTGAGGGGCAATAAGTCTTGTGCCCATCATGTAAGCAAAGTATCTGATCTATGTAAAACCTAATTTACTGAGAGCACCTTTCCATCTACAATGCCCTGAGACTGAAGCACCTGACTCAAGACCATCAGCAACCAAGGCTGAGATAAGCTTTATTTACAAAAGTCTGCATTACGCTGTTTATGAGGAACTTAGAGCAAAACGTGATTAGTGATAAAAAGTTTGCATTCTGGTATATATTTTAAGAGTTTTTAATAAAGGGAAGACATACAGCATCATCCCAATAGATCAGTGTAGTTTATCTAAGAAAAGGCTAAGAATTGACTGGATCATAATCTACAAGTACTATACGGGGAAGAGATTTCTAATATACATCTCTTTAGCCTAGCAGAAAAAAGGCATACTAAGATCCAATGGCTGGAAGGTGAGGCGACATAAATTCAGACTAGGCATAGGGTAAATTTTTTTTTAACAGTGATAGTAATTAATCATTAGAAGAACTTACCTAGAAATATGGTAAATTCTCCATCACTTTAAGTCTTTGAAATAAGACTTGATGTCTTTCCAAAATATATACTATACTTCGAACAGAAGTTACAGGCTTGATGCAGAAATTACAGGATGAGGTTCTATGGCCTGTGTTATGCAGAAGGTCAGACTAGATGAGCATAATGGTCCCTTCTGGCCTTAAAATCTATTTATTTACTCACAATAAGTGGGATAATATTTCTCATCATTGCAAACACATCAGCTTCTCCTCTGGTCCTTCATTGGCTACCTCTCCAATTCTACTTCACATTCAAGTGCCTCATCATTAACTCCAAGGCCTGCATTACTCTTTCCCCATCTATACTTCTCATCTCTTGCTTCTCTTCTGTTCCCCATGATCTGCTCTCCTTATTTCATCCTTCTTTTCTCACTCAGAATTGCGCCATTTTCATGTTCCCTTTATGCTGCCTTCCATTTCATGTGTGTGAGGAATCCGCCCCCATCAAATCCACTGCTGTGAAGAAATCTTCCAGTTTTGCTCTCAAGACAACCTTTCATTCTGAACTGAAAATCTGTGGGTGATAGATTTTAAACTTTGCAGGGTAAGATCCTTGTCCATTTCACGTGTTTGAGAAGAGTTACAGAGCTCTATAAATAACATTTGCTCTTAGGAGTCTATGAAAGGAAAACAAAATCAGCATGAAGGTGCAAACTGTGCATATAACTTCCAGATTTTCAGCCTCTTACCTGTGCTACTTCTTCAAAATCATCATGTCTTTTCTGAAGGGCTCGTGCCCTGTGCAGAGATTTTCCCACTCCAGTGTGTTTACTAAGAAAGGCTTCCCCATGGTTTTCGATCCAGTCCAATACCTGGGCACAAAAGAAGAACATCCAATTATCTATTATGTCTCTTTATCACACAGAATTTCTCAGTAAATGGCTAAAATAGCTGAAAAAATTATTTGTGTATGTTTGCTATAGTAAAATACACTGGCATATGGCAGAGCCTAATCCAATCAGACTGAAGACAAAGTGTTTTTAGATGTTAGTGATAAATTACCATTATTGGAATGCCATTACCTGTTTATATGGGTTACACATAACATGATCGTTTGAGAGAACATACGTGTTTGCTTTTGAATAATTTAATTTGAGATTCTCTGAACTGCAGGGGTGGGGGGAAATGGGAAGTCTTTTACATCTGGTATCTTCCACTTGTTATACATGTGACGTTTCACTCCATATTCTTTATGAAAATATGCTTATGATATGAATATGACATAACTGAGATATACTTAATGCAAAATGGGTCTTGTAAGATATCATTGGAAAAGTTATGATTTACTGAATGTGATTATCCAATTTGTATGCCTGTATCATTTCTGTATCTGAAGTTAGGAATATTGACTATGTATCTGTGTTTCAACTAAGCTACTTTGGGTGATGCCCACTGCTAACACTTCAGGTACAACAATAGAAAAGCCAGACAGGGCTGATGACCCATCAGCAAGGACAATGAACTGTGAAAAGACTTGGCCTTCTTGGGGTAACTCCATACTTTCATGGACACTGTGATACTACAGAGTCAGGTGGTCTTGTCACGTCATACTAAACATTACCTGGGACTTCTTGTAATTTTCCACTCAAAGGGAAGGGGGTCAAATTTGGGGAACAAAGGATTCCCGCCTTATGTAAATCCTATTTAAGGGTGGGGAAGAAGGCAAATGGGACTCCTCCTCTCCATGTCCTGTCTGCCCAAGAAAGACTGCTAAAGCCACCTGAAGTGAAGGCGGGGGGGGAGGGGAGGAGTCCAGAGAGGGGTCCAGTCTGAAAAGAAATATAACTGGAACTCTGAACCACAGAAACTTTGCAACCTTCCTAAAATAATAGTTAGAGTAAGAAATTACATTTTGTAACCTGTTTCTTAAGTATACTGAGCTTAGCTTGTGTATTTTGCTTTATTTGGTCAGTAATCTGCTTATCTGTTATCTCTTATATTCACCTTTTGTAGTTAATAAACTTATCTCTTGTTTATAATATAACCCAGTTTATGTACTTTCTAACGTGGGGGGGGGGTGGGGTGGGCGCAAGAAGTTGTGCATATCTCCCTTCACATTGAGGGAAGGGGCGAATTTCATAAAACCTTTGGGTTTGTACCTCTTAAAGGGAGTGGGCACCAAAGTGTTGGGGCAAGCTCCTAAGGCTGAATCTTACCAGAGCGGATCTCTGTCTCTCTGTGCAGCTGGGTGCGGCCCTGCCTGTGTGCTTGGCTGGAAGAGGCTTGTGAGCCTAACCCAGCAAGGCCAGGTAAAGAGGACCCAGGATGGCAGAATAGGCTGACTCAGTGGCATCCCAGCACATCAGGTGACACCCAAAGGGCCCAAACCCACCACAATACACTCCCAGTGTAAACTGAAACCTAGTGCTAGTTGTGCAATGACTGACTTCACACAAACAGCAGACTTCAGCGTGCAAAATCTAAAACAAGTCCAAACACAGGAGAGAGGGATAAATTTAAATTGCTCAGGAGGAGCCGAGAGAGGGTTATCAGGGCATCTCTCACACAGTGGGGGTGACCGACCAACCCGACCCTCCCTGCCCGACTCTCTCCACCCTCCATGCCTGGCTGGGTCCCCGGGACAACCCATCTCTCCTGGTACCTGGTGTCAAGTCCTCCTGAGGCAACACGTAGGGGGGGCATGCAAGGTCACATGCCCTCCCTCCCCAGATTTCTGCCAGGGTTCACACCAGAACGTGGCCAGCAGCAGCCTTTCGGCACTGCGCAGGAGGGAAGGGATGGGGCTGCTTCCAGCTACAGGGGAGGGGGGGAAGGGATGACCTGGCCTGTGTCTTTGTAGAGATTATCTTTCTCCCCCCGCCCTCCCCGTGTGGCTGGAAGAAGCTTGTCCCTTCCCTCCTGCGCAGTGCCGAAAGGCAGCTAACACCTCCAGGCTGCTGCTGGCCACCGACATAACCCAGCTGCCTCTAGCTACAGTGCAGACAGGAAGGGGTTAATCCCTAAGGATTAGGGTTGCCAACCCTCCAGGATTTCCCTGGAGTCTCCAGGAATTAAAGATTAATCTTTAGAGATTATGTCACGTGATGAAACCTCCAGGAATACATCCAACCAAACCTGGCAACCCTACTAAGGATGCATTGTGCACCAGAGCCCAGGGAACCTGGCTGCAGGGGCTTCTCCAAAACCGGCCAGAGAGGTGACTCAGCAGGCAGCAGGAGAGGGTGCCATGGGGACAGAGCAGCCCTGCACTCCCTGGGGGCAGAACCCGGGGCGGGGTGGGGGGTGAAGAGGGTTCTAAGCCCCTGCCACGGGGGCTGCTGTGGAGCCTGCAGGTTCGGGATGTGAACAGGCTAGAAATCGCTCCCCCTCCCCGCCACTCCAGAGCTTAGCTGAGGGGTAGAGAGGCTTCCCCATGCCAGCACTGTGCGGGGCTTTGGCACATGCAGGGCTCAGCTCCTCCTGGCCAGCGCTCCGGGCCGGAGGGTCTTGGGCTTTCCCAAGTGCTGACCGGAAACGGGACGGGGGGTGGGACCCTGCTGGCCAAGAGCTGGCATGCAGGGGCCCTGCACTGACGGACCAGCAGGGGGAGAGGCCAGCCTTGCACACCCACTCTCTTTGCCAGTCACTGGACCCCCGTCCCAAACTCACCGCTGGTGGGCAGGCAGCTGGTGAGCAGGGATCCGGCCAGCAGCAGGACCCACCAGTACTGACAGGGTGGGGGGAGACAGAAAATACAGGACAATTTGCCCCGTTTTTAAGAAAAAGTCAGGACACCTGCAGGAGGGCTTAAATACAGGAATGTCCCTTTAAAAACAAGACATCTGGTCACCCTATGCAAGGTGATCAGTACTGTTTGCAGGTGGGGTTTCCCTTCAGCTCCCATTGAAGTCAATGGAGAACTGAATAGTAGCTGGAGGTTTCCTGATAACCAAGAAAGGTTGGAGCCTGCATTATGATAAAGGGTGAGACCATCCTGATTTCCCTCGAGAGAAAATTATCATCACCATAGAGCTCTGCCAGCACAAAGTGGCTCCTACTTTCATACTTCACATGATGTGGCACTGGAGGATAAGCAGAGAACGTCACATTAGCAGGGCCCCAGTCATGTAGGCGTGGGGGTGGGGAGGGAAATAGCAACTGCAGGTTTATCAGCATTGTCTAGACCACTGTGGCTTTGTAAGATCACTCCATGCATTAGCAGGGATGCCTAGAGCCCAAGACAGAAGATACTGGCTGAGTGTAGGAACCATTTGGCAAGTGTGGCTTTGGTGAAAGCAGCTGTTACTGATTAAACTGAGATAACTGAAAAAATGAAAAAATGGAAGGTGTGACTTTTATTCAGGCAAATGGAGCCATTTCATGATTTAGCTGTATAGAATCTTTAACACCTGGAGTTTCAGTTTTTCCTTCCATTATATATTCTATATGCCTCTTTATAATGAGATCCTCTATAGCTGCAGTTTTATATGTACTGTCATCTTTCCTCTCTTCTTCCAATGATGGCAAGAACATTGTAATAATAATATTTAGCATTTACACAGTAATTTTCATCCACAGAGTTCAAAGGACTTCAGAAAAGTGGGTACTGAAGCACCCTACCTCCTGCTGAGACAATGTATAGTTGTCACAAATGCCATTTTGTGTATTAACTAGTAGGACTTGGGATTTTGAAAACAAAATTCCTATCCCTGCTTTTTCTTTTACGATCTACTCTGTTCCCATTTGCCTAGGTTATAGAACCTAACACATTCCTTTAATGATATGACAGTAACATAACACCTGGCCTGCTAAGAGCTTTTCTATGATATGTCTTGTTTGCATATAACTTGTAATAATAGTAATTATTGGAGGGTTGCCTGCTAGCACAGCTGTCATTATGACTCTATTAATACTTCCATTAACATCCTCTTCCCTTTTGTCAGGGGTTTGCAACTTGTTATTAAAATTGGATTCAGGCTAAATCATGACTTAGAAGATCTCAACCCACGAGGTCACAGTCTCTTTTTTTAATAGAAAATTGTAAGCTGTAAAAATGTGATTTCCAATAAACTCACAAATGGCTTCAATTTTTTGGGCAACTTTTTCATATTTACAGCATCAAAAGTAATTTTAAAAACTATATATATATATAGCATTTTTCATCCTGAAGCATTACACACGGTATTCAGAGGGGCTGCTTTAATCACTATTGAAATGTTTCCATTTCTGGTATGGGATACCTTCTTTTTTAGGCAACTCACATCAATAGTGTACAACAATTTAAGACAGGAAATGAAAAATACAACACCCACTTTAAATTGTAGGGGGAATACAAGTAGACAACATATGTTTACCTATAGGGGCACTGATATAAATTATGATATTCCTGCAAAAAGGGACATAGGATATTTAATCCATAACTAGTAACGACATTGGTTTTGCATCTCATCCACACAGCACAGAGCTCCCTAATGCCAGGCTGTGGCATTGATTCAATACTAACTTACAGGGGAGGGTGCCATTTGCTGAATTGCCACACCACTTCCTGCAGTATTGGGAGGTTTCCTTTGAGGTCCCCTCTCTAAGTGCTGCCCTGGCCCAACACTACTTAGCGCGTGAAATCAGATAAAATCACACCTCAGGATAATGAGGTTGTATGTCCGCTTCATAAATCAAAACAAGGTGAATAGTTCAGCTAAAATCTATTAATCATTCACTAACGATATACGCCTCAGTGCCCTATTTGTCTACTCCCCTCACAACAATCTCCATCCTTTTTCTATGCTGCCTCTGTGCCTGGAATGCCCTTCCTAAACAAATTCACTAGACCACCTTCCCTTCATGAAGTATCTGATACAATTTCTTCCTTAGGACCTATTTCTACCATAATGTCCAAAAGAAATGAGTCAAATAAGATTTCTATTTAAAACATAATGACTTGCTCGGTCACACTTTTGTGGCCCTATTCTGCACCAACCGAAGTCCATCTATTTAAGGTACTTATCTGGCCCCCTTACCATCATACCTAAATGCCTCGCAATCTTTAATATATTTATCCTCACAACAACCTTGTGAAGTAGGGAAGTGCTATTATCCCCCATTTTACAGATGGAGAAGTGAAGTACACAGAGCCTAAGGCCAGATCCTCAAAGGCATTTAGGCACCTAACTCCCACTGAAATCAGTTAGGCCTACACAATGACCTAAGAGAGGAGTCAGAAGGAGGGCATGTCTCACTCCCTTGCATGGGTATGGAGCCTGAGAGTCACAATCTAATTATATATAAAGGGCAAAGTATTATTTATAAATACTAATATTAAGGGAAGGCTGGTTGATTTCAATGGGAGTTGGGCTCCTAAATATTTTTGAGGGTCTGGGTCTCAGTGACTTGCCCAAAGCCACAAAAGAAATCTGTGGCAGAGAAAGAAATTGAGCCTAGGTCTCCTGAGTTCTAGGCTAGAATCCTAAGTAGTGGGCCATCCTTTACTATTATTATTAATAATTAATACTTTACCCTTATATATAATGCCTTCCATCTGATAAGCTCACAGCTGCTTACAAGCATTAAAACATTAAACCTATCACCAAGCCTGTGAGGTACAGGAAATATTATACTCACTGTACAAAGGGGGAAACTGAGGCATGGGACAGTTGAGTGGTGGCCTTAGTTTATACATCAGAGGTCTAATTTCCAGCAGTGCAGAGCACTCACACTCCAACTGAAAACAGTAGGAGATGCAGATGCTCAGACTTCTGAATATCATGCCCCAAGTCTGCAGCAGACCCAGTCCTGTGACTTAGCCACAAGAACAACCTTGAAAGGTCATCATTCAAATAAACCATCAGCATTTGTAAACATTTATCTGTCTGTGGTCTTGGAGAGACCACAGTTTTTCTTATGCCGAGAAAAGGAAATGACTCCAGAATCACCAATAGCAGTGTGATAAGTGCTGTTGAATGTTGATTTTTTAAATTGAGATCACAGTACTTATGCCTGATTCTGTTGCTGAAAACGAATGACCAGATTTATAGCTAAAAAGCAAAATTATAGTGATTTAGTTCAAATAATTTAATTATTCCTTAGAACTACATATGACTTTTTGTATATTTTGAGTGCTGTCAAAAAGTGCAGAGTTCAACATTTATTCCAGTTTATGTTTTTGATTTTATAACTGTCCTCCATATTCCAAATATATTTTAAAATCACCAAGAAAAATATTACATGCCATGAATCATAATAATGATAATCGTTTCAGATGAAGTGAGTAGTTATAGGATATTGTCAGGGCCATTATTTGAAACATGAAGTAATTATTTAACCCCCCAAATGTTTCTTTAATTATCTCTTGCCAGTGAGGATTACTATGATATTTGATCTAGACTGCAAGCTCTTCGGGACAGGAACTCTCGCTGACAATGGTGCCTGATCCAGATGTGGATACTACTGCAATAATAATTCTAAAGAACCACAGTGCTGATGCACATTTTATGAAGCCACAGAAGTCTCCAATACAGACTGCTGGGTTATCCTGTGGGCTCAACTCAGACTTCAGAATGCCTGTTAGAAAATACAGTGCTGCATTAGTGAAAGTCTAGTTGGTTTCTTACTTTAGGCACAGGCCTGAGTAGAGGGCAGAGTGTAAGGGGCACTGCCTAGGAGTAGCCTAGGAAGCATTGTGACTCATACACACACCTGGGAGTCAGAATGCTGCCTCCCCTGCTTCCTCCTTGCTCGTGGTATAGTACATTAAGGTACTAATTTCCCAGTAGTCTATCCCTGCAGCAATTTACAACACCCCCCGCCACCCATGTTGGCACAGCTACTCTGGTTAGCAAGTAAAGTGGTACAGCCATGGTTCCTTTGTTCCCCCACCCCTTTCCTAAGCACCTGCACAATGGAAGGGAATAAGATGGTATCCCTGCTTATCCCTACATACCCAGACTCAGGGCCCAGGTGGCCTGCAAAAGAGCATAAGCGAGGTGTGATAGGTGTCTAGCGTCCTTGCATGGGTGCAGCCTCTGAGTCACAATCTAATCTGTATACATTTAATATTCATATTAAACAGGGCTCAGAACTGTTTGTTAGGAATCAGTGTTAGGATGTTAACAGCAGGAGAGCATGAACCATACAAAAGCATCACTTCTGAGGACAGCTGTACCCTTTGGCAGAAATGCTGCGGCTGGAGGAGGGGAGACACACACACACAAATAATAGAAAACACCACTCTGAAAAATTGATTTTTTACAATTCCCTTATTTTAAAGGAGAAAAAAAGGAGTACCATTTTCATTTGTTTTCTACACAAATCACATTCTTTTTTTCTCCTGGCAAGCACTGATTTTGCACTGAACAGAACAGAATGCCTTGGATCAGCCAGCAAACCCAGGTCACCAATGAAATGAAACAAAACTACACTCAATAAATGGATGAAAACATTCTTTGGGCCAGATTCTCCTCTCACAGACTGCAGTGTAAATATACTGATATTAGTGGACTGCTCCTTATTTACACCAAGGCACATAATGTTAGCCAATACATTTATGTTAGCCACGGTACACACCACATTAATAGGTATTGTGTGTATGGTATCAATATAATATAAATTATATACATGGCATTGGGAAGTTATGTCACCTGAATGTATTATGCTCTTCCCACAATTCTGTTCACCCATGTCTAGTATCCCATAATATTTTGCAAAGCTGAAATCAGCTTTGGCCTTAGAAAATAGTAAATCTGTCAAAGCTAAGACACAGGAATGGGGAGTCCTTGCACAGGATAGGATGTACCTCTGTGTCCAGCTGGTTTGGAGTGTAGCATCCAAAACACAGATAAGAAAAGTACAGAACAAAACAACAATTTAAGGAACAGTTACGAATTGGTGGGCTGGATTTAAGTGACATATAAAGAGTTTTGTAGCTTGTAAAATCATACTATAAATACTACTAGCTGAAATACATATCTTTGAAGCACACCTTCTGTGTAAGGTGAATATACTGTGAGAATTCATTTCCTGGAATGAGGGTATGTATATCTCCTTTTTGTAGTGTACTGCTTTGTCTTTAGACAATAAATATGGCTAAGTTCAGTTATTTGGTCTCTTGAGAATTTTTCGGAACAAACCACAAATGTAGTCAAACAACTGGCTATCCCTTTTAGTCAATAATAAAATGGAAGGAGAAATAGATCTATTGTATTTATCCTTGATATTAGGGCCAAACTGAGTCCTGTGGTAAGCGAGCACAGCTCTGAATCAAGCCCTGCATCTCAGACACAAATATGTGACGCTAAAAGGAAAAAGACTTGAGAAGGGCATAGAAGCCACCCACACACAATCAGAGTCAGAGAGCACCACTATCACCCTAGATAAAGCAGAAGAGATGGGTAATCTGTTGATTTTTAAAAGCAGGAATTAGATGGACAGTGTTTTGTCAATAATGACGGGGCAATCTAGCTTCTGCATTTGACAATGACCTGCGTTTAACAATGTTTAGTTTCTCCTAAATGGAATGACCCACTGAGGAAGTGACTTGACTGTGGCAGTCATCTGGTTTGGGGCTTAATCATTAATCTTTGCCAACTACAAGAGACACTGTTGTTGCCACAGTGATTCTAAAACCAGGCTACCTTCAAATTGAAAATAAAATGACACAATTTTACATTAAAAAAAAATATAAAGATCCAGTTTTTAGATCTCAGGTACAAAGGTGAAAATCTGGAGTAATTCAATTGTGGTTGAATTAATCCAGTAGCAAATCCACTGGGGGTGGAATAATCCCAGAACAACTTCAGTGGTGTACAGAGGATTCTAACACATTGTGAGTGAGGTCCCGATTCAACAAGGTATTTAAGCATGTGCCTAACTTTAAGCACATCACTAGCCTCATTGGCTTCAACGTTAACCGGGACGAAACTCCTCACTTAAAGTCATCCCGGTTAACGTCGTTTCGTTGTTACGTTGCTGATCAATTAGGGAACATGCTCGTTTAAAGTTGTGTAATGTTCCCTTCTAACCTCGTTTGACAGCCGCCTGCTTTGTCTACTGCTTGCAGGAAGAGCAGCCCCTCGCAGCTAGCTGGTGGGGGCTTGGAACCAGGCTGGACCAGCAGCCCCCTATCAGCTCCCCCATCAGCTCCCCGCTCCCCTAAGTTCCCTGTGCAGCAGCTGCCTGCAGTTCAGCTGTGTCCCTCCCCCCACTGCCATGTGCTGCTCCTGCCCTCTGCCTTGGAGCTGCTCCTCGAGACTCCTGCTGTGCCCGGGGGGAGGGAAGGAAGAGGGGAGCTAATGTCAGGGTGTCCCTCTCTCCCCTGCTCCTGCACCCCACTTACCCCATTTTCCATAGAGCAGGACTCAGGACTGAGGGAGCTTTCAGCAGCTGGGGTCTCAGCAAGCTGATCTAATTAAAAGGCAGTGTACTTAAGGGAAATGCGCATATCTCCCTCCATTCCTGCTGCCTTGCAGAGTGAGAGAGTTAACCCTTGAGGGCTCAGCCAATTGCTAGTTCATCATTTAGCAGTAAGGGAAATATCCCGCCTTCTGACTCCTCGACCTCAACCAAGCTTCACAATCATCATCACTGTGTACCAGCATTAAATTGTTTGTTTAAAACTTATACTGGAACCTAACCCCCTCATTTACATTAATTCTTATGGGGAAATTGGATTCGCTTAACATTGTTTCATTTAAAGTCGCATTTTTCAGGAACATAACTACAACGTTAAGTGAGGAGTTACTGTAGTTGGGTAATTCCAAGGCCTTGTGTATTTAAAATACTTCAAAAAACCCTTCCTTTGCTAACGTCACTTTTTGTAACTTTGATGCATAATATACTAGCTCAGTGGTTCTTGTTCCAGAATATATTTTCCTGGGTATTTTGCATTTAATGTTTATTATAAATGTTTTATTCTGCTTAACAGTGGCAAAACTTGATCTGTTCTGTCAAAGCCTTTCAAAATGTACACAACCCGAGATAAGAATACTTACTGGTTGTGTTGAACTTTATAGATGCAACAACCAGCCTGTGAAATCTTTTGCCAGAAGATAAATACTTCATCATCTTAAAGTACAAGGTATAGGGAACTACAAAAAGTGTGTGTTTGTGTGTATGTAACACAAGGCTCAAAGTTTGTGTGTGTTTTTTTGGGAGGGGGAGGCACTCCTAGAAGCCACTGTCCTCCTGGGGAGGTAGAAAGAGAAAGGGAGGGTCACTAAGTGGCAGCCTGGCCCTGAATAAGTTGGCACAGGCAGCTAGATCTATGGCCAAACATCAGGCCCTGAGAGGGATATGATATCACTGATGGTACCGATGAAGACAGAACAAATATTAAGAAACAGAACAGAAAAAAAAACCAAGGAGGTTTAATAAACCCTAATCCTATTTAATGACTAATAATGCAATCCAAGTCCAATTTAATTAAAATAAATTTTCTTTTGTTGTATTAAAAACCATTGCTGGAAATAGATTTCTTTTCCCACCTATCCCTGGCTTTGTCACAGCAGGGTAATGTCAAGTAAAGGTCTAGCTGAGAAAATACATCTAAATACAAAGGAATTTATCCTCTGGCTTTTCCTGCCATTATTAATTACTTAGAATAGAACCAAAAACAAAACTAAGATAATCTCACTGATTGTCTTTATCAAAGGGTAATAACGAAGAGCATTTTTATTTTGTTTCCAACCTTTTGTTTTATTTTAAAAGAGGCAGTGAACCAAATTCTGATCTAATTTACAATGCTGTAAAACAGGAGTATCTTCCTTTACTTATTGCAGATTTACACCAGGATAAATGAGTTCAGAATTTGGTCCACTGAATACATATCCTGAGACATCTCCCATTAAAATCAATAGCAAAACTCATATGGGGCAGGACTGGGCCCCTAATGTTTGTCAGAGGTCTCCAAATGGCAGCTTTGGAGACAGAAGTCCTCTATCCAACAGAACAGGGGTAGCACAGGCTGAAGCAGTGCAAGCTTCCCCTCTACCACACCATTTTTTTCAGTTGCCAATTTGTGAGCAAATTTAGTGCTCATGAAAGTGAGTTACAAATAGCACAAGCTAATGTAGACAAGTGGACCGTTAATGCACAGACTATTGGTTTCAGCAGGGATTTATCTCATTTTCTGTAGTGACCAGAAATCAACAGAATTTAGGTGCCAAAAAACCTTTGAGGATCTGGCCTTGATCCACAGGTAAAAGGTTAATGTTCTAATCAGTCGTGTTCCCTACGCCTGCCCTATTAATTTGTGGGCACTTCCATTCCACTCACAATCATAAATTATTGGAACACCTCACAAAAATTAACTGATTTATTTCTTAATATCCTATACAGAATTTTAATTAATCACCTACATTTAAATTAGCCATCTATGGAATATGACTGTTCTTTGTTCAGCACTCTGTCCACCCATTTGTGACATTAGCAGTCTGGACCTTCGGAAGGGGCTGATATAATTCAAGGAATACAATTATATTAAAACGCTGCTAAAACATCAATTTCTCCCCTTAAAAAAGAGCCATAACCTGCTTTAAAATAAACACTAAAACCCAGAAAAAATAAACACCCAATCTCTGTATTAAAAAGCACAAAATACAGCCACTCAGAGTCGGTGACAAACAATTACCCAGCAATCCACATGACTTCTGCCTATTTAATTAGAAAATAATAGGCTTGCCAATACTGGATCCAGTATTGCTAAATATGAGTTCTTAGTTCCATCTCAAAGAAAATGTCAGCCAATCACCCTTTTCTATATTTAAATACACGGGGTCAAATCATTGAAGTCAGTGGAAGTACTTGATTTACACCATCTGGAGATCTGGCCTGGTGTACTTCAGTATAACGAAGCTGGCTGGCTGATAATTTTTGGAGGTGGAACTAAGTCACTAGAGCTATACTAATTAAACACCAGCTAAGGATTAGACCCATGATTATGATCTTTGATATTTCTCCAGCCTTCTCTAAACCTTACTGGTGGACTTGTTCTTTCTACTTATTCATTCAAAATGAATTATATTACCATTATCTCCCCTAAAACATAAAACTGTGGGGTGCCCTCAGTTGTCATGCCTAGGACACAGAGATGAGTTCTTGTGATGTAATACTTAAAAATGTTCTACAGGGACTATTAGCATCTCCTTCATTGAGAGGTATATAAGGGAGGAAAGGAAAGCAAATACCCGACAAAATGAAGTTGCTAGTAAGATTGAAGACAGGAAAGCAGAGCCTGTGAGGCATCATCCCCTTCCTCTTGAGATGGTGCCTCTCCACATGAATAGAAGACTCTGTCTTTGGGAGAGCAGTAGCTGGCTGGAGTAGGAGAAACCCAGAGGTGGCTGCTTTACATCGTATTCCCCCCTCAGAAACTGACAGATTTAAAAAAAAAAAAATCCACCTGCAGTTAACACCACTCTATAGTTTCTCACAGAGGGGGGTGCTGCACAATCACTGGAAGCAATGCTTCTGAGCTGTCCATACTTCCAGGGGGAAAAGGAGCAGCATGGAGGGAGGGCCATGTCCACTAACCCAATTCCCTGAAGTGTATGCTGTCAGAAACCATGATGGGGGTGGTCAGGCTTACTGCTCAGAGCCATGGCAGTCAGGCCTATTGCTCGAAGCAGGAGTTCAGAGCAAGAACAAGGTTGGAGTAAGAGCAAGACTGGAATGGGACTAGGAACAGGTATTGAACAATAGTATGGCTGGAACAGGCCTAGGAACAAGGCTGGAGTAGGCTAAACCTTGTGGAATCTGTTACTATCAGGCACAAGAAAGTTCCAAGCCATGAAGTGATGTTGAGCAGACTGAGCTGCTGTTTCTCCTGTGAGACTTGCATACCTGCTTTGAGTCACCAGACCAGCTCCTGGCCTGTGGATTGGCTAGAGCCTAGCACAGAAATGACTCAGCTTAATCAGGCTCTAGTTGAAGGATGACTCATCATCCCCTTACACGAACCCCATCCCCCACCCTGATGACACTTTCCCAGTGTCCTTGGACCCAGCTTTTCAGGGTTCAATTAACTGAATTCTCAAAGGAGGTCGGGTGCATGTATGTTACCAGCTGGTTTCCATGAACGGTTGGCTGGGTCATACCCTTCCCCGTTCATGAAGTACATTAGTTGTCCTCGGAGGAATGTAGAGTCCAGGATCTGTCTCACCACATATTCGTCCTGCCCCTGAACCATAATGGGGAGTGGATGTGCTTGTGTTGTCCAGGAAAGACATTGTCCACATATTTATTTAACAAGGAAACATGGAATATTGGATGTATCTTCATGGCACATGGTAGCTAAAGCTTGAAGATCACTGGCTTAATCTGTTGAATGATCCAAAATGAGCCAAGGTAATGGTGGTCTAGTTTCCTTGAGGGTCGAGAGGTATCCAAGGGTTGAGTTGAGAGCCATACCCTGTCTCTGACTGCCATGGGAGGATGGTCCTGTCGATGAAGGTCAGAATATTGTTTGTAGCTCTACTTGGCTGAGTTTAAGTGTGATTTTAATTCCTTTAGAATGTGGTGGAGGTGTTGAACCAAATCAAAGGCCACAGGGACACAGGAGGTTGGTGGTACAGATTGGTGAAATTGGGAGTAGAAGCCATAACTGGAATAGAAGAGACTTTGGTGGGTTGATCTGCGATCTGAGTTATTGTAAGCAAATTTGCCGAAAGGTAAAAGTCGGAACACCAGTCATCTTAATGGTAGTTGATGAAGCAATGGAGATATTGTTCTAGAATTTGGTTTACCCATTCTGATTGTCCATCCATCTGGAGGTGGTAAGCAGAGGAAATGAGAAGGGTGACTTCCAGGAATTTGAACAATTTTGTCCAAAAGGGGGAGACAAATTGTGGCCCACAATCATACGTATTGTGAGCTGATAACCCATGGAGCTTGCAGATGTAGTCAAAAAATAAATAAGCCATCACTTCTGGCAAGGCATAACATGCACCATTTTGGTGAGGAGGTTGACAATGACCAGTATAGCTGTGCAACCCTAAGAGTGGGGAGATCAGTGATGAGGTCCATTGAGACAGATGCCTAACGTTGGGGTAGGGTTGGAAGCAGGATCAGAGCACCTGGAGGTTTGCCATGACAGAGAGGAGGTCTTCATCTGGCCATACGCCTCACAGGAAGCAATGTAAGATTTGATAGATCAGAACAGTTTTTGGCCACCAAAAACTGCAAGAGATCAGCTTCACCGTCTTCCAGTACCCAAAGTGGCTTCACAGTGGGGAATCATGGCATAGCCAGAGTATGGCTAAACAGGGTGGTCTGTCGGGGACATAAATGTAAGCCTTAAAACCTGAGTACTTAGTTTTTAACTGAGAAGTTTCGGTCAGAATTGGCTAACATCCATGTCATCACAAGTGGATCATTGGGCAGTGAGGAATTTAGAAGGCCAAAAGATAAATGCTATCCAGAACATTAACAAAATGGCAAGGCTTCAGTATAGGGGTAGGTTCAGGAGGGTTATCCCCCTTATCTGGGTGCTCACCCTTGCAGGATAGCACATCAGGTTTGCTATTTCGGGTTCCAGGACAGTAGGTCAGGGTGAAGTTTAATCTAGAAAAGAAGAGGGACCAATGTATCTGATGTTGATTGGGGGCTGTGGCAGTTTCTTATGATCTGTGAACACCTGGACTGGAAAGCATGTGCCTTCTAGATTGTGGTGCCATTCCTGTAATGCAGCCTTGATGACCAGTAACACCTTAACTTAGATTTTGTAATTTTGTTCCTCGGGTGTCAGTTTCCTAGAATAGAAAGCTCATAGGTGGAGGTCATTTGAGGGCTCATGTTACTAAGATAACACTGGGCCGATCACATAATCAGAGACATCTGTTTCGACAACAAAAGGGTCTCAGTGGATGAGGGCAGAAGTAAACACTTTCCTCAGATGATCAAAAGCCAGTTAGGCTTCCAGTGTCCAGGCAAAAGTGGAGTTCTTCCATAGCAGCTGGGTAATTAGGAACATAACTTGTGAGAGCCCTTTTATGAATTGTCTATAGAAGGCAAACCCTAGGAAGCACTGGATATCCCGGATGCTCTTAGGTGCTGCCCAAGTCAAAAAAATCACAGAGATTTTTTTGGGATCCATACTTATTTCACGGGGAGAGATGGTATAACCCGAGAAGTCCACAGAGAAGCAATCAAATTCCCATTTCTCAGGCTTCCCATACAGACCGTTTGCTCAAATACATTCAAGTTCTAACTGGACATGCTGATCATCCAAGGTTTGGTTCTCTGAAAAAATAAGAATGTTATCTAAGTAGATTATGATAAACTGGTCCAGAACATCCCTGAAGATATCATTAACCAAGTGCTGGAATGTGGCGGGGGCATTACAGAGACCAAAAGGCATGACAAAGTATCAGAATGTCCATACTGAGTGTGAAAAGTTAGTTTTCCATTCATTGCCCTCTCAGATGTGAATTGGGTTACTGGTACCATGTATGTCAAGTTTAGTGACAATTTGAGCTGAGCTGACCCTCTCCAGTAGTTCACTGATCAATGGAAAATTATATTTATTCTTGATTGAGATATTATAGACTCATAGACTTTAAGGCCAGAAGATCATCTAGTCTGACCTCCTGTATAAAGCAGGCCACAGAACCTCAACCCACCCACTCCTGTAACAGAACCATCATCTCTGGCAGAGTTACTGATCCTCAAATCATGATTTAAAGACTTCAAGTTACAAGAGAATCCACCACCATTTACTCTAGTTTAAACGTGCAAGTGACCCGTGCCCCATGCTGCAGAGGAAGATAAAAAACCCCAAGGTTTCTGCTAATCTGACCGAGGGCAAAATTCCTTTCTGATCCCAAATATTGTGATCAGTTGGACCCTCAGTATGTCGGCAAGACCCACCAACCAGACACCTAGGAAAGAATTCTCCATAGGAACTCAGAGCCCTCCCAATCTAGTGTCCCATCTCCAGCTTTTGGGGGTATTTGCTACTAGCAGTCGCAGATGGGCCACATGCCATTGTAGGTAGTCTCATCATAGTATTCCCTCCATAAATTTATCAAGCTCAGTCTTGAAGCAAGTTAGGTTTTTTGCTTCCACTGTTCCCCTTGGAAGTCTGTTCCAGAATTTCACTCCTCTCATGGTTAGAAACCTTCATCTAATTTCAACCCTAAACTTGTTGAGGACTAATTTATAGCCATTTGTTCTAATGTCAACAGTGGCACTCAACTTAAATAACTCTGCTCCCTGGCTGGTATTTACTCCTCTGATGTATTTATAGAGAGCAATCATATCTCTCCTCAGCCTTCGTTTGGTTAGGTTAAACAAGCCACGCTCTTTGAGTAACCTCTCGTAAGTAGGTTTTCCATTCCTCTGATCATCCTAATAGCCTTTATCTGAACCTGTTCAGCACTCAATAGTTTATGCAGAGGTACAGGGTGCCATCTTTTTTTTTTTTTTTTGACAAACAGGATTGGGGCCATGGAAGGGCACACAGGATGGACAAAATTCTTCACTAGATTTTCACTGAAGTGTTCCTCTCACTTGGAGCCTGCTGTGTACAGAAAATGGTGGCCTTGTCCAAATTGCATCTAATGTCTTCGACACCAGGTTGAACTAGGCATTGATGCTGACAATAATCAAACCCGAACCACACTTCTTGTGCTCTCCAGGAAATGCCCAGATCATGGAGGGACAGCCAAGGGATGCCAAACACTATTGGGAAGTGGAGTGAGTCAATCAGGTTAAATTGCAGGGTTTCCTGGTGGTCTTGAATTACAACTTAGAGACTTGCAGTCTCATAGATGACAAGGCCCCAGGACAGCAAGCTGGTATTGACTGCTTCCACCAATTCCGGGGAACATGACCTTGTCATTCTGTCTGGCTGGGTCACCTCTAATTTGAGCCTGCCCTGTTTTCTCAGGCTAGCCACAGAACAGGACTTGAAGGAGCACTTGGTGGCAAAGAGGCCTCGTTGCCCACTGTACAGGCAGAGGCCATTCAGACTACGATATTCCTTTTGATCTGAGTGGAGCCGTCACGTCATGTCTACCTGCATGTCTACCTGCATGAGTTCGGGTCCAGCAATTGCCTGAGGGGCAGCAGGAATAGATCAGGACTAGGCAGGCACAGAGTGTATACCTTCCTTCTTTCCTGGCATTGTTCAAACAGTCGATTGTCAATTTAGATACACAATTCAATGTAGGGGAGGAATGCAGTGGGAGGATCAACCCAGGCCAGTTCATCTTTAATCTCATTGTTCAAGCATAGATAGCACAGATTTACCATTTCTGCTTTGTTCCAGGCCATGACAGCAACCAGGCAATGGAAATGGGTGACACAGGCCATGACGGGATGTGGGCCTTGGCTGAGTAACTACAGGGCAAATTTGGTGGAGCAAGCATGGTTTGGTCATCAAATATGAGCAAAAAAAGACAAATGAATTCATCAACGTAATTGAGAATCAGATATCCTTGCTCCAGGAGTAGCATGCCCAATCCAGAGCTTCACCTGTTAATAAGATGATGAGGACTCCTACCTTGGTTTGGTGATTCAGGTACATCACTAGCTGCAACAGGTACAGTAGGCAACACTGATTGAGAAATCCCTGAAACTTCTGATGATTCCCATCAAATCTCTCTCTCTGATAGTGGGATCTTCAGGCCTAGATCTTGGGCTGTCATGGCAGATGATGCAAGGGGGTCCAGGACTGCTGGGGACCTGCGAGTGTAGGAAGGCATTTTCACATTGTAGCTGGGCCATATGGTTCTGGCGCAAATTTGTTCCGCTATCTCAGTGGCGGGGATTCCTGGAGATTTCATTTCAATTGTAGAGGGCACCTGTGGACATAGGAGATCCATCTGGGCCATCAAAGCTGACCAGGGCCAGGCTGCTCAAACTATCAGAAACTGTGATGAGGATGGTCATGCCTAGTGGTTGGAGCCATGTCAGTCAGGCCTAATGCTTGGAGCCAGGGGTCAGAACTGGAGTCAGGAGTCCAGAGTGGGATTAGAACAAGGTCAGAGCAATAGCAAGGCCAGAGCAAGACTAGGAACGGAGCTGAACCAAAAAGAAAGGTTGGAGCAGGACTATGAACAGAGTTGGAGCAAAAACAAGGCTGGAGCAGGCTAAGGCTCGCAGAGTCCATTACCACTATTAGGCACGGGCGAGTTCCAAGCCATGAAGTGACATTGAGCATACTGAGCTGCTGTTTCTCCTGTGATGCTTATATATCTGCCCTTAGTCACCTGGTTTATGAATTGGCTGGAATCTAGCACGGAATGACTCATCAACACATGTAGCTTAATCAGGCTCTAGTTCAGTGATGACTCATCAGCATACAGATGCACTGGAAGCTCTTCATGGACTCTGCCATCTTCACGTTGCCCTTTCACTTCTACAATATCTTCTCCATGGGGTATCCATGCATTAAACCACGCATATGCATAACTTAAAATCCTGGGAGTTAATCCAGGTGCTATTATGTATGATTTTCTAATCATTCCCCGCTTTGTCCCCTCAAACTGTGTTAGTCCAACTACCACCATATATAATCACAGAGGCCTTTTAAAAAGAAAAGACACACAACCTATTCTGCCCTCAAAGGGAAAAGTAACCTTACAGACCTACCAATATTGTTCTACTCAGTGCAACTAAATTAGTGGGAAGAATTAAATGCAGAGCCAATTATGACTCTTAAATCTTCCTTTATTCTCTTGCTTACATTAAACCCCAAAGTCCTCTTAAAATCACATTGTAGGTGTATTTTATGAGCTTCGTGGACAGTTTGTAAAGGTTTCACCTTTGTACAAATTCTCTTTTTACAATAACACGTGATCCCTGTCATTAACAAAAACCACTAGTTCGCCAGGAGTACAATGACTGCATTCTGTTCTACGAGTGGCTGAAATTAGTACATAGCGCCGCTGATTTGACTGGGTGGGTTTATGTTACATAAGTATTGAGATGTGTGGCCCACTGCAGAGCAAAGGACAAGGAGGCAGGAAAGTCCACAACCTGCACAGTCACAGACTCTTCTCCATTCTCCCCCTTGCTTCCAGAGACCGCAGATGTCCCCCAGTTACACACCGTGGAGTTGGGATTCCAAGGCCTTGGGGAGATACAGCTGCTCTTTGCAGCTTGCTCCCTTGGTAATCAACAGTTTCCCAAGTGGAAATCCACTCAGTGCTTACTGCAGCTTGCACCAGCTGTAATTCCCTCTCAGCAGCTTGAAGCTCAATTGTAGTATGCAGGTGCAGGGACTTAGTTATTTGCAACATAGCTGCAAAGGGAACTGTGATACTAGGAGAAAAAGGTCCAAGACAGCCATCCTGAAGGGCTGACCTTCCATAACAATGGCCTGAGACTCACAAGGTTGTTTTCTGCTCTCCCCCTGGGGGCACAGAGCTCTGTGATTGCTGCTACTTCAGGTCTGAGCAGGGAATAGTGGTATTTCTGCGGTGAGGGTTCCTGAGTCCTGAACCCAGGCCCACATGTTCTCCGGCTGCATCCACAACACCACTTGACGGTGCTACACAGCGATTAGAAAATTGGAAGCCCAAAGGCTGTATACTCCAGTAAAGGTACTGTCCACAGGAATCTGACTGAAGGAGCTCCAGAATTTCTGATTGGGCCAGGTACACTATTCAAGTCAAAAAGAGATGCAGGAAGTTGTCTGTGCAACAAAATGGATCTGGCTTGCTGCTTCTGCAGACCCTGCTGTTTGCTATCTGACTCCCAGATTTGTCCCCGGTTCCTGACTTTGAGCCTGCACTGGTCCCAGCTCCTGCCCTCAGCCTCATTCCAGTTCCCTATTGCCCTGATTTCTTGGCTGACTCTTGGCTTTGGTTCCTGTTTCTTGTCTGATCCCAGCTCCAACCCTAAGCTATGCCACTTTGGCTTCTGACTCAACACTGACTCTCAGCTTTGTTTCCTGTCTGACTTAGCTCTGACTTTTGGCTCTGACACCTGACTCTGGACCTGTACATTGGCCTCTGGATCACTGACCACCACGCCAAACTGTCCACATCTTGGTCGCTCCACTCCCCCGCATAAGGCTTTCCGGCCACTGTATACATATACAATAGTCACAGATCCCTTGCCTGCTCCCAAATCTCGCCTATGTTCTGTCCTCTTCAGGACAGTATGTCTCCCCACTCCTTGATGTGCAATGGGTGCAGAGGACCCCATGTATAGCTGCTTCCCCTATAACTCCCAAGCCTCTTAGCAGGCTTATGTGGTGAAGGAGGCCTTGCACCAACTCTCCACAGATGGCTATTATTATTCATTTGAGCAGTTACCTGTCTGAGTCCCAGTGCTGAGGGGAGTGCAGGGTTGTGCATTCCATGTGAACCTCTCAGGGGCACAGTCAACCCAAAGTAAATAGGGCCCTTGTTCAGTTGGAAGGCAGAGAGCAAGTTGTGGCATCCTGAGGCAGGGTACAGCTTTCACACTTCCCCTCTGCATAGCATAGCTGAGCTCATGCAACTCTGAACTGTTCCCCTGGTCAACTGCTAAATGCTACAATCTAGCTGATAACCTCCTGAGGAGGGATTGGATTGTGCATGTTCCTCTTTCCTTAATGCTGCATACCACTTGTCTCCTTGGTTAAATCCCCGTTTAACAAATACATCCCATTTAACAGAGCATTTAGCGGTTGTCCCATTAAAACTTTCCAGGAGAACAACAGGCAGGTAGGTGAACGAAGAGTGAATGTTTCTGAATTACTGCCTCCAACCAGTACCGATATTCTCAGAATCTCTTTGTAAGGAAACAAAAATATGATCCTCAGATTCAAAAATCATCCTAGCTTTTTAAACTGAACATACTTCTTGTAGGGCAAAATTTTCAAAGCTGTGTGTGGGTAGAGAAGCTATAAATAGCTGCATTTGTGCATGTTCCTTCTGTGCAAGACAGAGAAAATGTGCTCTGTACGCATATAATGATACTGTTGCACATTGCATGGGGCTTCAAATCATCTGCCGTTGAATTTTTCTAATGGATTTCTAGTGCTGGTGTTGGCCACCAAAGGCTTCCGCCCAACCTGGGCAGCAGTGACCATGAGATGGTTGAGTTCAGGATCCTCACAAAAGGAAGAAAGGAGCGTAGCAAAATACAGACCCTGGACTTCAGAAAAGCAGACTTTGACTCTCTTAGGGAACTGATGGGCAGCATCCCCTGGGAGGCTAATATGAGGGGGGGATGGAGTCCAGTAAAGCTGGCTATATTTTAAAGAAGCCTTATTGAGGGCACAGGAACAAACCATCCCGATGTGCAGAAAGAATAGCAAATATTGCAGGCAACCAGCTTGGCTTAACAGTGAAATCTTCGGTGAGCTTAAACAGAAAAAGGAAGCTTACAAGAAGTGGAAACTTGGTCAGATGACTAGGGAGGAGTATAAAAATATTGCTCAAGCATGCAGGGGTATAATCAGGAAGGCCAACACACAACTGGAGTTGCAGCTAGCAAGGGATGTGAAGGGTAACAAGAAGGGTTTCTACAGGTATGTTAGCAACAAGAAAAAGGTCAGGGAAAGGGTGGGGCCCTTAATGAATGGGGGAGGCAATCTAGTGACAGATGATGTGGAAAAACCTGAAGTACTCAATGCTTTTTTTGCCTCAGTCTTCACAGACAAGGTCAGCTCTCACACTGCTGTCCTGGGCAACACAGTATGGGGAGGAGGTGAGCATCCCTCCGTGGTGAAAGAATAGGTTAAGGACTATTTAGAAAAGCTGGACATGCACAAGTCCATGGGTCCAGATATAATGCATCTGAGGGTGCTGAGGGAATTGGATGATGTGATTGCAGAGCCATTGGCCATTATCTTTGAAAACTCATGGCGATCGGGGGAGGTCCTGGATGATTGGAAAAAGGCAAATATACTGCCCATCTTTAAAAAAGGGAAGAAGGAGAACCCGGGGAACTAGAGACCGGTCAGCCTCACCTCAGTCCCTGGAAAAATCATGGAGCAGATCCTCAAAGAAACCATTTTGAAGCACTTGGAGGAGAGGAAGGTGATCAGGAACAGTCAACATGTATTCACCAAGGGCAAGTCATGCCTGACCAACCTGATTGCCTTCTATGATGAGATAACTGGCTCTGTAGATATGGGGAAAGTGGTGGACGTGATATATCTTGACTTTAGCAAAGCTTTTGATATGGTCTCCCACAGTATTCTTGCCAGCAAGTTAAAAAAGTATGGATTGGATGAATGGACTATAAGGTGGATGGAAATCTGGCTAGATTGTCAGGCGTAACGTGTAGTGATCAACGGCTCGATGTCTAGTTGGCAGCCTGTGTCAAGCAGGGTGGCCCGGGGGTCGGTCCTGAGGCCGGTTTTGTTCAACATCTTTATTAATGATCTGGATGAGGAGATAGATTGCACCCTCAGCAAGTTCCCGGATGACACTAAGCTAGGGAGAGAGGTAGACAGGGTCCACAGTGACCTAGACAAATTGGAGGATTGGGCCAAAAGAAATCTGATGAGGTTCAACAAGGACAAGTGCAGAGCCCTGCACTTAGGATGGAAGAACCCCTCGCACTGCTACAGGTTGGGGACTGACTGGCTAAGCAGCAGTTCTGCAGAAAAGGACCAGGGGATTACAGTGGATGAAAAGCTGGATATGAGTCAGCAGTGTGCCCTTGTTGCCAAGAAGGCTCACACCATATTGGGCTGCATTAGTTGGAGCATTGTCAGCAGATCGAGGGAAGTGATTATTCCCCTCTCTTCGGCACTGGTGAGGCCACATCTGGAGTATTGCATCCAGTTTTGGGCTCCCCACTACAGAAAGGATGTGGACAAATTGGAGAGAGTCCAGCGGAGGGCAACGAAAATGATCAGGTGGTTGGGGCACATGACTTATGAAGAGAGGCTGAGGGAACTACTGGGGTTATTTAGTCTGCAGAAGAGAAGAGTGAGGGAGGATTTGATAGCAGCCTTCAACTACCTGAATGGGGGGTTCCAAAGAGAATGGAGCTCGGCTGTTCTCAGTGGTGGTAGATGACAGAACAAGGAGCAATGGTCTCAAGTTGCAGTGGGAGAGGTCTAGGTGGGATATTAGGAAACACTATTTCACTAGGAGGATGGTGATGCACTGGAATGGGTTACCTAGGGAGGTGGTGGAATCTCCATCTTTGGAGGTTTTTAAGGCCCGGATTGACAAAGCCCTGGCTGGAATGATTTAGTTGGGGTTGGTCCTGTTTTGAGGACGGTGTTGGACTAGATGACCTCCTGAGGTCTCTTCCTACCCTAATCTTCTATGATTCTAACATTCAGGACTCTTTGCTCTGGAGATTTACCACTATCTAGTGCCTCTCTGCATTGCTGCAGGTCAGACACCACAGCCAATTATATCTGCCTGTCCCTCATTGGGGATGGTTCGCAATCAGAAGGGCAGGACTGTTTTTTTTAACTGGGGCATGTAGAGGAATTCAATTTTAATCTGTTTTCACAAGCACCTCTTATGTCAATGATTTTGCTCCTCCTCAGACCTTTCTCAAGGAATAAACAATGAACTTTCCCCACCTCTTGGCCAGCCATCCCTTTCCTGTCCCATCCTCATCCTCTCATACTAACCTTCAGAGGCAGCTCTGTGGAAACACAAGCAGGAGAAACAGTGTAAGTGGATGTGACCGACCTTACTCCCGGCAGGAAGAGTAACCTCATAACCCACTGATCTGACATCAGTCCAATAGGAATATAGCATTTGCAGCTCTGATAATAAATACAGACATCTGAAGTACTAGGCTGATTTGGGATTTATTGAAAACCCTAATTTAAACCCAGAAGATGTTTGAAAAATTCAGCAACATCATTTATCATTGCCAATAACTGTGCAGAGCTGTTTACCGCTTTTGTGAGGGATGGCATCTGTCACCCTAGAGAAATCTGTGTATTTGAAAATGGCCCTTTGTGGCTTGCAAAGAAGTTTCTTCACATCACATTATTTCATGTTTTTGGTAGGCTACATCCTTCCTTGCTGGCACCACGAAATCACACTGGTGCCTGAGAAATGCAACAATTGCATGCGAAGAAGCAAAGCAGATTTGTAAATATCTTGTGGTCAAATAAGCGCATTAATTAAAAAAATATAGCTATCAAGTAGTTTCAAAGACTCTCTCAATGAAGGATATACCCTTTGGATTTAGCAGGGCCACTGTAGCCTACTGGATAGAGCACTAGACTAGGACTCAAAATACCTGAGTACTATTCCTAGCCCTGGCACTAGCCTGCTGGGTGATCTTGGGGCAAGGCACTCCACCTGCTGTGCCTCAGTCTCCCCATCTATAAAATGGGAATAATGATACTGACTTCCTTTGTAAGGTGCTTTGAGACCTACCACTAAAAGTGTTATATAAATGCTACATATTATTATTATTAAATGTTCAACCAAAATATTAATACTTATTTACTGTATCTTTGCACAGCATCTAGTACAGAGAGCCCATGAATTCATTGGCCTCTTGGTGTTACTACATTATAAAGGTTAAATAATATTTAATAAATGTCAAGATCAAGTTGGGCAGGACTATGTACTGTAAAGATTCTCAACTGGGCTTGAACGTGTGGCACTTATAGCTAGTGCTATCCCACTCACAACATTTAGCACCGGGAGGCATGTAAAAACTCCCTCCGCCTATTGTCTGGAGTTGTCTGGTTTTACATGGGAAAAAAGACTGGCTGACTGCATGTAACATTAAATGAAATACTCCCGTTAATGAGTGTAGTTTTGGGATTAGAGAATTTTGTAATTGAGGTGCAACAATGAGGTTAAGACTCAAAATGACAATACAGTTGCTAAAATAGATTAGTGATTTACAGAATAAATCCTGACCAATAGGCTTCTGCAGCCACTCTCTTACCAGTTATGGACAAGCCCTAGAGAAAATTATTTGCATTGGACTAGCACCCAAAGACTCCATCAGGGTCAGGACTCCACTGTACTAGGTGTTGTGCAAACACACAGGAAGATACAATCCCTTCCCCCCAAGGATTTACAATCTAATCTGGAACAAGCTGCAACAAGGGGGAAAGAGGGGAGAGGGATAGCAGTAAGTTCATAGCGTTACAGAGATAGCTATTGCACAGCTTCCAGGGTCAAATCATCTGAAGGAAGTTTTTTAAATAAATCCAGCTCTCCTGCAACGCATTCATGACTGCTTGATTTCTTGTAGGCGTCAGAGAAGAAACTAGTCTTGAGAAGGGATGTGAAGGAGGAGTGGCTAGTGGCCTTATGGATTGCTTTAAGGATGGTGTTATATGCATAAGGGGCAGCAAATATTATTATTTCTTAATGTTTCATTGTATTATATTTTACATTTATTCAAGGGGCTACTTTCTCCTAGTCTCTGGTGACAATCTGTCGCTCCAGCAACTGCTTTCAAAAAACGCATGACTGGAGAAAACTCTTTCCCTTAATTTCTCTTGCTTCACTATTTTTGCAGGCCTTCTCGCTAATGAATGGCCCCACTCCTTTTTCCTCACCTTTTGCCATCCCAGTTAAAGATCCAATGGTGCCTTGAAAATACATGCCACCTAGAAACAATTATGTTGATATGTCATATTTTCAGGGAAATTTTCATGCACATGCCACCGGTACAGTAATACAGAAGAGAAACACAGCATATGCTCTATAAGGACAGTTCTGCCTAAACATAAATAATAAAGTAATAACAATAATAATATTAACAACAACAACACCACCACTTGTTCAGTGTGCCTGAGAATGTCTTTCAGAGTTTCCCACAAAGCATCTGCAAATCCTCAGGTACTGAGCCCACAAGGTTCTGAGTGATCACAACCTCTCTCTGATGGTGGAGGGTTCTCAACACTTTGCAGGATCGGACTGTTAGACTGCAGTCCATGCTTACATTATGGAGAACTTCTGTATTTAAATCACCTCTTCTGATCCTTCATAAAGCAAAAGACTTTCCAAGCTCCATTATGGGCCAGATCCAAAACCCAATGAAGTCAATAGGATTTCTGCAGGCTTTGGACTAGGCCCTCTAAGAAGAGCCTTGAACTCTCAGCTATGATCCAAATGCTCTTTGTTCAGCAAACAGATCATGTGACTGACAGAGCTAAGTCTTTAAGGACAGAGAGGGCCCAAAATAAGCAAGACATTTTATTGGCCTCAAAGGAATTACTTTTCAGTTCCTCTTCTGGCTTCATTAGGTTCAGCGATCAAGCTAACTGGTTCAGATTTCTTCAGCTCCTATTCCCTGAGGACCATCAAAGCATCTTGCTCTAGTCTTACATCAAGGCTAAGTAAACTTTAGTTTGAAACCAAAGCCTAGCCTTGAAGTATATTCCTTAACGCTATTGCTCCAGGTGGAAATTAGTAAGTTATCATCATTATTATTTTTAATCAGAGCTTTTTTAAAGCACAAAAAAGAACAGTCTGCTTAGATTAGTAACTATAGAGCAGAAGAAAGAATGGTTGTTCCTAACTAATTTCAAATTAGACTTTAAATCAAATTACACACAGGACAGAGCATTGTTAATCAATGAGCCATAAAGAATTTCCTGAGCAAATATAATTAAATGAAAATGTTATCATTTAAAAACAGTTTTTTTGTGAATATTTTTGGCACAGAAAATGCCAGGTAACATTGAGCTGTATTTAAGGAGCATTGTTAGAAGTTCAGAACAGTCCTTTTTGTTTTTCTTTGGGTTGTAAAGTATTTAAAGCAATTAATTGCTCAGGCTAACAGCTCTACACACCTCTAAGGTATTTTTATACCATATGTTCATCAGAAGCTTGCAGGGTGAGTCTAAGCCTCAGTGTGGAAATTTAAAGCCAGCCATATCAAAACAGCCTTTCAGCAGCGTGTTCAAATGCCAGCATACCAAAAATGTAAATTTCTCTGTTGGATAGGAGCACTGCAGCCTATCACTGGAGCAAATAATTTTCCAACTTTCAATCATCTGTAGCATAAAACACATATTTTTCTTCCTTAAATTGTGTTTCCAGGGTCAGCAACACAGTTCCTCTGTGGCTTCTTCAGCACTGACCACAGTATCAGTGCATAATATAGATCAGCGGTTCTCAAACTGTGGGTCAGGACCCCAAAGTGGGTTGCGACCCCCTTTGAACGGGGTCGCCAGGGCTGGCTTAGGCTTGCTGGGCCTCAGGGCTCTAGCCCGAGCACCACTGCCCAGAGCCAAAGCCAAAGCCTGAGGGCTTCAGCCCTGGGTAGCAGGGCTCAGGTTGCAGGCCCCCTGCCTGGGGCTGAAGCCCTTGAGCTTCAGCTTTGCCCCCCTCCCCGCTTCTCACAGAGGTGAGGCTCAGGCTTTGCCCTCCCCCCCTCACCTAGGGTAGTGGGGCTTGGGCGGGCTCAGGCTTCGGTCTTCCCTCCTGGGGCAATTTTTGTTGTCAGAAGGGGGTTGCGGTGCAATGAAGTTTGAGAACCCCGATATAGATACTTGCTTGCTAAAGCTCTACTATCAGTCTTTCAGAATTAAAGGAAACATTCAGGAGTTGTGAAATGAGCAGCAATTGAAGAAAAACTGGGGCAAGATTCTTCTGTGTAGTGTAGCTGCTTTGTGTTGGGGTTCCAGGGCAATCTGGTCCTGAAGCCCAGTGCAAGGGGATCCTTCAGTTGTATAGTGCCAGCATGAGTGCTCTTATGCCATTCCTCTCTCTACTTCCAGTACAGCAGGGTAAAGGAGGTGTTGGTAGTCAGAGGAAACAGAGCATAGCCTGGACATTCCTACACAATACCAGCTCCCGGGAATGAGTTCGGCTCCCTCTGGCCATTCACAACAGATAGAGTGGCTTTAGCATTAACTTCCAAGTCAGCACAGTGGGACTGGCCTCGCACATGCCAGCAGCAGGACTGGGAAGACCAAATGTGAGCTTTACACCTTGTTCCTCCATGGTTAGAATGCTGTGCAGCCGAGGAACTGGCTCTTTATCTTTAAATTAAGTCCACGTGAACTGGATCATGTCACATGGTGATTTTTACAGTCAGTGGAATATATATTGGACCAAAAGGGTAGCAAACTTCTACAGGGTTTTAAATAATATGAGAAATGGGGAACTCTTGGAGTTGGATTTTGTTAGATTCTCCAAACATATGATGGTCCAGTTTAAATTAAATGATCAAATTCTGCTCTAGCTTATACACATATGGAATACACCTGACTTGATTAGGCTTGCACAGGAGAGACTAAGAGCAGAATTTTATGTCGTGAAAGTGGTTTGAAAATTATCTTCCCATGCTATGATTTCAAGACTGCTAAATGCCAACAAAGTTCTGATGGCCTGGATGTTAGATGGATTCAATTAAAGATGATGATTTAGAAAGAGTCTGCTCCTGTGCTTATATGTCCCATTGACTTCAATAGTTCTAGATCAAGCCCCAAGTCACTGGAAAAGTTCAATTTGACTGATTACCTTTAACCCATTTGGAGGGAGGGATAGCTCAGTGGTTTGAGCATTAGCCTGCTAAACCCAGGGTTGTGCATTCAATCCTTAAGGGGGTGTCAAGGCTGGATCCCCACTTTGAACTTTAGGGTTCAAATGTAGGG
>NW_020664413.1:10423201-10529243 GCF_002925995.2 Terrapene triunguis | reverse complement strand
GTCTCTGTACACAGAGAGCTGTTACCCTTCCCTTTATAGTTATGACAGGGGGCCATATAGGGATCTGGGGCAAAAATCTGTCTGGGGATTGGTCCTGCTTTGAGCAGGGGGCTGGACTAGATGACCTCCTGAGGTCCCTTCCAACCCTCATATTCTATGGAATACACTTATGAAAATATTCTTAAAGAAATCAGAACAACAGTAAATGGAGGTCAAATCAAAGATTGTTATTGCTTTGAAGTTTCCATGAAGCAGTCCAATTGATAGATCATGGTACTGCCCATCTAACTATTCCATGCTCATCACTGTAGTAACTGAGCATGTAAAGCAATTCTAATCCTGCCTGTAAAACTGATTTATGCTGCAATATTGGGCAAGTCACTTAATCTCTCTGTGCCTCAGATTAGCCATATTTACAATGGGGATAACAACACTTAGCCATAGTGCTTGCCACTAAAACATCAACATTTGCAACATTGCAAATGCAGTCAGTCAGGGTATACAGTTTTCTCAGCAGTTAAAACCAGGAATAAGTGTGGTACCCTAGACTCTATGCCAGAGTGTGGTAATTGAGAGTAATTACTTACTTGTTAATGGTGATCACTGTATTCATCAGGAGTCTAATGAGGATTAGACAAGAATAGCCATACTGGGTCAGACCAATGGTCCATCTAGCCCAGTATCCTGTCTTCTGACAGTGGCCAGTGCCAGATGCTTCAGAGCGAAGGATTAATTAATTGATCTTTGTACCCTGCTCTGAACATGTTAAGTACTAAATATAATACTACTGAATGAATACTGAGATCATTACTCAAAACTTTTAGCCACAATCCTGTGTCTGGGGCTGTGCTAAGTGGTGCCATGACTGTACGAACCCAAAGAGATATTACAATTCTGTACATCCAGGTGGTACAGAGGGAACATGATCACTGCTACACACCTTTAGAGGTACATAAAACTCTAGCGGCTGATGGGGGCAGTGGACGGGGAGGCTTGTGTGGCAAACAAGCAGTACTCTTCTATAATGTGTCAAGACCTGCTATGGTGGCTGAAGGGGTGGTGGGGAGTGGGAATATGCAAAAGCTACTTCTAGGAAGAACAGGGTCCTAATTTAAAAGCATTTTGGGAATTGGGAGGGTTTGAATAATATTGATTAAACCCCATTTTTATCCCCATGCCCTCACCAGGGGACCAGTCCTGCAGGATGCTGAATGCTTCCTATGACATCAATGGGAAATGAGGGCACTGAGCTCCTCCCACGACCAGGCCCTCTAAAGGGTCTGAAAGTTCTTAGAATGCTATTGAATAATAGCTTTGCCCTTGCACATGCCACTAAGGATTTGAGCTGAAGAATGATAGCTCATAAACTAGTTAAGTGAACTCTAGTCTACATGTAAAATGAGTAAATGACTAGACAATACACACTTTACTTAAGTGGTCCAATTTTTATTAATTCATCTGACATCCCTTGCCACAGTACTGATCATAATGAATGTACCTAGTACCCAAGTGGAAGAGTCCTATTTATTTCCAAACGAACTTAGAAATTCAGCATTAGTTACTGAAAAGGTCCCATCCTGTCAGTCCTTCGCCTCAGAATAGTGAGTGAAGGCCACGCATCTCCTCTGTCTTGTCTAGACTGGTACTCATATTGCTTGAAAAGATGCTCATTTTTTGTCAGAACAAATAGAATGGAAAGCAAATTGCCATTAAGAAACTGTTGCCAAGTTGTTTTTTTCATGGTCTGTGACAAAGCGGGGATGGAGGCAAAAGAGGAAACCCTTTTCTACAGATTTACTGTCCTTTACTGTGCAAATGTAACACTGACAGACCATGGTCGTTGGTGGGCAGGATCCAACTGGGGAACCTCTGAAGCTTAGTGCATGAGCCTCTACAGCATAAGCTAAAAGCCAACCGCCTCTTAGCTAAGACTGTAGAGCAGACTCATTTTATCTCTCTAAGTGGTCTCAGTGCCACCAGATGGGACAGAACCAGAAGGTGTGTGGGTTACACAAACACTGGAGGTTGCTTGCTTCATGCTAGACAAGCAATGGTCATGTACTAAATAAGAGGCTGTTAGGGACATAAAGTAGGGTTTAGAAATTCAGACACATTAAGTAAACTCTCTGAAAGCTATGTAGAGAAACACTGCACTCTATGATCTGTCCAAACTGTGTGCTGAGACATTTATATCATATTGTAAACCAAATGCAGAGAACTGAAGACTGAATAATTGCTAGAAGATCCAGCTTACTGAAAACAAAGACATCTCTAGCTTTAGGTTTTGGAGAATGGAAGACCTTTTTCTTTTGGACAATAACTCCAGAATTGGAACGTCTACTCACTACTAGGTAAGAGGAACTCCAGACAGCATTGGCCACTTATGCCTAATAAACCAATAAGAAACAGAAAAGGCTGGGAGGTGACACTATTGAGATTTAAGCTTGGGAGTGATAAACATTAAGCATATTTTATTACTTGATGGAATGACTGAAGGAGCTGTGAAGATCCTTGGTGATGCTTTGAATTTTAATGTTTTAATTATTGATCTGTCTGGTTGGCAATAGCTAACTATATATTTGGGATTTGTATGGGACAGATCTGGTTGTGTGGTACATATTTCACATTATGCTTTTATTCTGCATTTTAACAAAGTGTCATGGCTTAAGTCACATGGCAGTAAATAAGAACTTGACTTGATTATACTGTCCTTCCTTCTTACTGTTTGCAAATTTGTTTTATGAGACACAGTGAGAATGCTTCTTGCAAATAAAGGCATAAAAGGGAATATATAGCCTAATTTGGTCTGTCTTTGAAACACACTGCAAGACAGATAATAAGCTGCCAGAGGTGTAATGGGACCTACCAGTTGCCCTGAAGAGATCAGGAAAACTGAGTGGTGGTGGCAGTGTATACATATAATCCTTCAAAGACCCTTAGTCTGAAAGCTGGAGAATAATGGATTATAAAGTACCTCATAAACCTTAGCACCCTTCTGTAAATGGGCTAAATAGACAATATGTATCACATGGAGTATCCAATACTTCCAGGTACTGTATACAATCAGGCAGGTGCCATGTTGGCAGTACCTTATGCTCCATGCAAGAGATATATGTTTGGACATGATCTGCTTCTCCAGCCAGTGAAAACCAAACACATTATAATGGTGAAGTACTTGCCTATGAGGAGATAGTGCTTCCTCCTTCCACCTGCACTTCTCCTGCCAGCCAGCTTTATTTCTGTATTGATTTTTAATGACACTTTCTCTGCACCACCCTGACAAATTAAGTGTAACAGCATGTTAAACTAAACATCCCACAACATATCTGACCACTCCAACCAACCACAGTGAATTATCAAGTGATGGGTTGGCTACAAAGATGAGTCTTGCACTGGGCTCTAAAAGCCAGTAAACTCCAGCTCACGCAGACAAATGGAAGAAGTAAGTTCTACAGCCAGGTGCCTTCCACTAAAGACACCCAACTTCAAGTCCCCCAAAATGTGCATATAGGAATGACCAGCAATAGGACTTCAGCTGATTTCTGATATCTTGTTAGTATATTCAAGGAGAGGCGGTTCCTAAGGGTGGCCCAGTGTCAAATCATAGGGCTCTATAGGTTAGCATCATGATTAGTCACTACAGTGATGGACACATTATGAATATGACAGATCATAGAATATCAGGGTTGGAAGGGACCTCAGGAGGTCATCTAGTCCAACCCCCTGCTCAAAGCAGGACCAATCCCCAACTAAATCATCCCAGCCAGGGCTTTGTTAAGCCTGACCTTAAAAACCTCTAAGGAAGGAAATTCCACCACCTCCCTAGGTAACCCATTCCAGTGCTTCACCATCTTTCTAGTGAAAATTTTTTTCCTAATATCCAACCTAAACCTCCCCCACTGCAACTTGAGACCTTTATTCTTTGTTCTGTCATCTGCTACCACTGAGAACAGTCTAGGTCTATCTTCTTTGGAACCCCCTTTCAGGTAGTTGAAAACAGCTATCAAATTCCCCCTCATTCTTCTCTTCTGCGGACTAAATAATCCCAGTTCCCTCAGCCTCGCCTCATAAATCATGTGCTCCAGCCCCCTAATCATTTTTGTTGACCTCCGCTGGACTCTTTCCAATTTTTCCACATCTTTCTTATAGTGTGGAGCCCAAAACTGGACATAGTACTCCAGATGAGGCCTCACCAATGCTGAATAGAGGGGAATGATCACGTCCCTCGATCCACTGGCAATGCTCCTACTTATACAGCCCAAAATGCCGTTAGTCTTCCTGGCAACAAGGGCACACTGTTGACTCATATCCAGCTTCTCGTTCACTGTAACCCCTAGGTCCTTTTCTGCAGAACTGCTACCTAGCCACTCGGTCCCTAGTCTGTAGCAGTGAATGGGATTCTTCCATCCTAAGCGCAGACTCCGCACTTGTCCTTGTTGAACCTCATCAGATTTCTTTTGGCCTAATTTTCCAATTTGTCTAGGTCCCTCTGTATCCTATCCCTACCCTCCAGCGTATCTACCACTCCTCCCAGTTTAGTGTCGCATGTAAATTTGCTGAGGGTGCAATCCATGCCATCCTCCAGATCATTATTGAAGATATTGAACAAAACCAGCCCCAGGACCGACCCTTGGGGCACTCCACTTGATACCGCTTGATCATAAAGAAGCAGGTGGAACTGCAGTTCCTGGGACACAAATGCATCTCCTCACACTGACTAACTCCACTAAAAAGGTTGACAGGTGCATTCTGCATGAGCTACCTCAGATCCAAGAACACCTCAGGGATCCAAAAATATTGCAATTTTGCAAGCCTGTTAGACAATTGGTGGACATTCTCCAACAATGGATCAGCAGTCACAAATCTCCCCTCTCCCCCGCCCAATTTCTCAAGTTGCTCCCTCTGCCAATCAGCACCACCTCAAGATTTTTTCTGGACTGTGCATCAGTTGGCTCAGCCTCATACAAGGACCTATCTGAGAAAGCCAGGTATCTACTTCATGAGAAGGAGATGTATAGCTGAAGGTTATCAGCAAACGGATGGCACTGCATCCCCATATGTATCACAATTTCCCCAAGTAGTGTCATATATACACTGAACAGGAGATGCAAGAGAATGGGACCACATCAGAGGGGATGGACAGCTACCCCCCCACAACCCACTGAGCCACTGAAGAACAACCCTATCCACTCTACAAGATCCTACAGATGTGTCAGCTATACCTTAAACATTTCATACCAGTGGCTGCTAATAAATGTAATGATATCAACATGAACACCTGGCCTCTGTCCAGAGACAGATAGTCAACCAAGGAAATTAAATTTGTCTCTGTTAATATATTTGGGCATAAAGCTAGGATAACAGGTATCTATGAAGTCAGAAAAGTCCAGGTGAGCCTGGTGCTGTGTCCAGCATGCCCTTCTCAAAAACAGTCCTCAAATAATGAGAAATGAGACAGGGCCACCACTGTCCAAGTCGCTGTCACCTAGTGATTTGCTTCCTAGCCAGAGACCAAAGTTTGTTTGTAACTAGTTGACATCCTGCCCTTCTCCCACTTAGCCTTCAGCAGCCATGAGAGGCATGGTTCCTTGTAGTATCCTGTAGCTGCCCCAGCTGACTCAGGGCTTCTGTACATGAAAGGAAACTCTATCTGCAAATAAAGTATTTGTCTCCTGGCTTGCTGCTGTGTTCCCTGAGAAGCAGCCAAACTAATCAAATTTCAATCAAAGGAGCAGAACTGGCAATGAGCTGAGAGAAGATCAAACATATCACTCTGACTGTTGGAGGGGTATGCGAGTATTTCCTATAGGAAGGATTGAGAGGTTTCATGGGAAGGGAATAATGGCTGCAAAATAAATAAGTGCTAATAGGCCACATTTAGACATCTGGCAGGGCAACCTGCCACCAAAAGTGTCTGAAAATATTAAGCTGCAAGTTTGAGGCATCATGCATAGACCATTTAGACAACTTTTTTGATGGACTCGGACATCCCTCTACCTTACTTGGTACATTTCAATCTCCAAATATATATTTTAATTCATCTGTATACTTATTAATTTGTTAGTGACAGAATTCAGACCTAAACTATTCCTGCCAATATAAGAATCGTAGCAGGGTGTGCCTGTGCCAAGCAAGATCTATAGGAATGATCCTGAAGAATACTGATCCATTTTGCAAATCATATCCCAAAATCTTTTTTCCCTGTGTAAACTTTTATCTCACATTTCTGAGTCTGTTTAGATGGTAATTTCATTTACTGAGTTATGATGCATTTATCTTGAACACTAAAGATGTTTAAAGCACAAAATGATTCATCTCTTCCTTCCCATTTTATAAGCAGGGTAAAAAGATGCCTCTAACAGTAAGTGTTTGCCAAGACAGAAACTCATTTGTCATTAAGTTGCTGCTTCCTAGATAATAACTATCCATTATAACAAAAATTCGGAAAGATTGCTGCCAATGGAACACTACAAAGCTTTGCAGTGATGCATTTTAAAATGATTCTGCTCATGTGAAATTTATTTTTCACGAATGTAGCAGTTCTAATACACACCAAGGACCCAGACCCGCTCTCATTGAAGACAATGACAAAATTCCCCATTGACTGGAAGAGGAGGAGACTAGAGGACTGAATGGGTTTCACTAATAAGCCAAAGCCTGCTTGCTTTACCCCACGAGTAGTCCTATGGAGTTCAGCAGGATTGCTCACCAGAGTAAGGGAGGCAGGACTTGACCCAAAATACTGAAAGAAGGTGTCTCTTACATTAATTTGGACTAGTCTTCCTTAGGCTACTCACAAATCCACTTTGGAATGTAGCACAATCTGTGACATACGGGTGAATGAAGGTTCCTATACAAACTTTAATATTTACTTGAATTTTGCATGTTTTACTTTGATGTCACATCAGAGTACATTTTTGGATTTCAGACATTTCCAGTATATGCTAGTACTGAAACTCATTACTCACTCAATCATATAAAGATGCTTTAATATTCAGCGTCCAGATTTCATTATCATACAGCATACATATTTTGACATATAATGTAAGAAGTTCCTTAAATTAAGCATCTCTTTTATATAGTTATGGCCTTAACACGGTTGTGAATATTTTGATTTTAAATAAAAGCTGAGCAAAAGTAATGTTTTTCACCTTAGCTGCCCACAATGCTCAAGCCTGGTAAGAAATGTATCTATTTGCAAGGGAGCGCTATGCTATCAATTCTCTCTGTTTCTATTGCCGAACTGTTTATACATGAGAACATCACAGGGGCTGCTAGCTTGTCCCTATAAGTTCTCAGTTCCTGCCTTCCTCACACGCTTATGAAAGCTTACTCCCTCAACCTCTTCCTTGAGTTTCACTGTAAAGAGGTGACTTACAAACAAAAAAGGACTTTAATATATGCCATAATCAGGATTAGAACCCACAGCCCCTTCACTCACAGCAGGCACCATATTAGCAGCACACAACTTTAGCCAGTAGCCTTCCCCTTAACATACCACATAGTTGGAAGCGAGATGACTCCTGCAATGTTTGTTCTTCATGCTTGTGTACAAAAGGGCAGCTATTAGCATGGAACTCTTGTGATTATTGTTAGTTATCATATTCTTATAGCTACTCCCCTAAGAAATTGAAGGCAACTTATCTGTAACCAAAGTTCTTCAAAATGAACCTCTGCATATATGAAGGTTACTGACTTTCAACTGAAGTTCTTTGACATGGACTCTGCACATTTACACTCATGGGATGTGCTGCTGGTGCAGTTTGATCAACTGGCTGTCACTGCAGGCACCTGGAGCCCACAAGTTGGAATATGCAGAGATCACTCAAAAAAAAAAAAAAAGATTGTGCTCTACTGTGAAGAGCCTAAACTCTGTTGAACAATATGTATTGTTTCCATAAGGCAAGCTGGAAAATGGGGCAATTCAAAACTATTCCACCCAGCCCCCGCCTTTTTTTTTTAAACCTTGTCACCCACCTTTTTTCTGTTACCTATCTTTTTCTAAAGCACATGCTGTAGCTGTCTACTTCCAAAAGCTATTAACCTTCTAAACATTTTACCAAAGGTCTCTTGTTATAAGTTACATTATCAATGGTGGCATCTGACATGAAGAACTCTACGAAAGTTAGTTGAAAAGTACTGAATGGTGAATAGGATAGTACTGTGTATCTAGCATATGTAATAATACTGGGTGGTAACAAATATCCTCCAGATGAGTCACCATACAAATTTAATGGCTACAAAGAGATCTAGCCATAACACGTATTAGTCCTTCAGACTTTCATTTCACCACTCTAACATATGACATTACCTGCTGAACATCCTGCTGGAAAACACAGAGCTGCAGCCTTTGATGTAATCGGACTTTTCTGTGCTGCCAGATGCTCTCTAGGCGCCGCTGGTGATGCAAGACTTCATGTACCACATCCAAGACCTGGTGGACAGCCTTGGAATAATTAGCAGTAGCAGTAAGGGATTCAGAGTTTCCAGGGCTCAAGGGACGCTGCAGGACATCCAACAAAGCCTTCCCATCCTGGCTTACCTGAAAGAAAAAGATTGAGTCTCGAAGGGACAACTTCATTGGTGCTGATAACATTTTCTTTAACATCTGACAGCTTGCAGCAAGAATAGTCTCATCTTCCCAATTCTTCCCCGCCACCCACACCCCAATACATGGCTCTGTTAGAAGGAAAAGACAGGAAACCTTGAGCAATTTATTTTTTTGATTTTTACTTATGTATTCATCACCTGCCTCAGTTTCACAGTGGACCTACTGTGCTGCTCAGTAGGACCTCAGGAACTGAAGTGACAGATCCATATAAGGCAACAGATACCTAGATAGATACTGAACTACTGCATGTTTCGCAGACATTTGGGCACTGAAAATTAATTGACAAATAATGTTGTGATATGAGTGGCGTTTGGAGGCAGGAGACATATAGACACATTCTGGTGAGGAGGTGGCATTTTCAGAAATACACAGATGACTAAAACATTCACAGTCGGTATGGTAAAAGAGAGTCATTTCTTTGTGAGCTTATGACGTATGAATGCAAATTCCAAAAGGTGAAATTCATGCTCTCCTTCACTCAGTAAGCTAAGAGAAAATAAATTAGTAAGTGGTAGTACTAACCTTCTCCAAAGTATCTTTTCTTCCCCATGAATAGTTCAGAGAAAATTACAGGCCTACATTTTCAATGGGCCTGAGAAACTTGCATGCAAATGTTGCAAGTGAAATCATTTTCACATACGAAACCCTGCATTTACACACAAAGGGTTTCTATGCATGCAAAAGAATGCATCCAAATTGTATTTCTTGTGTATTTCATGGGACCCATTGAAAATTTCAGCCATAAAATGCAAAATGTAAATGAACTACAACTATCTTAATTTAACAAATGTGGGTGTTGGAGTCTTGTAAGAGGGGATTTGAGAAATACATGGATAGTCAATGTGTGGCTCTGATATCAGTTACTAATATAAAGCACTCTATAAGTACTAAATAGAGCTGCGGACAGAATGCAAATTCAGTTTTATAGAGGCTTTTGAGATTTCCAAATATATTTTCATTCCAATTAGGAACAAAGCCTGAACATTTCAAAATTCTTCACAAAAGAACATTCCAGAAAAAAAATTATTTCAGATCAGAGTTTCATTTCAATTTAGATGTTTTAAAAATGATATTATATAAAACAATTAAAAATTCTCATCAAAAAGTCATTTCAATAGAAACAAAACAAAAGTTTAGTTATGGAAATGTTAGAAGAGGATGATTCAACATTGTTGGAACTTTATTCTCTTTTTTAGTTCCGTAAATAAATTTAGGCAAAATTGACATGATTTTGCAAAACATTTAGATTTCAATAGAAAATGGTTCTCTCAAAGTTTTTCTGACCATTTCTACTACTTAGTATTATCAGTACATCTCAGAATATTTCTCAAAGATGGGTAAGTGTCATTATCCCTATTTTACAGATAGGGATATTGATGTATTGAGAAATTAAGTGACTTGCCCATAGTCATACAGTAAGGCTGTCAGACACTCCTGATTCCCAATCCCATGCACTTTCCACAGATCATGCTGCTTCCCAATCAGTTACAGGAGAATATATCTGGAATAATTTCAGTGAAATCAATGGCATTATTTTAGATTTATACTGGTTTTACCGGGAACAGAAGGTCACCGATGGTTGTAAAATATGCTATGGCAAATCTCTGCAGTTTTATAAACACAAAGGACAGTTTTGAACTAGATTTGGAAATGATTAGGGAGCTCTGTGGGTGGGGGGGTGGGGGGGTAATACTCAAATTCCTTTGCTCATGAAAATGGGCAGGAGCAATCTATGCATGCTGGAGTCAGGGAAGCTGCAGCCTGCTGGGGACACAGACGATGGAGTTGCAATAGGGATGGCAAAAGAAAATGATGATACAGATGAGGATTTCAGCAGAGAAAGTTGAGGCAGAGGCATATACAAATAATGTTGTCAAAGTGGGGATAACCAGGTGGACCATACATTTTTAGTCTCTGAGGTGCCACAAGGACTCCTTGTTGTTTTTGCTGATGCAGGTTAACACGACTACCACTCTGAAAACTGCATTTATGGACATGCTCTATGCTGGAGAACATTTCTGGAAATGTTCTGTCGAAGTTCAGGGCTAGCTTCTCCTTTGGCCCCTCTCAGTCTCTGTAAGTGCAGTCCCCTAAGGTGTTAGGCCACTTGCCTTCATCCGTCCCACAATTCTCACTCTCTTTAAATTGGATCCCGGGGTACAGTACCATGTGTACTAGCCATGAGTGCTCAAGCAGGCCCAACTGAAGTCAACTGTCCTACAAGATTTCCCTTTAGGAGCTGTGATCAATGTGCACATACAGTAAACCAAACAAAGTAACCGTTAATCTCAACAGCAGGAACACAGTGAAACAAGAAAAAGGGTTTCTTACACAACAGTCTAGTTGCATCTGTCTTACCTAAAGCTTAGGTAGATCTAGCTTACCCCAGTACCCAACCCTGAGTCTAAGGGGACAGTCCGCTCACCTGTAATCTTGCTCCCCGCCCCCTCCAGAGCATCAGAGACTCAGGTTTGTATCCACTTCAAAGGCCTTTGTTTCAGCTTCCCACCTGAAGGGCCCCTGAGGTTAGAAGCTGGCCCTTTGCCCAGTGGGACCAACCCCATTGTGACGGTTCCCCCCATAAGGCTTTATGGAATATGCTTATGAATGTATATATGACATAACTAGAATATGTTTTGTGCTACACATGCCATGTAACATATCTCTGTAAAGATTATGATCTATAGTACTGAATCTATTAATCCTATTTGTATGCATGTATCATTTTTGTACTTGAAGTTAGGAATATTGGCTGTATACTTGCTTGATTTTAACTAACTTAGTAGAGCATTTGTTCAGCTTCTTGAGAAAAGTGCAAATTAAGTGCCCAATCAAAAACCACTTAGCCAACAATGAACTTGAAGATGCCAATCCACATCTGACCCTTCCCAGGAATGTGGCTTGGCTGGTAAAAACGGAGTCATGCATGGACATGTGGCTTGCCCATGTGACTCCAAAACTCCATCTTGGAGCTGGACTTTGCATAGGAGTGAGGAGGGGGTCTCCACCCACAAGAGAAAGTCTATTTAACCCCCTTGGAGGCCCCTCCATTTGATCTTCAGCTGGCTAAAGAGATAGCCTCTCCACCCCCAAGGATACCTGAAAGAAACTGGAACAAAGGACAGTAACTACAGGGGGTATGAGTGATTGCTAGACCCAGACTAGCAGGAGACTAGTCTGTAAAAGGAAGCTTACTGGAACTGGTGAGGTTTTATTTGTATTCAGTTTCTTAGACATAGACTTGTGTGTTCTATTTTATTTTACTTGGTAATTCACTTTGTTCTGTCTGTCACTACTTGAAACCACTTAAATCCTACTTTCTGTATTTAATAAAATCACTTTTTACTTATTAATTAACTTAGAGTATGTATTAATACCTGGGGGGCAAACAGCTGTGCATATCTCTCTATCGGTGTTATAGAGGGCAAACAATTTATGAGTTTACCTTGTATAAGCTTTATACAGGGTAAAATGGATTTATTTGGGGTTTGGACCCCAATGGGAGTTGGACATCTGAGTGTTAAAGACAGGAACACTTCTGTAAGTTGCTTTCAGTTAAGCCTACAGCTGTTAGGGGACGTGGTTCAGACCCTGGGTCTGGGCTTGCAGCAGGCTAGCGGGTCTGGCTCAAACCAGGCAGGGCACTGAAGTCCTAAGCTGCCAGGGCAGGAAAGCAGGGGCAGAAGTAGTCTTGGCACATCAGGTGGCAACCCCCAGAGGGTTTCTGTGATCCAACCCATCACAGTGAGGTTAGAAGCTCGCCCTTTGCCCAGTGGGACCAACCCGATATTTACCTCCCATAAGGCCAGAGCTAAACTTCAAAGGGAATGATGCCTGTATTGTCCCATTAAGTATCAGTCTTGGTCTGCTTTCCTGCCAACCTGCTCCTGCTGGAATTAACCCTCTTGGTAATTATATAACAAATAAATAATAATAGCCAAACAGAGGTACACATAATATTCATAAAATATTACAGGAGTTTTTCCAAGTCCTTCACACCTTCTATGACTCATCGACCTTTCTTCGGTTCAAAAGTTTCTGTTCCAAAAGTGTTTCTTTTATGAATGCTATACCACCCCCCAACCAATGGACATGAAAGAGCTGTGTACTGAAAGATTTGCTAATGAATGGATTTGAAAAGATAAATGAATAGTTTCACCAGTCTGGGTAGCAAGATACAGTGCTTTTTCAATCACTTTCAGAGTTCTCCTCAGAACTGAAAAATAAGTCATTGAATTGCCTTTCATGTGAATGCTTTGCATTTTTCAAGGATTGTTCAAGGACAGAAGCATTAACATTCCTGCTTAGCAGGTCACATCACAACTTTAAAAAAAGCCAATCTATGGGAAATACACTTGAGCACCATCGGTAAAACTCACCCAGTGCAGAAAATAAGCAAAGGGCCTATGGAATGCAAATAGTGCACTTATACCCTATTTTGAAGGCTTAAATGTGCATAGACCTCATGCCGTACCTACGCCCAGGAAGAATCTCACCCCCTGTGAATTATACATGAGAACTCTATATATGAACAAGTTAGTCTGAGTCATGCTTCTTTCTTGTTTGCATTGAAAATTACAATCTGGCTCCCAGACTCTCCAGCTAGGTGTTACTATGAACTTTTTATATAGCTAGAAATGAATTTTAAATCCCAAGTATCCTACCAGTTGGGCCTGCAGAATGCTGAGAGCCTAGCAAGTGACCAGACTAAGGTTCCCTCTGCACATTAGTGGATATAGCTGAGCTAAGTCAGGGAATGGTCTTCACAGCAGATGCATTGTGCCTCTTGGGACAAAGAATGAACTAGACTTGATGCAATCACATCTAGCAAGATGTTGTACTCATCAACACCAATTGGGCTTGACTCTAGAATCCTGTATTCTCCTCATCCTTCTCCTTTCCCCAGCAATCAGTACTAACATCAAGAGTGATTTAAAAAAAAAAAAAACAGGTTGAACTAAAGGGGGCATCTCAATTATATTTGTGTGACACAACATTCATTGATCATATTGGCAGTATAAAACAAACTCCCACAGGCCAGAGAAACCCCTGAAAAATTCCGCCTGTGGAGGGGGACATAAAGATGGTGGCTCCTGCATCAGCTCCACCATCTCATCCACCAGAGTTGCCCCGCCCAGTATAAGAGGTGTAGAGGGGCCTCTTGAGGGCTCCATTAACCCCAGTTCTCTGATGGTGGAAGATCTTTTGCCAGCAGCATAAGCTAAAGCGGTCAGACCTAGGTAGCTAACAAACTGAACTGACTCGCTGTCAGTCCTTCCTCCCCTCCCCTGCATTCACTATCTGTGAGCTTTGCTTGGATGCAGCAGAAACTAGGCCCCATATGTTTAGGGCCTGAGCAAAAGTGCAGTGAAGTGAAAGTGAGGCTCTAATGGCACTGTATGAAGCTTTTGGTGAGCAGCCCCAAAAAGCTTCACAATACCTTGTAACAGAAACTTTCAGCAATATAGTGTCATGTGCATTGTCTCAAAGAAGGAGGTCTGACTCCTGAGCACCCTCCATTGCATTAAATATGACTATTGAATTGCAGAGTATATACGTAGAGATTTGCAACCATTCTGAAGAAAAGGAAAGGATAGTCCATGCCACAATTCTCACATCACTGCTGAGAGTTCAGCACTCTGACTATCCTATCAAGGAGGAGGAGGTGACAATGTTATAATATGTTGACAGGAAGCATCATCTAGAGGAATAAGCCCATGGATGGGAGATGGGACGCCTGAACTACAATGCAAGCTTTGCAACTCACCAGTTGGCTTTGGGCAAGTGATGAACATATTCAGAGGTAACAGACTCAACTTCACCTCTGTTAAAATTGTTCAAATAAATCTATTGGGAATGTAATATTTAAATGATCTAAGCAACTATATGTTTAATAAGTTATAATCATCTCAGAAGAAGCTGCAGCAAAAATAATACACATTTTTAAAGGCTGCATTTAATAAGGGCCTTAAAATGTACATACATATTGGAAGGGTTAAGGTCTGTAGGCTAATGGGTAAATGCTTGCTTTAAAAATGCATTCCACTTAGATTTTATTTTTAGAAATAAATATTTTTTAAAAAAGGAAATCTACTCAAAACTTAGTTTAAAAACAATATTAACACTCCGCTGAACAGACAAAACCCATAACAGTCCTAGTTACTTCAAGAAGTCACCAAGATTTTCTCAGTTTGCCTATATAGTCTGCCACACTTGCAGTTCTTCTGTACAAGATTCAGTAGCAGTCCCATCTGGGGAGACATTGTACAAATGGTCCCATAATCATTGCAATGCCCTCTGGCTAATGTAACTGATCTGGAAAGTGCTTTCAGGTACTTTGAATAAGAAAGATGATCTCTCTAAGCAGGTATCCAGCAGGATGAGTTTGGGACAGAGCATTAGCCTTTGTTCTGAAGTCTTCACTTGAAAGTTAACTATTATTTATATTAACACAGATTTGTGGGATTCAATATCAAAGACGGAAATATCAGGGGCATATAATGTAAGATGTAGCAGTGGGCTTTATTTAAGAACCTTTTAAGCATACATTATGCAAAGAGACTTTAATATACACATTTCCTTATCTTGCTGATATTTAATTGAATATTCTTTGTCTGGTACAGGAAAAGAAAGAAGCTCTTTCTAAACGTCTAAAAGAGATCAGTCCTTCACAATTTATATGATGGAAAAAGTAAGGAGGGTGAGCTAGATCTACCCCTGCTGGTATACAGAGGGACAGATTCCACCTGCCTGTTCCAGTGAAGGCCACTGAACCCTGGAGGGTCCTTCTCTGGGGAGGGTAGGCAGTATTTCAACCATCATCCTCTCCTGGAAGCTCTGGCATGGAAGGGCAGCTTTAAGGTCCATTGGGGGTTGTATAGCTGGCAGAGGCTAGGGAGGAGTTGAATCAGTGCATCATCCAGCTCCCTTGGCTACACTGCCTTCCTGGCCTTCACAGGGCACATTTTAACCTACACTGCCCAACAGAGGAGAAGTGCTCAGCCTCCAGACAGATTTTCTGTTGCCTGGTACCTTGACTGGTCCAGTGACTATTACTACAGTTATTGTACATATTTCTACTAGCCAGTTTGGGAGAGGCTTTTGCAAGCACTGTAAGGAACTAGGTCCAGCTCTCTTTGGCCAGAAAGCTAGTCAAGAATAATACAGGGCCTTCTGAGTGTGAGGAAGTGAAGAACAAGAAACGAGACCCTCTGATGAGAAAAAAGAAGCATTAAGCAAATTATGACATCTGTAGATTATTTCTCAACATGCTAAGCAGACAGACTATGGGCACTGGTCTGTTTGCAGTGATTTGCACTGAATGTCAGCTATTTGTGGAGGGTTATTTCCTGCTGCAGCCTAGATCAATTCGGGGCAAAAGCATAATGAAAATCTTTATAGGATTTTTGCCAAAGTGCCATAAGGCAGTTTTTAGTCTTAGCAACCTTGACATCGTCCTTTTTACACAAGCTCTTTAGATCTGAGACAGCCTATTTCTCTACTGAGAGCCAGCTTATACAAATGGATATAACTTTAAGGCACAGTCTTTTACATCTTTTGCTGTGATAAGGACCTGGCATCTCCGTGGCTTCCTGTCTTGGGACATTGATGATAGTGAAAAGAGCGGATGGCGTGCAAAGTAAATCAAATTATACCCTCTACCCCCCATTAGAATAACTGCACTGGAGCAGGGACTCACTCCAAACAGAAAGCAATTTGGTCAGGGCTATATAGCAACTCCACTACTGTAGGATGCCTAAGAAAGGTAATGAAGCAGCCTGTCTCTTGGCCAGTCTGTGAGCTGCCCTGGCTGGCTACAGGTACCCCAGAGGTGTGGGGGTTGGCTACAGTTTGTGCTGTTGCTCCAGATTGACTTACTGCACTGGAGGCCCACAGCCTGGGAGCAGATCTGACCTCCTGTGTGAAGTCATGAGTAAAAAGATCACATATCTCTTGAGAACCATTTTAAAGGTTTATTAGCTTTATCCCTACTAAGCAGTCATATCAATGAGTCAGTGGAAAGTAAGACTGATTTATTCAATTAAAAATAGCTCCAAAATGCATAATCGTATAGATATTATTGCTAAGCAATCTGTTAGCAGCTGTTAAAATTCTTCTCCTGGAAACACTTACCTCTGTGTAGGCCTGGGTCACCTGTTCATACAGAGACTGATGATGATGGATGGCCAGCTCCAGGTCTTGCATTTCCGATGGGAGGCCTCCTTCACTACACATTTTACACCAGGCATCCACACCTGAAAGGAACTGAAGCAATTCCAAAAGCAATCAGGAGGGTGTTTCAAACTCACTAGCCATTACTATTGCAGAGAACCATTTACAGAGTGCCATAGATGAACGCAGCACTGAGCAGAAGGTGAACTGTGCCAAACCAATACCACAATGCCAGGAGTTTACAAGAGGGAACAAAATGGTACAGACCACACAGGTGATTGTGATCCTTAAACACTCAGAACTTTGTCGACCAGCTGGGCCTAAGGGAGGCTTTAGAAGGAGGAGGATTCGGTTTCTCCTGCTTTACATGTAAAGTGCATAGGCACTTTCAAAACAACTTCAGGAACCCCTATAGGAAGGACCTTTGAATAACAAACAGGAGAAATACAACCCTGCTTCTAAAATCAACATAAAAATATAGACCGAAAAGAAACAGTCAGTGCTCTAATTGCATGTAATATTGTCAGAACTCCCCAATTGTTTATGCTTGAGGTCCGCACAGGGACGATTTTCCCACCAACAGATCAGCACAGTTATTCACCTGGCCCTAACAGCACACACGTGAATAACAGAAAACTCCCATTAAAATCATCATTGACATTCATTTCAGTGAAAGGTGGATTTTCTAAGTGTTAAAGCAGTTCTCAATCCAAGGCTGGCTCAGGAGAATTGGTAATAGGATACTGTAGGGAGCCAGGGTGGCTGCCCTCCGAACTGGAGGTAAAAGGGCCTTTCTCTCAGCCGGAGTGGGCAGGGCCAGCCCAAGCTAGCTCCACCCCCCGGAAGGGGAGGGGTGGAACAGGAAGTATAAAGGGCGGGGCCCTTAGCTCAGTCAGAGCAGCACCAAGGAGGGAGGCAGACGCAGACCGTGAGCTGCTCCCTTCAGATCCTGCTGCTGCGCCAGGGGAGGCCCTGGACCAGTGGAAACCGCACCGGGAGGACGGACTGGGGCTGCCAGGACTGCCCGCTGCCGAGTACCCAGGGGAACTGGAGGAGCCGGAGTGGGAGCTGGAGCTGCCAGCAGCCAAGGACTGGGGGGAGCTGGAGGAACCTGAGCCTGAGGGGGAGCTGGAGCTGCCAAGAGCGGACTACCCCGACGCATTGACGGGATCAGAGGGATCCGGACGAGCGATCGGGTAGGAAGTAGCCCAGGGACAAAGCTGCACAGTGGTGAGTCTGTATCACGGAGGGACCCCGCTGATCCAGTGGCGGGACCCTCGTCCTGCCACCGTCAGGGCCCTGGGCTGGAACGCAGTGGTGTAGGGTGGGCCTGCGTTCCCCTACCCGGCCGAGCCACGCCGGGACCTTTGCCGGCGCTCCCCTGCCTGAGGGGCGCGCAACTGACCTTTGCCGGCGCTCCCCTGCCTGAGGGGCGCGCAACTGACCTTTACCGGCGCTCCCCTGCCTGAGGGGCGCGCTACTGACCTTTGCCGGCGCTCCCCTGCCTGAGGGGCGCGCTACTGACCTTTGCCGGTGCTCCCCTGCCTGAGGGGCGCGCTACAGACTCTGGCTGGCAGCCTTTCCGCTGCTAATTCCCCGCTGGCGGAGGCGTAACCCCGGCCAGCCCGTGACGACGTAGCTCCCCACCGCCCCCTAGCGGGTAGGCGGACCGACACCGATCACAGATACCAAGACTTTCACCTCTGGGTCACCAATTTAAATCTGGCCCAGGTCAATAGCGATCAGTCATCAATACCACCGGATGGTATTGAGTGGCCTACAGTATTTGAAATAAGCTGCTAGTCTCATTCCAGTTGCTAGTGGGCAGATGTCCACATTTAAAAAAAAAAAAAAAACTCTCACCACAATTGATATGAATTAGCACCTTTGTTGACAGCCTCAGCAGAGAGGCCAGGGATTGAATAGGCTCAGAGTGTGAGACATCTTTTCACTCCTCGAGGTCCCCAGCTCAGGGCTGAGGCACCATGGCAGAACAATGTGAGCAAGTTCACACTTCTGCTGCCTGTTCTGTAACAAAAGGACTTTACTCTTCAGGGCTCACATCACTTTTTTTAAATGGAGCCTGTGGAGTATGGACTGACATACCTTCTAATGTGTTCACATGTTGCAGACACCTAATTACCTAATGTCACCTCATTACACTTTGTTAATATTTCCTCTTCTTCCAGCTTTTTGTTAAACTAGCCCCCCCATGCTTAAGGATCTTTAAAGCCATCAATAAAAGAACCAGCTAATAATACAACAGATGCAGCGCACCAGAGGCTGAATGTACAATGACTACAAAACCACCCTCATGATCACAGCTTTATCTGTTCATGAAGTGCTCACCTGTGGCTTGTTAGCAAAGCACTCACTTAAAGTGTAGAACACTCTGAGCTTCAAAGCAAAGAGTTTCTATCCCAATCTCATCTGGAATCAGTGAGTTATTTTTATTATCTGGGTAATTTTATTCACAGTACTGCTTATAGTCAAGGTTTGAAAATGCCTGCATTATAAATCCTTATTTTCAAGACACTGATTCAGTGATAAAAATAAATTCTGGGCTAAAACCTCCATCTACTCCCACAAGGTACCTCTCTGAACAAAAGGAGTGTTTTCTGGAGGAAGGGATTGGGAGTCAGGACTCCTGGGTGCTGCTGTGTACACCTCTGCTGCTGATCTGCAGTACCTATCTAGGTGACATTCACACACACTGCTGCCCAAAGCCTAAGTAATCAGGGAGACTAGTGCCAAATATATTGGCCTTTGATCAAAAACATGCACCATAGGAAGTATGGTTTGACTCTGCAAGGTTTTTTAGCATCTAAGTAATCAGGTTTTATGCAGGGGAATGTGAATGCCACTAGCTATCTCATGTCAGGGCATGGGGCTGAACTGAATTCCCTCTAGGAGAAACCAGCATAGGCTGGGGTTCCTGCCACTAGAACGACATAGTCATGGATCCAATGGCTTCTTTCCTGACTTTTAATCACACTTTCCCTCTCAGACCAGTGCAGAAACCTCTTGATACCAGCTATTCTGCTCACAGTCCCCAGATACCCACACATTCCCACAATGGGGCTACATAATGAGGAGGACCTTATGATGGTCCACTGTACCTAGGTAAATTTCCACTTCTGGGTCTCAATTTATCCCTCTGTAAAATGGGGATAATAATCCTTACTTGTCTCACAGGGGCATTGTGAGGATTCCTTAATGTCTGTAAAGGGCTTTGAGAGTTGCATGTAATACATTGGCTTAGTGCATTAAATTGTATCTGTAGTAATGGCCCTATTGACTATAACAATATGCTCTTGAACTCTTGTGATGGAGGCCTGAGTTTGATGGGGTTGAAAAGTCCTGGTTTGATTCCCCCGAGAGACCGTTGGTATGTCTGGTGCCATCGATCCTGACTCTTCGATAAAAGATGCTATATAAGTGCAAGTTATTATATAACCACAGCCACGATGCCAAAAACCACAGTGACACTCAGGTTTAGAATGCCTGTTAGTGCAATGCATCCATGCATGGGTTGGAATTCTACAGCACCAGAGAACAGACTTCTGCCACTTGAGCTAACGGAGTAACTTCATTAGTGCCGTTATCCTCTAGAGGACCAACCGCTAGGAAGGAGTCTGACACACCCTTTACCAGTGTGGATGGCAGGAGGGAAAGGGCTCAATTTTAAAAAAAATGAACTTTGGCAAAGTATTAGTCATATTATGGCGCAATTAATTTAGGTACTTTGGAAAATGGCAGAGACATTAAAGTTTATCACAGCATGATACACTATGAAGACACAAGTGCCTTTATTACATGCATGTGTATTTTCATGCTAAATATATATTTACACAATAAAAATCGTGGTTTGTTGTGTTAAAAAGATGCGTTTAAAAATGTAAATAACTAATTAACTGTTAGGCTGGAATGGCAGTTCTGTAAGCTGTTACTGTCTATTGGGTGTGCAGAACCATTTAAATTAATTGCTTAAATACCTACTTATCCCATAGACTGGAACAGCTCCTATTGGGAACATAAAAAGCTGCTTAAATGTGATTTGAAATGATAGATCAAAATGGCTCTATTAGATAACTGTACATGTTTTACCAGCTTCCATGAAAAATTGAAACAAAAAACCCCTCCCCCAAGACATTTAAAAAAACAAACACAAAGCCTCGATACAAAAAGGCTGTGTGTTTCTGACTTGACCCAAATAGGCCCTGTAAAGTCATAATAAGCCAGATTCACTCAGGCTGCAAACCCTGCAGTAGCCAGGTCGGGAAGGCCCCCCACAAGAAGGCAGCGTTACAGCACACGCTCCTACTTACCCTTCCTCCAGAACATACAATGTGTGAGTGAGCAAGCTGAGTCTCATGCCTGCTATGCCTCAAGGTCTGTGACCCCTGACTGCCTCTCAGGGTCAAGCTCAAACATTTTGGCGTTCCCTAGTAGCTGAAATTCCTTGTTGAGTCCTCTAAGCGAGAAGTCACTTGGGGGCAGGTTCTTTTTCCTCTCTAGCTTCTTTATTTGCTGGCTCCTTCTCCTGCTTCAGGGACCGAGCTAAAATGTCCTAGATGTACCTGTCTCTGGATCCCTTCTTTCCTCCCACATTCCAAACATTGCCCAACCCATCCCTGCCTGTGCACCCCATCTCACACTTTAATATAGAAGTATGGGTTGGTGGAGATTGATTGTTTACATGGGAAAGGCCACCCTCCTCATCCCACAATCAAATGAGGAGATCTCAGATTTGCTTAAACTCAGACATAGAGAATCATAGAGTTTAAGGCCAGAGGAGACCACAGATGATCTAGTCTGACCGCTTATATATCACAGGCCACCACCACCACCTATCCACTAAATCCAGCAACCAAAATTAGACTCACAGAGCAGACTACACTATTATGTGTCACAGGCTGAGAATAGGGGGGAGCAAAATGAACTAGTGTCTCAGGTCCCTGCAGTGGTAGGGAAAAATGACCCTGACTAGTGTAGATCCTAGCAGAGAGCTCCTGAGAGCATAAAGTCTGCCTGGGAGGGGACAAACTGAATGGTCCATTGACTTTTCAGAGGATCAACATAAACATCCAAATTCTGCTCACAGATGCTGAATGCATGCAACACCTATTACTTTTAATGGGAGTTGTGCATATGCATTTCTGAGGACAGAACTGGATTCAAAGTTAATGGTTCAGATCTTTGGCCAACTGAAAGTTTGTTCTTTCTGACAAGATTTTCAAAGTGAACACTTTAAGAATACTTTAAAACACTTTTAGGAACTACTGTCAAGTACAGAAAGAACCTGGTATTTTCATTCCTGCCTCCCTTGACAGTCTGTGGGCCAGAATCCCAGCTTGTGTAAATCAGCACAGCTCCACTGAAGTCAAACAGGAATAAGGCAGTTTCATATATCTTCCTGGAACAGGCATAATCCCATATACCCTCCTGCCACAACATGGTGTCAATCATACTTAATAATATAGGACCTGATTCCTCTCTCACACTGGTTTTACACCAATGCACCTCCATTTACACTAGTGAAGTTAATCCTCCTTTATACTACTGTGAGAGGAAAATCAGGCCTGTCACCGTTTGGAGTAGGAGACATTGAGAAAACATGCTGTTGAATGCCCTCAAACTGAGACCTTGACCTGGGTGATGTGGGGGGTCTAGTACTAAGTATTTTGGCCTTTGATCAAAAACATGTGCTATAGGAAGCTTTGTCTGACTCTCCAAGGTTTTTTTCTACCTTTATTTATTTAGGGGGTTTTCTTTGTGATCTATTTGGTATTTACCTACCTTTAAAAAAAAAAAAAAAAAAGCTTTGATCCTAGAGCTCTTTCAGCCAAGTTCAGCTTGACCTGTATACACTTGACAGATGTACAGTACAAGATCCAGGAAAGCAAATGTGACTGTGAGGCATGCGAAGACGGAGGTGAAGTTCAGCTCCCAGCATGGTTGACTCAGCCTTTCATCCTCTCAAGCTAGACAAATGGAGTTCCATATAGTTTGGTGTACTGGAGTCTTTAAGATGAAACCTTGAAAAACAAAGGTCCTGCCTGCTCTGCTTAGATGTTACAGATACCCTGGTTCTTTTCATAAAAAAGTGTTGGCCTCTGTGTTTGCCAGGACTGTGGTGCAGTGGACTGCGTGCCAGAAGTTTGATTGCTAAGATTCTATTCGACTCCCTTCTGACTGGCATCACAGAAGAAGTGAGTTTAGGAGGGACGGAACAAAAGGAAGGTAATGGTCTGTCAGACTCAGGGCCGGCTCCAGGCACCAGCGCAGCAAGCAGGTGCTTGGGGTGGCCAACGGAGAGGGGCGGCACGTCCAGCTCTTTGGTGGCGGGTCCCCCAGTCCCTCTCGGAGGGAAGGACTTGCCGCCGAATTGCCGCTGAAGAATGATCGCGGCTTTTTTTTTTTTTTTCCACTTGGGGCAGAAAAACGCTGGAGCCAGCCCTGGTCAGACTGGATTAGGAAGGTTTGACCAGGGTCACTCTAGCACTTGGGGCAAACCACTATGGAGACCTAGGTCAGGTGTAACAAAATAATAGGGGTTTATTTGGCTGTCACGCTCTTCAGGCAGGGCACCACAGACTTAGGCTGCAACAACAAGTAAGGCTCCGATAGCAAACAATCTCGTGTCAGGCCTCCCTTCCCTCAGGGTGGCTCTGGCAGGCGGCAGACTCTCATGCAAGTCACTGATAGCAAGTCTCACTTCTGCCTTCTCTCAAGGAGGTGCTGACAGGCAGCAGTCTCTCAAAAACATTGCAGGTGGGGCATCAACTTGTGTCCTGCATCATCCTACCTTCCTTCAAGGAGGTGTTAACAGGTAGAACGCTCTCAAGCAGTTCCTGGCCCCAGGCAGGCCTCTCTCACAGAGAGAGCTGGATGTCTGTTCTCCTTCCTGTTCTCTCCAGCTGAGCGGTGCTTTCCCCGTCTAATACTTCCTTTCAAATGCAGGTATAGTGGGCGAGGCTGATTGAGCCCATAGCAGCTCAGTAGCCTTTTCTTGGCCAGTGAAAGGTTTGTATTCCCCATTACTGATAGGCAATCCGTGCATCGGGTTGGCATGGAGAAGACAGAGTAACACCGTAGGTAAAATGGGTGGACATGACATCAAGGGTGGCACCATTTGAACAGAGAAGGGTGCAATAAGAAACATGATCTGAGCAGCAAGCCAGGGCAGACTTATTTAGGTCCAAGCTGATGTGGATCAGAAATCTAAATCTTCTTTATTGTATACAGGTTGTTAAAAATAATCCATTTCAATAGGTATGTCAGATGGGCATTAAGCTCAGTCTCATACAAAATTCCTGATACCCAACATTTTGTAGGGTACCAGAGAGGTCGAATTACTAAATCCTCAGTGTATAAGTCATCGTTTATCCTATTACAGCTACTGAAGCAAGCCAAATATTTCAGTTCCAGCTGATGGAGCTGTGAGTAGGACATGCTGACTCCCACATCATATTTTTCCAGCATTCTGAGTTTATTGGCTTCACATCAATGCTCCCCTCCGACTGAACTGTCTCTTATTCCAACTGAGGAGCAACTGCCGCTCAGTGTTAACAAAATCTCTTGTTTTCTCAAGGCTGAGAGACTCCGGTCACTGTCAGGCAGCACAAACTTTTGTTCCTTTAAAGAGCTGCCAAGAGAAGACTGCATTTTTAGACCCTTTCTTTAAATTGTAAAGAAAAAAGAAGAGTTGTTGAAAGCGATGTTATTATGCAGCTGTTTTTAAGCTATGACTGGGCAAAGTATCTATTCTGATGATGTTGAGAGGGCAAGAAGACAACAAATTCACCCCAACTAACTGGCAGTTCAATCCAGCTTTCTATTTCTTAGCAACACTTCATAAATTGCAAACAAGCCTAAAAGTTCAGAAAAATAGGAGATCACTCATAAAAAATACATAGTATTATTTTTAACGATATCTTTAAATAATTCTCATTTTATTTTGGATTGTAAATACTTCTCTTTTCCCATGTGAATGTATTCCTGGTAGAAGATTAACTGCCCTGCAGAGAGAGACTGGTGTCTAAACACTATGGCGCTTGATGTATCTGAAATATGACAGCCTGATGAAAGAGGGTTAGTGTGTGCAACCCTTACGCACATGGATGAGCACTTCCGCAGAACGATAGGCCCATTGGAGCCAAGGGTGTATTTTCACATGAGTAAGTGCCTGGTAGGATGAGTAATGGCTCTACATTCTGGCCCAGTGTAAGTAGAAAATACAAAATCAAGAGAAATCTGCCATAATTCTATGGCAGAAGTAGTAAATATCCTGTTTGTGCTGGACTTTCCCTTGACACCTCTAGCTGCCTTCTGAAGCAAACGTTATTTTCTTCTCTGAGACCAACATTATTAGCAAATAAAATCTGAAGTAAGCATCATTATCTGCATGAACACCTGTAATTTTAAGATACTCACCAACTTATTTGAAAACAAAACCAATTTCACTTATCTCAAAAGACCAAACCATGGGCCCGATCCTGCAAATGGATCTGTATGGATGGATCCATGCAGATCCCATCGATTTGGGGCTGTGTATGTGCACAAGGGCACATTGGCATACATCCATCTGCTGGCTGTGTCCCCCTTCCAGGCTAAAACAGGAGTGCCTAACGAAAACAGGATTCAGTTGTATCCTTTTCCCAGCAGGAAGTCAAAGATCACCAACAGAAGTCTGTTAGCTCATTGCAGAATCTAGTGCAATGATTAATGAAAAGCAAGATGCCTATAAACCAAAAAAGTCCCCCCGCTCCCCATCCCCTACCCTGCCTCGCCTCACTGCCTCAAAGGCAGAAATATCTTAGGAGTGGGTTGGAACCAGCAACCTCTTTGTCATAATGTGTAACACACATTTTATACCTCTTTCTGGGTTCTGCATACCTCTTCCTTTATTTTGTTAATTTCTGAAAGTTAGAAAATGTAACATTATAATCTAATGTTTATTTGGAATGTATTAATCTATGAAGGAGTTTCTATTAGGAAAAACTTCAATTGAGATTCCATCTTCAATTCCTGAGGAGGTTATAGGGTATTGTACCAACAATGATTACCATGTCTAAGCTAACCCCACAACTGAATCCTAGTTGAGGAAGGCCTTCCAAGAGGCAAAAAAAACAAAACAAAACCCAGACTAGCTGCAAACATTATGAGGACTTTCACAGCAAAAGACTGCGAGAACCCCAAAAGACTAGCAAAAACAGCTAATACACATTACATTCTGCAGAAAGAGGATTCTTGGCACATTCAGATAAAAATGGACATCTGAAAATGACAGACTGTTAAATGCATCTGAAGAAACTTCAGTCTAAAAACTACATATTCTACTGTGTAAATGAATCCCACAGCCTAGAGGATAATAAAAAGTCATATAACATAGCTGGTCATGCTCCAGGTTTGCATATGAAACCTCAGGAGAAAATCTCCAGCCATTCAAAGCATGGGTTATTATGTAAGGATCAAACACATCCACTCATTGGGCTTGACATTAACTACTGAGTGAAAGGAAAGTGCATAAAAAGACTGAGGAAACAGCCTCAAAGCAATATTTGTCAGCTGAAGGAAGAATGCCACTTACAACCAGCAATCAAAGGCAGGCCATCACTTGCAAGCAGAGTGGATTTGGGCTTAAAAAGCAAAGGTATCATCCACAGGCAGACTTCAAGTCTTTCCTAGTTAAGAAATTATTAAACTATGTTATTTCCTAGAAGATATACTCTAGAACTTGATCTCAAAGGAAAGAAGAAAACTTTTGGAGATGCCCCAACTACCTTTATGGACTTCTGATGGTGAGACTAAATGAAATTAAAAATTATGGGGGCTACTACAATATTAAAATAATAGTAAGGAATTTATTGAGTTTGATTAATATTAATTTGGCCTACAGCCCTTTGTTCTTACAAAATATAGTCTGGTATAGACCTGTATTATGTATAGGCACGCAGACATATACATACATATTGCATTATCATCACGACTCTCCTACCCACAATAATCCTGAATTTATCCATAGAATAGAGATAGTCCTGGCACCTGCACTGCAATGCAGAGAGCAAGGCAGTGCATTGCTGTACCAATGAACCTCACCTGGGACTGGGGAGGATCCCCTGTAGGGGAAAAGGAGTGTTCATTAAGTCCTAAGCCTTTCTTCTGAGATTACCAATAAGGAAACCGATTTTTGTCAACTACAGTAGTAGTGGTGGTATTGGTGATTTAGACGCTTGTCCACTAGGAACCAGATTGAGACTCCCAAATTCACTGCATATAGACAAAGCAGCCATCAGATAACAGTTTGTTTTAGTGGTTACCAACATGGTTGTAGACAATTTTCCAACTCACTGTAACTCACCTGCTCAGCCTTCTGGTGAAATACAGCAGACATGGCTAGGATGGTACTGCGCTCATCCAGAGCTGCAGCAAAGCTCTTCCATTCTTGATCCAGCTGGGTAGAGATTTGTTTAATTTGCTGGGAAGCATAATGGCCTGCCTCTGAAAGCCTGGATGCAACCGACATGATCCGATTGATGTTGACGTAGGCATTCTGAAAATTAGAAAAAAAAATTAATAAACAGAAGGGAGAAACATGGCCATTCTGCATCTTCATTACAAATTCAAAACACCATCAGCTGGAAGGATGCAGAGAAGTTGAGGTGAGAACAATCAAGCAGCCTTTTAAATATGCATGAGTTGTAGTTTGTAGACATACTACCTTTCATTCTAAAAATAAATCCCACAGGAATATTTTAGCACATCTACTCCATCATCTATTTCCCCCTCACACACACATTTTATTTATTTAGGGAAAATCATCTGCCATACCTGAGATGTCTGGTACGCAATGAGCTTCTTATCATTTCCCTCTCTCTTTATCTTATTCTAGGTATTTCAGGTACATTCATTCACAATTCTCGGTGTAAATTATAATTGCAGAAATGTTTACATTCTACATTTCAAGAGATCAATGAAATCCCTTAAAAGAGGGGTGCATTGTCAAGAGATGGGCTAATACAGTTCCTTATGGAGAAGTCCTATAGAATTTTATAGGGATTATACCAATATTGTATAGAAATTTAAGAAGCTATATGGAAATTCCTATAAAAGTTATATAGTTAAATGAAAACGATCTTTTCTATAGTTTTTTTAACCCATCCCATAGCAGGGATAACATTTTATATTACATTCTAAATTTAGAAGAGTTCAAAAGATTTATTGAAAGCTTATCATTTTCTGTTTGTTTGATGGGAATTTTCCATCAGGGGTTGTACTCAGCTTGGACGCTCTGAAGAGCCACTTGGTTATCAAATGGAATTTCACGAAGCCATTACACTGCAGCATGATACCCCAATGTTTCATTACAACATAAGCCTCATAACAGAGAATCATCACAACAATATATTGATGCACCATCAAAATGCCAGTGTCAGGACACTGGATAGCAACAGCCTTATTGCTTTCTGGAACTTCTTTGATGCAATCACCTCTGTCTCCTTCTATTCCTCACTGACGGCTGGGAAAGGCCCAGCAACTTAGGACTCTACCAGTACTCTGTATTATTCAGCTTTCTTAACAAAGGAGAGGTGGGCTCCTGTGACAAATGTAGCCTGAGATCTGGAAGCGCATTGGAAACTCCAATCAGACCTGAAGAATCTATGAGAGCCAGAGGATGAGCATCACTGGTCTAACAATTCCACAACTGGGAAGAATGCAATTTGAATTTCTTGGTCACAAAATCATGACTGACTGATTCAAGGGCTTAACATGTACATAAAATAGTCTTAGGTCCTGATCCTGCAAACACTTGAGGTCATGCATGACTCTATGTATGTGAGTAGCCCCCGGTGATTTCAATGGGACTATTCACATGCCTGAAATTAAGCACACATTTAAGTGTTTGCAGGATCAGGACCTCAGTGTGATAGAGATGCATAACTTCAGTATGAATATACAGCATGCATAGGTATTAGACAATTCAAATGCAAATCAGCTATTAATATCATTTGTGCCCAGTTACATATAGCAGTGCGGCATATAGTAATATGGAGCCATGATGGCACCAGCTTCCATTATAAGCCTTATTTTTGGCCCCTCTCTTTGCTGCTCCTATGGCCTTGGATTGTAAATTTTGCTCGGCTTGAAAATATCAGAGTAATTCTAAAGGCAAAGGAGATGTATTCATTTATTGGTGCAGTTAGAAGAAAATTGGTAAAACTGGTTTGGAGTTAGAATAACAATTTTAAAATTGCCATGATTTGGATTTTGACTATTGTCCACTGTGGAATGTGTCTTTGGGTCCCAGTCTAGCTCAAAAGCAGTAATTAACCTGAGCAGTGAGGCTTGCAGCAAAAAGACTTCTAAATAAGCAAGGCTTTCTTCCTGAAAATCCTCACGGCTGTGTTCCAGTCAAGACTTTCAGACTTTTTAGGCCAGACCTTCAGCTGATCTAAATCAGCATAGGGTGATTGTAATTAATAGAGCTATGCCATTTGCATTGGCTGAAGACCTGGAATGTTGCTTTTTTTTTTTTTTTTTTAAAGACTAGAAAGTCAGTGCAGCAGTTTGGATTTCATGTAAAGAACGAGCCTTTCCTACCGCACTTGGTTTTATTTCCCTGTAGAATTATATCAGTACTTGTAATGTAATGAGCATGACTGAATGGAAGGAAAACAACTGTGAATTCTTTGGTTCCCAGTAACTACAGTATATAAATATATTAAATAGCAGAGGGAGAAAAGGTTAGATTTGATTGAGACAGAGCAGATGTTCCTAATATCTGATTTTCCAGTTAGGGGAGATTTATATATTTTTATATCTATCTATTTAAATGAGGATTTTCATTAACAAAACTGGAAGAGTACCAATATGTTCTACAGCTAACTAGATATCTTCCACAGCTCTCCCCACTCCAGCAGGGAGCAGCAATTGAGTTTTGGACTCATCAGTCTATACCTTTACTCCGCAATGGACTTTGAGAGCTGCCAATGGGTCTCAGCAGGTTCCCCTGTCATTCTGCCCGCGCCGCTTCCAGCAGCTCCCATTGGCCTGGAGCAGCGAATCATGGCCAGTGGGAGCTGCGATCGGCCGGACCTGCGGCTGGGGCAGATAAACAAACCGGCCCGGCCCGCAAGGGGCTTTCCCTACACAAATTCACTGCCATGAACAGGCTCATGGAGACACTCATTTAAAAAAAAATACTTCAGGCCCCCATTCCTCTCAGCCAGCAGAGGTCTCCTCATATGGAATTGCAGAAGGCCCTTGATTTATGGCTATATGGTAATACAATAGGTCAAACAGTGTGAAAACAATATATTATTGTCTAGAAGTGAGGGCAAAAATGCTACAGTTGATATTCTCTTGTAGAGACCCTAGGCTATAACCAAGCTTTGCTTAAATTATTTCCTGCATTACTAGAAACCTTACATTTTATGTATAGTTGCAGACTTTCCAGAAGCAATCACAAGAATTAACAGAAGTTAATTCTCTATAGATTTTTCTCTAAACTTTGGAAACTTCCAGCAAATCAGGGCATTTCTTTTCTTTTAACAGCTCACTCCGGTGGCAAAAAGTTCTCCATAGTTGTGGAGGAACTGACCCGATGAGGTCATCATCTGCAGAATGACATGCAAAAGTTCTCCTTGAGAACTTAGGGTCATATTTTGCCAGCAGCCAGAAATGTGCAACCTCAGGCACAGAATACTACCACCCATCTCCTCAATGCCAAAGACCACTGTGAGCATATCCCTGGCTCCCAGTTTCTGCTACTTCTGTTTCTGTTATCTTTAGAAGGCTTTGGCCCTGATCTTCAATGCCAGCAATAGATCGTGTCCTATCTACATAAATGATCATATCTGTGACCCCAAATACAAACTAAGATGAGCCTGCAATAAAGTATTCTCACTTGAGGAGATTGTATGGTTGCCAGGCATCCGGTTTTCAACCAGAATGCCCAGTCAACAAGGGACCCTGGCAGTTCTGGTCAGCACTGCTGACCGGGCCGTTAAAGGCTCAGCTCGGCAGGCTCCCGGCCCGACTCCACACAGCCCCCGGGAAGCTGCCGGCATGTCCCTCAAGCTCCTAAGTATAGGGGTGGCCACGGGCTCTGCACGCTGCCCCTGCCCCGAACTCCGGCTCTGTAGCTCCTATTGGCTGGGAACCACGTCCAATGGGAGCTGCGGAGACAACACCTGCAGGCAGGGGCAGCCCGCAAAGCTGCCTGGCCACACCTCCGCCTAGGAGCCAGAGGGACAAGTTTCCGGGAGCCGCCTGAGGTAAGTGCCGCCTGGAGCCCACACCTCACACCTCCTCCCACACCCCAACCCCCTGCCTCAGCCCTGAACCCCCTCCCACATCCATATTCTCTCCTGGAGCCTGCACCCCAACCCCCTGCCCCAGCCCTGAGCCCCCTCCCACACTCCAGATTCCTCAGCCCCAGCCTGGAGCCCCCTCCCTGCACCCCCAGCCCCTCACCCATGGCCCCACCCTAGAACCTGCACCCCCAGCTGGAGCCCCCTCCCGCACTCTGAACCTTCAGCCCCAGCCCGGAGCCCCTTCCTGCACCCCAAATCCTCATTTGCAGCCCCATCCCAGAGCCCATACTCCCTCCCACACTCCAACCCACTGTCCCAGTTTGGAGCCCGTGACCATACTCCGAACCCCTCAGCCCCAACCCCCAGCCCGGCGTCCCCTCCAGCACTCCAAACCTCATCTCTGGCCCCACCCCAGAACCTGCACCTCCAGCCAGAGCCCTGCCTCAACCCAGTGAAAATGAGCGTGTGAGCGAGGGTGGTGGAGAGGGAGCAATGAGGGTGAGGGAGATGGAGTGAATGAAGAATGTTTCTCACAAGACACCTTTAATATCTTGATTCCCATTGTAGCCTCTGTAACAAAGCCAGTGCAGAATTATATTGGATGGCATTTTATCTCAGCCTAATACAGAAGGCTATAGTTCATGTAAATGATAAATGGCAGGAATTTCCAAAAGATGACATTAGCCTTTACCAGATAATTGTAATGCATTTCAAATGTATTGTGACTCTCTAAGGACAACATGCATCTCAGTTTAGTTTCAGATAATTAACTCCTTGGCAACAGAAGGGCTGACGATTCCACCACTGAACACAGCACTGTTAGCATGTGTTTATCAGAAACTGATGACTCACCATTTCATGAGGTAATGAATATAGGCATAAAACAATCTTGGTGGAGTAGATATGAATAACTTCAATCAGAATAAACAGCATGCATATCAGGTAATCCAAGTGCAAAACTACAATCAATCAGACTTGTGCCCATTTAACTAGGATGTTGTGGCTTAGGCTAGCAAATTAACTAGGTTAATGGGATTACTAAATATAAACCATAGCTCAATGTTTTGTTTTAGTGAACCACGTTATTACATTGGTATAAATATTGTACTACTGTAATAAAGACTAACATAATTCATATTTCAGAGCTGAAGAAACAAACAAATGTGGCATGATTCACGGGGGGTGGGGGGAATCTACATTTACAGTTGTGTTTTTTTAAGAAAAAATACTGAACTGCAGGTTAGTACCTGAAATTTATGGCTCTTCCCCTCTAATCCCCCTCACACACTATACTTCTTCTGAGGAAGGAGTAGCATAGTAAGAATAAACAGTGTTACAAATAGTTTTTCTATAAAAGGAAGTCGGCCCATGTCAAGTATATAAGAATGTATAGGGAAGAGTGTGTGTGAAAAGGTTTGGCCTGAGAAAGACCCTTCAAGTATATTTTTCAGCTGAATTTAGAAGATTAGTATAACTACACCTCTACCCCAATATAACGCGACCCGATATAACGCAGTAAAGCAGCGCTCCGGGGGGGCGGGGCTGCGCACTCCGGCGGATCAAACCAAGTTCGATATAACGCGGTTTCACTTATAACGCAGTAAGATTTTTTGGCTCCCGAGGACAGCGTTATATCGAGGCAGTGGTGTATTATTAACTTGGGCCTAAAGTGTGCTAGGAACTTCACAAAAATATGTGCTTAAAGATGCAGGACCCAATTCAACTTCCCTTGAAATCAATTGTATTCTTCCTGCAAAATTTAGAGCATCCCTCAGACTATTCTCTCCTCCACAACCTTCCTCAAAGCCCATTGTAGTGTGTTGTCTATAAGAACTCCACCAATTATAGTGCTGTCAATTCTCATGATTTTATCACCAATCTCATAATAGTGGGTGTTCTTCTTAAAGCCCCACTTGGTAGAACTGGGGTCAGCAAACTACGGCCCGCGGGCTGGATCTGGATCTGGCCCGCCAGCCGTTTTAATCCGGCCCTCGAGCTCCAGCCGGGGAACGCCAGCTGGGGAGCAGGCTCCACACGGCTCCCAGAAGCAGTGGCAAGGCCCCACTCTGGCTCCTACGTGCAGGGGCAGCCAGGGGGCTCCGCTCTGCACGCTGCCTCGCCCTAAGCGCCGCACTCACAGCTCCCATTGGCCGGGAACTGCAGCCAATGGGAGCTGCAGGGGTGGCGCCTGCGGATGGGGCAGCGCACAGAGCCACCTGGCCACGGCTCTGCAAAGGAGCCGGAGGGTGGACATGGCCACAGCTACCGGGAGCCACTTGAGCTAAGCGCCATGCAGAGACTGCACCCCTGAGCCACCCCCCATGCCCCAACTCCCCGCCCCAGCCCTGATCCCCATTCCGCCCTCCAAACCCCTCGATCACAGCCCAGAACACCCTCCTGCACTCCAAAGTCCTCATCCCCAGCCCTACCCCAGAGCCTGCACCCCCAACCAGAGCCTGCACCCCAACCCCCTGCCACAAGCCTGATCCCCCTCCTGCCCTCCGAACTCCTCGGTCCCAGCCCAGAGCACCCTCCTACACCCCTAACTCCCCAGCCCCACCGCAGAGCCCACACCCCCAGTCAGAGCCTTCAACACCCCCACCCCGCACCCCACTCCCCAGCCTGGAGCCCCCTCCTGCACTCTGAACTCCTCATTTCTGGCCCCACCCAGAGCCCACACTCTCAACCAGAGCCCTCACCCCAACCCCAATTTTGTGAGCCCACCATACAATTCATGGCCCACCATACAATTTATATTCCCAGATGTGGCTCTCGGGCCAAAGAGTCAACAGATTATAGGAAAATCTCAGCTGTCATTTAAAAATATAATAAAATTTCTAGCCTTCATAATTGTGGAGAAAAGCTTGAAAACATGACCCGTGTGTATGCTAAAGGCTCAGAAACTAGGAGGTAAAGCAAAACAACCCCACATATATTATTATTAATTATTACTTTATTATTATTTCATGATTTTTAAGCCAACCTCAGGATTTTGGGAGGGGACTGACTCATGATTGGGGCTGGAAGTACTGTAATTACTGGGAGGCAGGTTGAGGGATAGTCAGGTATTTATGTTTATATTTCTAAAATATAAGTTAAAGTGTTGGTTCTGAAGCTTACAACGGTGGGAACACTGCAAATGGCAAACAGATGATAGGATGCTAAAGAAAATAATGCAAACACAACCAAGGTCAGTCCAACAGAGTCTGACCATGGACTGGTCGGACATCGTATGCAGGGACATAACCAAGCTGGGCTTAATGGATGTCATGGACAGGAATGCCTGGCAATGTTGTATTGCTCCCTGTGTCTGTAAAGATCAAAAGAAAAGAAAAAAAAGAAGTGGGTTCTCAATCTAGGGGATGGCAAACAAGTTTGGGGGTGGGGGGTGGTCACAACCACTCTCCCTTTTGTGATAAATAGATGAGAGTGGGTTTCTGAAACTTTTTCCTGTTGCAACATGGGGTTATGGTATGAAGAGGGCTGAGAAACACTGAGTTAAACCAAAAAAGCAAATGAATGTGTGTATAAAACGTGTCCATTGTGACTGCTTTCCTCTCCCCTATTCATCAGGTGGGAAGGGATAGCTCAGTGGTTTGAGCATTAGCCTGCTAAACCCAGGGTTGTGAGTTCAATCCTTGAGGGGGCCACTTAGGGATCTGGGGCAAAATCAGTACTTGGTCCTGCTAGTGAAGGCAGGGGGCTGGACTCGATGACCTTTCAAGGTCCCTTCCAGCTCTAGGAGATAGGATATCTCCATTTCATAGGTATTATCCTGCAAACATGTACACACACGAGTAATTTTATGCATGCGAGCTCAGAGGGACAACTGATGTGTAAAAAGTAATTCACATACACAAGTGTTCTCAGGATCAAGGCTTAGATTGTAAACTCTACAAGGCAGGGACCATGTCTTCCTGTGTGTTTACACAGCACTTACTACAACACGGCCCCGATCCTAACTGTAGCCTCTGGGCATTAATGCAATATAAATATTAGATAATATGCATAAGTACAAAAATCCATGTATAAATTCAACTGTTATTTTCAGGCAGTCTCCACCAGAAATCAAATAGTATCACCTGCAACTGAAGTGAGACATCACGATAAACAATAAGGAGACATGATTTGAGAACTTCAGTAACTCAACCAGAGATTATGGTTCTTTTACAGGAGTGGGTGGGTGAAGTTCTGTGGCCTGCAATGTGCAGGAAGTCAGACTATATGATCATGATGGTCGCTTCTGGCCTTAAAGTCTATGAGTCTATACATTTTACAAAAGCATTCTGGTGTAACTCTGTGTTTGTGAATTTCATTGCCTGACACTTTTCTTAAAAAGATGCCTACAATCAGGTAAAAAAAATGAATTTTATTAGGCTTTAAATCAGGGACCCCTTAGGAAAAGATGTACACAGGCAGACAAGTCTTGCCATAATAAGCTAATTATCTCTACTATATACAATTTTTTACCAGGTCCCGGTCACTGACAAAAATATCCTTATTCATGTTTTCTTCGTTAAAAAAATAAAATTGGTAAAGATGTAAATTTGATTTAAAATTAGAGATGGGCTGATATTGCAAAGTTCAGTTACAGATCTGACCCAAATCCAGATCTGGACCCTACATTTCTGGATCTGGGATTTTTGTCTGTTCCATTGTAGAATAATGTTCTGCCACAAAGTCAGATCCTAATTTCCCTAAATTCTGGCAAGTTCAATTAAAGGAATCCGTTTTGGATCCATCATTGTTTGAAACATTTACCAACATTATTTGGATTCATATGTATGTATTACCTATTCCTTTCCTTTCCCCTTAAGTAGATACAGAAATTACAGTTTTGCAACTGAGTGCATGCAGGCATACCCCTGTGGGCTCAGGAGTGCGTTTGCACACATCTTATAGCAAGATCAGGCTGAAGTATCGAGGACTTTGGACAGAAAAGGGTCATTTTTATTTTGATCCTTTTTCTTCCTGCTTTTCCTGCATGCGTTACCACTGAAACCTACAATGCTGCATGCCAGTGAATACACATCTTTAGTATGGCAGTGCAGCTCCTGGAACGCACACATCCCAGCATGTAATGCTTCATAGCCTTCCAAATGAAAGTTTGTTCAGATCAAGATGGAGCATCACAAATTGGGGCTCATTCTCTTCTGACTCCATTTCCATATTAAACACAAATATGAATATGAATTGACCAAAACTGGGTAAGATAAATTTCCAACTCATTTCCAAATCCACTTGACACTAGGGTACAGGGCTGCAGTGAAGCCTTCCCGTGGCCACCACTCCCAACTATGCCCCTTCTGTGATCCTTTGCAGGGTGGAAGTGCTATTCACACTATAGGTCTACACTATCACTTAAGTTGATCTAACTTACATCGCTCAGGGGTGTGAAAAAGACAAGTTACAGCAACCTAAGCACTGTTTACACCGGCGCTATGTTGGCAGGAGACATTCTCCCATCAACATAGCTTCCGCCTCTCACAGAAGTGGAGTAATTATGCTGACAGGAGAGCGCTTTCTTGTTGGCATAGAGCATCTTCACCTGATGCTCTATAGGGACGCAGCTGCATCGGTGCAGCTGCGCTGATATAGCACTTCTAGTGTAGACCTGCCCAATGTAATTGTGTAACCCATGGCCACTCTCCAGCAAGCCCATAAAGCTGCCCTCCTTGTACAGCTATTCCAACATGGTATAGAAACCCTCTCCATAGTGCTCAGGAATCACCAAAATCACCTATGCAGCTGCACTGCTCTGAACCACCTCCAAGCACTCAAAATGCAGGGCTCCACTGGTGAGGAGGGTCTTGCAGGAGGTATCTGTCCCTGGTGAGTTTCAACCATTGGGTAAAGCTTCAAGGCTTCTGGCAAGTGCCAATGAGGCCTTCAGTTGGCAGCACTGAGTTATGTGCCATCTCCTGGAATCCTTCTACAGTTTCTTTCTGATTTGGTTACAGTCTCTGTTTATTCTCCCATCATGTTTTTATTACCACCTGATACTTTGATGATTGTCCTATACCTATCTTCAACTGTCATAGTTTATCTGTTTGAATGTCAACATGCTTAGAGCACTTAAAACAAGATTAAAAAGAAAAGCAACTGGGAAATCATTTCTAAGGGAATTAAAGAAAACCCCCAAAATGAATTAGGGTGCTTTATAGTTATTTACTGTATACAATGAAAACATTGTACACACACACACACACACACACACACACAAATTAAAACACATCCTCCTCCATCAGCTGGGATCCTGTTTGTTTAGCCCAGATGAGGCTGCTAGAGAAGGAATATGCAGAATATAATATAAAGGATTTTGGAGTATTATACACAGTATTTTCCCCCTTTAATTGTGTTTTAGTTTTGTTACAGTAAAGGGAGGGTAACTTGAGAGTTGTTATTATCATGCATGAAGCGGTATTAATTTTTCATCAGAGACCCTTCCATGCTGTGGAAACTCCTCTTGAGGGCAGGGTCCCAATGCAGCAAAGGGAAGGTAGGTTAATTTTTCTGCAGTATTCTGCTGGGTGATAGTTTGTTATTGTAAATTTAGCAACAGTCAGGACTCCTAGAGCCTGTGTTTTGACATACTTTTGAATTAAAATCACAATAAATACATAAACATACATCGCACCTCTTATCCACCACTGAACTGCAATGTTCTAATGAGCACACAGCTTGATGGTTTAGTGAAAAAAATAACTAGCCCATGAAAAAGGCAGGGGGAATTTAGGTCAATGGAATATAATTACCTGAGTTGGAATTTGACCAGGACACCGGGGTTTCATTCCTAATCTTATGAAAAGTGCCATGTGGTCTTTAATGACCACAAGTGGTCAGGATCTCTGTTTTACATTTCATCAGAAAGGCAGCAGCTCCAGCAGCACAGAGCCTTCTAGCAGCATGCAGGGCCATGGCTCACTAGTGACTTATGCCACAAGCTGAAACAACTACAAATTGCTTGGAGGTCTCTCATCCCAGTGCCAACCTCGCTTGACCCTGCGTCACTTTACAGAGAGCTAACAGAAACACAGCATGAAGTGGTTGGTTGACTCAGGGCATTTTTTCTGTAGCTGACAGTTAATATTCAGAGAGCGAGGACAGGACTATTCTTATCCTGTGCCATTTCGATAGGGTGTGTGCATTCATTGTTCTAAAGGAGCACAATGATCAAAATATCAATACATTCTGCCCCAATTTCTGCACTGAAAGCATTGCAGCTTGCAGACACAAATGCTGTATACCAGGGAAGACCAAGTAGGAAAGCAAGGCACTTCCAAATGGATGATGATTAATTTTTTTCACCTCAGGTAATGATGAGTTGCATCCAAAGTTGCAATCAGCTAAGAAAAACACAAAATCTGATTCTGGACACAACTGACAGTTTGATTAGATTCTCCTGTTTGGAATTTTGAGGAGCAGCCATGTGGGGGAAGAGAAATGTAAATTATTAAAGCACTACGCTAGAGTTCTACTGAGTCTCGTTAATTGCATGTCAAGAAAACGCCAAACCCTTAAAAATACTGTATTTGTTTTCCAAAATGTAAACAGCTCCACAGGACTGTCCTGGTTTTAAATCAAAGAAATAATCATATATCAGCATCAGGGTGGACAAAGTAACTTCCCAGAACAAAGTGCTGCTGCCACACGCCCAGCCTGACCTTCTTTAGTTCTTCACATCTCATGGGTCTACAGTTCTCTTTTAAGTGGAAGTTCACTCCTGTCCCTTCCCCTCCCACACACACACTCACACAGAATCCATATTTACAGTGCGTCTCTGAACTTACCATGGAATTCATTGCAAAGTGATTATGCTGTGTCTGCAAGTCAAGGGCATGTTGGTAGCTCACTCCAATCTCTGTATGACTCTGCAGGAACAATTCTTTGTTGTGGCTGATCCAGTCAAACATCTATAGAAAGTTCACACAGGACAAAGAAAGAGAGTCAGGGGAGAAAAGACTAAGATCAAGTGCAAAATACAAATATGAACATTTCTGACACAGATTTATGCTAATAACAAAAAAAATGATTTAGTAACACCACAAAAAACATCCCTTATCTGAATTTAGTGTACTCAAACAAGGACAAAATTTAAGTTATTACCACCTTCTCTATGAACAGAATGACAGGTTAGGAAACACACCTGGTAAGCCTGTTTCTCTGCAAGCTGATCCCATAGTCCTTTCCTATACTTTGTTAGGAGTTCCATAAGTAGAAAGACTACAGTGACAGGGCCTAAATTAGAAGTTATTCCATTGACTGATGCTCATGGTTCATAATGTTACCAGAACCCAGGAATGGACCACTAATCTTTACACAACAATGATTTGGTTTTCTTTTTTTTTTTCTTTTCTTTCTTTGTAGTGTATGGATAAGCTCCCCAAATCTTTCAGCTAAAAACCAAACTGAGGTTTTACACTGATTTTTATTAGTACTTGCTCTCCCCAAAAACAAAGAGCAGTCTTGCTTCGAAACATTAGCTTACAGTGAAACACACATACACATTTTATTTAATTCTATGGCCCATACTCCTGTCAGCTTCTCACTGCTCTTAGCCCCATTTCAAAGGAAAACAAATGTCTAAGTAATTTGGTATGTTGGCTCTAACGCTAACAAAATTCTGTACATCAGTTTTATTAATCTCCATCTATTATGCTATAACACCTGACATCCAAGGAGCTCATTTATGAATTAAATATCACAAGTTAGCTATTAGATAGGTAAGGATTATAACACCCATTATTCAGATGAGTACACTGAGGAATAGAGAAGTTAATTGACTTGTCCAATGTTACACAGTCTTTTTGTGGAAGAGCCAGAACAGAATCTAAGTGTCCCAACCCAAAGTCCTGAGCCTTAATACACACATACTCACACTGTACCATTGCACAGTATATATCACCTCAATTTTCACAGATAGAGGAACTGAGTATGTAAAGGTTAAATGATTTGGTTAAGGTCTAAGCATGTTAGTGGAAAAGCTGGGACTAGAACCCAGCAGCCACGGCTGGGATCTATAGTTTAATAAAAATAAGACCCCAGAGGACATTCTGTGCTAGATTACAGCTCCAAGTTGTGAACTAGGACCATTAAGATAACACTTCCTCCCATGACAAACAAGTCCTACCAAACCAAATGGTTTTGACTTTAATTTTACTGACTGAAAAATAGTACCGATTGTTTTTTGTTTCCCTGTAGAATAAATTATAAACAAATTGGAAGTCTTCATTCTCGTCTGGCACTGGTTAGGCAAAAGATGAACTCAGACTTTTTTCCACTAAACCCTGTTTTATTGTTACATTATCCTCCCAACCCACTCTCACACAGTTTGTCTCTTTTGTCCACCTTTTATGTCCTTTCTGACATGTGGAGTGAGAGTTCTTTAGGTCAAGGACTGTCTTGTTTGTTAAATGTCTGTAGAATGCCTAGCACAATGGGGCCCTGATCCGAGTTCCTAGGCTGTACCATAATACAAATAATAAATAAATGAATAATACCATATGATCTGCTTTACAGGAGGAGTACAATCTCAGTACAGGCATTTGGTGGTTCTGAAGAGACATGAGGTTTTACATTGTTGTGAGTGGGAGGGAGGCAAATGAATAGCTTAGCTACACCAAACATATGCTCAAGCGATTGCTACAAACCTTTGTTATGCTACTGATGTGACCCCAGATAAATACCAGCATCAAATCAATGGAATAACAAAAAGTTTGACTGTTGATACCTTAGGAACAGAAAGATTCTAGCATCCGTGTATTATACATTATTATTATTATTTCCCAAGGTCAGTTCTCCTCTGCCTGTGCACATATATTGGCATGAAGAGTTACACAGACATTTAGGTTGAAAATAGGCTCTGTACATACACCTCAAACTCCTCTCCAGTGAAGTTGGATTTTGCTCTAAGTGCTCATTTCAACATTAGGATCTGTTCTAGTCTCACTGTGTAGAGGATTTACACAAGTAACATTTTATACCCCTTACATCAGAAAGAAGAATAAACCTTATAAAAGCTCTAGTAACACCAGATTTAGAGCTGTTACACTGACCCCTGCTCCAAAGACGAGTCCCTTACAGGTGAAAGCTATCAGCCCATTTAAACCAACCTGTCCCCTTAATGTGTTATTTTACATTAATTTATTTGCAGGAAGAGATTTTGTACCTTATCTTGTATTTTACATTTGCTGAAGGAAGTTATTTAGGGAGAGATTCAGACCTCTGTCACAGCAGCGTAAATCCAGAATAACATTGTTGACCTCAGTACGATCACACCAGATTTACACCACTGTAACAGAATCTGGCCGCTCACTCATTATTTCAGACTGTGAAATTGACCAGGTTCATTACGGGATGTAGCCACTGTTTTTAAAACACCTTTAGTGATTAAACTGAAGAAAACAACCTAATGTAATTCAACCTAAATCTATCTCAGTGCCTCATTAAGAGTTAATACAATTTGAGTAGAAAAGAATTTAACGCAGCTGTGGACTCAAGAAAAGTATTACCATAAAACAATATATATATTTCAAGAGTAAAGTTCATGTCCAAACAACAGAGTTTTATCTCTCTGTTTAGAAACCAAACCAGATTTATCTCAAGCAGATACATGTTAAATGTGAACATGTTTTTAACCAAGCTAGAACCATTTAAGGAAAAACCTGGCTGAAAGCCATTGAAAATAAATAGTAAATCTAGTATTTTATGCACAGCAATCCTAAATGGAATCAACTTGAATGTAAATGATTAATAAAACAAAACAAGAAGTAACTGATTATTTCTGGGGGTGAAAGAGCGCTTTCTTCATCTTAGCCACAATTGTATTATAGAACAAGGATCTGGGTTAAGTTAAGCCATATTTATGAACTTTGAGATAGAATAATTGACTAGGAGAAAAATTAAAATTGAATAAATTAATAAGAAATGTATCCTTTTGTCTCACTTAATAAATCATAACAAACAATAGTAATTGAAAAAGTACCTCAGGAGCTTTGAGCTACACACAATCGTTTTCTGTCTTGCCTTCCAAAAACTGTTCTTCATTCATATTCATGGACAGCGGCAGAATTAGGAAAGCATTCTCAACTATGTTTCAGATTTTGATTATATTTATGTTACTCCAAATTACTTGCAGGGCCAGTTCAAGCTAAGCTGGGTCTCTGGCAAATTATCTCATGTTGATAAGGTCCAAGATTCAGTGTGTGACCTTCTCCCTCCTCCTGCTATAAACTCCCATAACATGGCAAGCTCAGGGAAGGAAAAGGTGTGTGATATCCTGGCTCTCAAATCCAGGCCTGTGAGTTTCCATACACCTATCACATCCTGGCCACCATCTGATGTCTGCTGAAATCTGGCTGGCGAAGGACTAGCAGAACTACAGCCACAGCCAAGGCGCCATCCACGGGACCCTTGATTGGAGGATCGCCGGGCTCCACTGATTAGTCCAGCCATGCTATTTAAGCCAGAAGGTGGCAAAGGAAGTTGAGCAATTAGGTGATTCCCTGCTGCTGTGCTGGATCCTGCTTGTGTCTGCTTCTGGCATGCTATACCCAACCATGTTTCTGATTCCTGCTTCAGGCTCCTCACTTACCCCTGTCTATGGCCCTAGTTCCCACTGTGCTCCTGCCTGCTCCTTGCCCCTCTGCTGGTTCCTACACTAACACCTCACCTCTGACCATCAGTGACTAATCCTGGCTCTGACCCTCAGCTTTGACTTCTGACTCCAACTCTGGCTTGACTCTGGACTCTAGCATTTGGTATCTGACCTCAGATCTGATCCTCAGCTTCGTATTCGCTCATCTCCTGGCTCTGGTAATGAGCAGTTGACTATGGTGCTGATTCTCAATTCCGTTCCCTGACCTGGATGCCTGCTCCACTCACTAGACACCACCACCTACATCCTGGTCCCTAACAAGATGTTGAGTTCCGTGGAGCTGGAGTATGGGTAAGACAAGTGGCAAGAGAGGCCCAGATTCAGCAAAGCAATGAACCATTACATATGTGCTTTGATGAATAGGGGTGTTTTGTTGAATCGGATACTAGAAGGTGGTTTCCTATTACTCAGGAAAACTGGGGAATCACATTCAGTCTGAGCCAGGGCTGTGATAAAGGTGGAAACATCTGGATTTCCCGGGGAGGAAGAAGAGAGCTCACATTGTTATCACCATAGAACTCTGCCAGCATTGAGTGGTTCATACTTTCACATTCATCATCATGTGGCACTGGAGCATGAGTAGTAAACATCACAGAAGCATTGGTGAAACCGCAATGATGTGGTGGTCGGGAGGCAAGTTTTCAAAATTCATGAGCCACACCCAAAAAAGTCACGACTGGCTCACATGAGATTTTAAAATAACAAATTGTGAGTTCTTTTTATTTGCCTTCCAGTTTTGAGCTCTTAGGGTTCATGTTTCCAAGGTTTTCTCTGCAACCATAAGGGTTAGAAATTTACTATTTAAAAAAAATGAAAGATGAGCTTATCATATCATTATCATGTAATAACATGACTCCAGGAGTTGGGGCTTTACGGAAAAATACTAAATGTTGCAAGACTCATGATAAAATCATGAGAGTTGGCAACACTGGGGAAGGGAGGTGAACCTGTCGGTGTGACAGCATTGGCTGTCCTGGCTCTGGTTTTTGGGGCAAGATTTCCTGAAAAGTTTTCAAGTCCAATTTCTTTCCCACTTGAAAAACACTGGTGTTTCCTGTGTTGCTAATTTAGATTAAATGAGCATGTTCCTTGGTTTGCTTCAAAGACATGCACCACTAAAGATGTCAGCAAGGCGATGAGACAGTGATTACTATTTCACAGAACCTGCAGGGGGAGTTCACATTGAAGGGCTGTTTCGTGAGTCCTGTAGAAATGTTAAATATCATTTTGTTTGGTTAATTTCTCTATCACAGATTATGTTAAACTAGGCCAGATTTTAGGACTCAGCCCTATGATAGTTTTCCTATCATTAAAATGGTGCTACTCAGCACTGAATCAATGGTTTCCAACCCATTTGTGAAAACCACTAGTCCAGTGATTGCCATTATATTAATGGTTCTTTAATTACTGCTATGGTTAACATTCCAGCTTTTTTTTTTAATTGGAGTGAGTGACTGACTGTCAATGACTTTTAGTATGCTAATCAGTCTTACAGCCATGGAACTCACACTACATTTAATGAAATAACTCTAGGATTGGACATTAGATGGGTTAAAACACATGAACCAACAATTCTCAATGTCTCCCACATTGACATTTCTCCACACAGCTCCAAATAATCTGGAAACCAATTAAGCATTTAGAATTTCTAAATTACTGATCATTTTCTTATTTTTTTAAAACACAAGTAACTTGCAGATAACTTCCAAGGTGATTATCATTGTAGTCTGTGTCTCGTGTGCTACATGAATGAAAAATGAAAGCACACACTGAACAGTGATAAGTGCTACAAACATTGCATTTAATGGAGGGAATTAGTTCTTCATCATGAAAGAATCAAAAGAGCCAATATAGTGCAAAGAGCATTCTCACAAAGCTTTGTTAAAGCATTTACCCTAAGTTCAGCGCCACTCTGCAGTGTTTAAATATCCTGCACATACCCAGACTAAGCCTACTAAATTTATTTCCATTTGTGAGTTAGGATATAAAACTATATATCCACTGCCCCATCCATACCCTGGCAATAATTAGCTCCGATTAGCTCAGTTCAAGATGTACAAAACATTCTAAGCAGGCTCCAAAACCAGTGGTATTTTGTCAGCAAAGTCCACTGTTGACTGGGAGATCCAACTTAAGCAGCAGACCAAAAGACAGGTCCCAAGTTGATCATAAATGAATGATAGTTCTAAGGCTTACTGAGAGTGGAGGAGGGCACTGCCTCCTTGCTTCAAATCCTACTAGCTAATCCCGTTACTACAACTCATTGGGAATTATTCAACAAAACAAATGGTTTATGGAAACGTACTGGTTTTGATGAAATTCTGACAAACCATTGGCAGGGTTCTGACACGGTTTCCTGCCAGCTCAACTAGCAGGCAGCTAGGGAGCACAAGCTTCCAAGCAGCCTCACCATATGGACTGCCCTGGGGCTGGAGACCCCAGGGCTTCCATGGTCTGCAGCTCTGGAAAGCCCCACTACATGGACTGCCCCAGGACTTGAAGGCTCCCAGGTGCTGAGCCAGGAGCTAAGCCCCAACTAGAGCCTGCAGGGCGCCTCAGACCCATGAGAACTCTCTGTCACATACTGGGAGCTGTGGCTCCCAAGCTCTGATGGTCCTTGCTCAGCCATGACTCTCAGGACTTCTAGGCTCCTGGATCTCCATCAGTCTGCTAGGGCTCATGGGGATCCAGGAGCCTAGAAGCTGTGGGAACCATGGCTGAGCCAGGAGCTTCAGAGCTTGGGCTCCCAGGGTCAATTTCATTTAGAACATAAGACATTTTTGAAGCAAAATGTTTCCATTATTTCAAAACATTTTTTGTGCTTTTCCCTTCTGCAAGACATTTTGAAATTCTGCTTTGCACTCTGAAGTGGAGCACAATTTTTTTTTTTAGAATATCAGTATTTTTTTTCCTCAGGAAATTCTGACTTTTGACCAGCTCTAACTATAAAACCTGCCATTTCAGCGAGCATAATGACTGCTTGTTTATTTAGGGTCCTTGTGTCTTCTCCATTCTTAATTTTGTACCAAGTCCAACCATAATTCAGATCAACAGGATTTACAGCATCATTCCAAATGATGAAAAGAGGCTTAAACCCCATGCAGTAACTGTGGTTCTCCACTTCAGGTGCACATGTGTTAGTAGCCTTAAATCTAAAATCAGTCTCCACTGTCTGTTTTTGTTTTGGATGAGAAAGTATCTTGAGTAGAAACCTTTTCCTTTGTGTTGAGCATGGACAGGATCAATCACTCCTAAATGAAGAAGGGAGTTTATTTCCTGTCTCAGTAAGAGCTTGTGAGAAAGGTTCCTCAAAGAGGGATGGAGAAGTGGGGTGGAAAGGAGTAAGGGAGGTAAAGTATATATGTAAACCGATACTACCAACAAATTATTCTTGGAGAAATCAGTTTCCTTGTATGCTGAAAATGGGGAAGTCGATCTCCAAATGTGGGGAGGTGGGCAAATTGTTGCAGCTGGTGAACTAAGGAATGAGGAGGATTTGAACCCTTGACCAGCCCATCAAAACTAGTGTTTTGAGGCTGGCTGAGTACTCAGGCCACAAGCATAAGTTGATCGTTTCTTCTGGAATCTGTTTCTTCCTGAGAGGTTCTTTGGAACCCAGAGAAGTGTATTGGACCGGATCTCTGGGAGGTTTGTGACCTACTAAATTCTCTTTTGTTCGTAGGAGTGTAAATTCTCAGAGATCGTAAAGTGGCCTTGGATACTTTCAAAGTGTTCAGGAACTTACCTGTGTTCTCTGAAAACAACTTGCAGACCATCAATGGGGAGGTCCTCTCCAGTGCTGTGGACCTCTGTGAAAGCCAGAAAGTTGGAGCCAGGATGCCCTGTGCATAACGACCGCCATAGAGATGGAACTGGCAAGGCATCTGCCACATTTAGAGGCGCTTGAGGAATGTCCTGGTAACTGTCCCTCAGCAGTTATGGCCTGAAATTGCTCTCTTTGCTTCAGTGGAAGGTACTCAATAAAAGCGTTATATTTTGGGTAGTTTGTGTAATTATATTTTGCCATGATTACCTTGTAATTCATGATCTGAAATTGTACGGTCACAGATGAGTAGGACTTCTGTCCTAAAACATTCAGGCGCTTCTGTTCTTTGTCATATGGGGTCGATTTGGTATGGTGTTGTTTTCCTCTCATTCACTGTATCCACCACCAGAGAATTAGGAGGAGAGTGGGATAATAAAAATTCAGAGTTCTTGGTGGGGACATAATATTTTTGATCCACCCATTTGCAAGTTGGTGGTACTGTTGGTGGGGTCTGTCAAACTGTCTTTGCTGGATCCAAAAATGCCTCATTGATAAGTAGTGCAGCTCCGGTCAGTGTTGCTGACTGCAGAATGTCCAGCGACTAGTGTTGTGATTCCTTGATCTCTTTGAGTGGAATCTATAGAGCATCTGTCACCAGTTTTATGAGGTCCTGAATCTGCCGGAAATCACTGGGTATAGATGGTGGTGGAGGCATAACTCTTCTGGAGACGACAAGGAGATAGTGGTTTGAGGGATAGCTTCCTTATTTGCCCTAGCTTCCTCCTCCTTGAATGTGTCCTCCGGATGAGGAATAGGCTGGGGTGGAGTGGACTCTCTGTCTCTCGTCCTGGTGGGCAAGACTAGATGCCTTGGAAAATTGTCATCAGTAGGCTGCCCAGCAGTCCCAGTATGTCCATTTTGCAGGGCCTACAAGAGAGGGTGTGGCATCCAAGGCTTCTCCCAGCACCCATGATGTCTTTCCTGAAATCCACCCCCCCAGAGGGTGCCAAAGAGTGGTTTTCTATATGGATGGGTAGGAAAGCCTTGCACTGAGAAAGTACAGACAGAAGGGAGGTCTTCATCATCCTTGACATCGCCCAGCAGAAAAGGGTACCAGAGAGACAGGAGTCCGGTGACTGAATAAGTCTCACTATTGAGAGGCACGCAGTACCCCCTGAGAAGTGGAGACTCTGGTTCATCTGTCACCAATAAATCCTTTGAGTACCAAAATTCTTGTGGTACTGCACGGGGAAACGGTATTGACATGATGGTGTGTCCATCTCTACAGGTAGACCGTACCAAAGATTTAGCATGCTCCAAGGTCGGCACTGATGGAGTTGGACACTTAGACTTGCACGTTGCCCAGGAACCCATGAAAGAATGTGACAGCAGCAAAGCTGTGTCCAATGGTACTAATCTGGAGGAATGTTTCTCCTTGCCCTCTTTGTCACGTCTGGACTCCACCCAGGTTCAGTTGGAGCAGTGACAGATCTTGGAAGTGCTCTGGGACTTTCCAGACTCACCAGTACCGGAGCAGTCCTTTCCCTTTATAGTATCAAGCTGAGAGGTCAAAGCTTATGAGTCAACTTATGGGAGACTAAGGTCTTTTAGAAACAGGCTCCTTATGAGGGGAGCCCTTCAAGGAGGTCTCTGGAGTCTACCTCTTTCTCAGTGAGAGTTGAGCTGAGTTCAAAAGGAGCACTAGATCTGCCTGAAGATTGGTGTACAGGGGGGTTCGCCTAAGCTAGCTCTGGAGCAGGGCAAAGTGAATGTTCCATCATTGGTAGATTCAACTTAATCCCCCAGTTCCTCCTCACCCTGGATTTAAGGGCCAGACAGAAGTTACACTTCTGAAGGATATGTGACTTTCCAAGGCTGCAAATGCACTCGGAGTGGCTGTTGCTAACCAGGATGGCCTCCTAGCAAGAGATGCAGCATTTGAAACCCTGTGAAACAGGCATGCCCTTCCTGGGGAGGCTTGCCTTCCCAGAAAGAAGGGACAGGAACAAAATGAATCCTCTCAATTACTAACCTAACAAACTATCTAAAACCTAAACTCATTAGCAGAAGAAAAAAGCTTGTAGTCAAGGCATGCTCAAGGCAGACACTCTAAAGCTCTATCTCAGCCTGAGGCCACTGAGAAGGAAGTGAGGGTGATTTGCCCACAAAGATCTATATAGCCTCAGTGTGGGGCATGAAGATGTGTAGGGCCCATGTGCAGTCCAAACTAACACTGTTATGAAAATCTCTGACTGAAGGCACATGGGGCACATGCACAACTGAAGTGAAGCATCCATAGAGACACTACTCGAAGAAGAATATATGTTATCAAACCTATGATTTTCTATAGGGCTCATTACCATAACATCTAAGTATGATCGTAACAACTCTCCCTTTTTTATTTTTCTTATAAACACTCACTAACATGAGAGATGTGCTTGAGCACAAACCCTTGTTCTCAATACCCTCAAACTCTGGGGAAGGTGGGATCCAAACTTTTCTGTTGTCTCCTATCTATATAGCAAAAAATGATTCAAATGTAATACACTGGCTAATTGCCTGTGATGTGTCCCCTCCCAGTGCCTGGTCAACATACTGGGGATAAGTCTGCTACTGCCACCAGCTAATACTACTGCTACCAGCAACTACTACCAGCTTTATCTCCAGTGGTAGTGGCCTGTATTGTGGTGCTGAAGGTCTCTACTTCTAGGTCCATCCATGATCAGTGGTTGGTTGTTACAATGTCACCATCACAGGCACTTAGCCAGTATGTTACAAAAACCCCCTCAAATTCTGCTGATGTTTGGGTTCAGATCCACATCTGAATTTCACAGCTCAGTCCAATCTCTAATTATTATTTTAGTCAGAACATCAAGCCAATGTACCCTCCCCACGGCATGCAAATATGAGTGATAGCACTCCTGCTGCAAAAAAACGGAACATGTTTGCTAAAGAAATAGTTCATTAGAAATTACAGAAACCAAAAAAAAAAAAAAAAAAATCTCCGCCTCCCATATTTTTCAGGAATCCTCAGCCCAAGCCATAAGAAATAGACTAGGACTGGTAAGAAGTGGCAGAATAGAATCCCTACAAATATTACCATGATGATAACGAAGAAAAACAATTAGCCTGAAAGAATATCTAATTTATACATGTTTCAGAGTAGCAGCCGTGTTAGTCTGTATCCGCAAAAAGAAGAGGAGTACTTGTGGCATCTTAGAGACTAACAAATTTATTTGAGCATAAGCTTTCGTGGGCTACAGCCCACTTCTTCGGAGCATCTAAGGTACCACAAGTACTCCTGTTCTAATTTATACATATATGTCTTGGATTTCTGGACTCAGATAGAAAAGAACCACCTATTGAATCAACAGCTATACTTCTTCCATCACCTTAGTTTTCCTTGGCAGTCTCCCATCCAAGTATTGACCATGCCTGATACTGCTTAGCTGATTTGATCTGACAAGATTACAAACAGAGATATGTTTCAAATACTAAAAATAAACTCAAGAGTGATTGGAAAAGACCCAACAAAAATATGAGGTAAGGTTTCATAATGAGCTTTGCTCAACATGGTACATAATACTTCACACAAATATTTAGTCTCCGCTGTCTCCTTATGAGCTGGTACACACTTAAGAAATGTTATTATGCTAACAGAATCTTTTGGGTCTTTATTTGAATGAAGGACAGGTAACCAATTATGTGTATAATGAAATGCAAAGAAATCCAAGCAATGCATCTGAAGCGATGACGAGTCTAGAGGAATCAGTATGAGGCCCACAGAAATTCCTTACCAATTAAAGCAAAGCAATCCATCACTTACAGGAGATGTGGCATGCATGCCGGGTTGCCAGTGCCACCTGTCCAGTTTTAAATTGGCTCAACTACAGTAAAGTATGAGAGGTTCCACATGGAGGGCATTTGAAGCTAAGCAAACATTTAAAACTTCCTTTTCACAAAATAATAATATTTGTATAGGAGTAACAGTCAAAGTCACTTCCTTGAGGTTTATAAAGCTTCCAAATATAAGGTCTTGATCATCACTCATTAAAGTCAGTGCAAAGATTCCCACTGAATTTAATGAGAGTTAAATCAGGCCCATAGTCTTTGCAAGGCATCTAATATGAATGCACCAGTATTTCCACAAAAAGTTACTGTGTAAACTGTTGGTGGTTGATATGGAAGTTCTAACTGAACTTGAAGGGCCTGATCCTGCAAAGACTTATACCCATGCTTAACTTTATCATCTGGACTTCTAAAGGTCTACTCACTTGGGTAAAGTTATATATGTCTGTAAGCATTTACAAGATTATGTACTAAAACCCTGACCCTAGAGCCAGATTTAAATGCTTTTTCTATCACTGTTTTACAGATTAAGACCCTGATTATGCAAAATACTTAAGTGCGTACTTGACTTTATGCATGTGCTAAAGGGGTATGTCTGCACAGCAACTAGACACCTGTGGCTGGCCTGTGCCAGCCGGCTCAGACTCACAGGGCTCAGGCTGCGGGGCTGTTTTATTGCTGTGTAGACTTCCAGGCTCAGGCTGGAGCCTGGGATCTAGGACCCTGTGAAGTGGGAGGGTCACAGAGCTCGGGCACCAGCCTGAGCCTGGAAGTCTACACAATCAATGAAACAATTCTGCAGCCCAAGTCCCCCAAGCCCAAGTTGGATGGCACAGGCCAGTTGCGGGTGTTTAGTTTCTGTGTACACATAACTTAACTTGATCCCTATTAAACAAAACTCTCAAGCAAATGCTTAAACTTTCAAAGTAAAGAGATCTTACGCATGTGCTTAAGTGCTTTGCTGAATCAGGACCTAAATTTGTAGCTTCATTTTTTTTAGGCCTTAAAATATATTTCATAAAGCATACAAGCTGTGCAATACGCACAAGTCAAGATTTCTGCTGGACCTTTCACTTTTACATTTCTTGGGCTAAGTCCTCAGCTGGTGTAAGTTGTTGTGTGTTACAGGGTCCCGCTCACATTCACCAAAGCAACTCACTTGCCTGCACCCCTTTGTGGCTTGGTGCAGGGTTGCCGGGCTTTCTCCTTGGTCACCTCCATCTCTGTCATCCATGGCACAGACCTCCAGCTAGGTCACTTAAAAGTTCAACCCCCTTCTGGGGTGTCCAAGGTGAGCTGTATCTGGATGGGCCTTGAGATAGCTTCTCCCAGCTGGCCTCTTCAAAGTCCCTTCACCTGGCTCCCTCTGGGATATCAGCAAAGTACTTACAAATCACCACAGAATGCAATAAAATTGCACTCTTCTTTCCAGAGAAGCAGGTCCTAGGGCAACTGTCTGTAGCCCCTCATTAAAACTCAGAACTACAAACAAACATTACTGAAGTGCCTCGAGCCCCTCTCCGGGCTTGAGCTTCTCTTGAGTTCCTCTTCAACTCCCGGTTCATCTTGTGAAACACAAGCCCCAGGACTGCCTCCATGAAGCCTGGCCCATTGTTCTAGAGGCCTATCATGGAAGTTAACTCCACTCTTGTGGCTTAGCTTCCCAACCCAACTCAGCTCAGCTCAACTACTCTCTGCCACAGCCAGCCCCCAAGCTGTTGGCTTCCTCCTTTAAGTCCTATACCCAACACAGCTATGGAAGGACAGGGCTAAATAAATAAGCCTCTTGGCCCTTAAAGGAACAGACCATCCTGTTACAATGTGGCTCCACTGAAGCCAGTTTATACCAGCTGATGATTTGGTCCCTTGGCTGTATTTGTATCGTCTCAATCTTACATTACCACAGTTTTTCCATTACATATGTCTATGTATATGATTCATACAGCATAGTATGTTTAGGCTACAGCACATTAAAGTTCTTTCAGACAATAGGCCCAACTGTCAATCCACTAGAAAATTAGCTAGATATGTGATAAGGTATTAATGTCACAGCACTTCTTCTAAAACAGTTATCAAGCCACAAGCAGGCAGGAAGTAATGCAGAGTAAAGCAGCAATAATTTCATTATTGCAGATGGGAGTAAATATCATTTCACAATACTGATAGCGGACATATAAATATGCCTTAATGACATTCAAATATATTGTGTGCCTCTGCCTTTCAGCTTAACTTTGATGAAGAATTGTGCCTCCTACTACTTTTACATGGTTCCTGACATCAACTACTCCTGCATACTTGGAAAGGATTATTTTCTATTCCTTACAGCAGAAACTGGCCTTACCTGAGCACATATCATCCACAGAAGAGAAACCTACTTGCTACCTAAGTGCAGGTTAATTCATTGGTTAGACGGGGAATATAATCCTCAAAAAGACAACCAGGAAAAAAATGTCTCAACAGAAAATTTCTGTTGTAAATAACAGCATAAATAATTCAGAGGTCAAACTAGAATTGCACCCCCAAAATGAGGGATTTCCCTCTCAGATTTCATAATCTGAAAAAGACAAAACATTTTTTTTAAAGTTTAAGAACTTGTAAGATTTTGGTGACTATTGTTTCTGCTTCAAGCTCAATGTGTGACAGTCAAGTCACTTTAAACAGCTGCCACTAAAAATAAAACAGCCAGACAAATGTTTATTGTTTTATATCCAAAATGTGGAATTTCCCTCACACTGATCAGAGAACCAGAGATACAGTCATGGAATAGTCACAGGTTTAAACTCTGACATCTCATGACGCTTTATACTGAATAACAACTTTAAACCAGAAATACTAACCTTCTGCTGAATTTGTTTCTAGCCCTGATGGATCCCAAAATAGTGCACAAATGTTCAATTGAAGGTCTCCTCTGAAAAGTGATTCCTTAGAGATCAGAATATGTGTTCCCAAGTTCATTGTGCCTTGATGGTTTCCACATCAAATGAGCTCAGTTTGTGAGTAAAAATATGATCTCTAGCCACCAAGCTAGCAAATGCAACCTGGGCTCTGAATGTCAAGAACAATTTTTCTCTGTCATGCATCATTACCGGTGATAAATGTTCTGCAGGGCAAATTAGGCCCTCATTGACACGTGTGCAATCCCCTTGCTGTCAGTGGGCTTGCACAGGTGTAACTGATTACACCTTAGTAAACAGTTCTGTCAATGAAGGCATAAAATCCTTTATCAGCTGTTCCAGTTCTTCAGTGCTAATGGCACTTTAACATCATGATAGTATAATGTATGAAGAAGCTATTTCAGGCGACTTTTAGAGGTTTCAAAAAGTTGTCATTTTTCTCTCTCTACACTGTCATTCTTGCAGGACAAGACAACCTGGTTTGATAGGAAGAGTGATAGAGAGTTAAAGATTCTTTAAAACAGTTTAAAGGTAATTTTTGCTAGAACGTGTGGTGTCTCCAAGATAAAAGACATTATGGCGTGGTTTAATGGTGTTATTGGTGTTCATTTGGGATGACCTGCATAACTCTCTCCTGGCTTTGCCCCTTGAATACCACAGCAATTCCAAACCCATGCTGATGAAACCTTCAGACCATGCCACACCATGCCTGAAAATTGCTGCACAATTAATTTGACTATAGACTTGGCGCACCACTTCACTGTATGAATTTCTGACAGCCACATTTTTAACATCCAAGGTTTCTTGAGGGTTGAAGCAATAAGTAAGTAAATAAAAATTAAAAACCTTCTTCTCATCATCTCTCTGTGATGGATTCCTGCTATTTTAGATCATTTATCCATTGGCATCCTCAGTAATTACAACTGAACATGTTGGTTATTACCTGCTGTAATCTCTCTTAAATAATGGTTGAAATACTCCCTATTGAGACAACCAAAAATACTTGCTCTTGCAATACTGATCGGGGAGCATGTTCGTGCATTTGCCATGGTGCCAAGACAACGAAGTTGAAGCAGTCTTGAAATACTCTATATCAAAATTGGCAATAAAAATAAAAAGGAAACTGGTGCAAATGCAAAAATACTTCATCAGAACATTGTGACTTTAATTATTTTTGGATCAGTTCAGTTCTGATGTTCATGGAGGAATCGTGAGGTTTGGTAACTAAGTATCCAATGCTGGCAGCAGGAAGCTGGAAATAGGACAGTACATTGTGTTCCCGTTTCAGTAGAAGCGGACTGTAGAGCTGTTTCCTCACAGTTAGAAGTGAACAGACTGCAAAGCGATAGCTGCTGAATTTGGGAACAGTCCTCACACAGTAAGAAGTACGCAATCATTTGGTTAATGACCTGCCCTCATGCACCGAAAGGTTACAAGTGTGCTGAATGCTCCCTTTCAAATATGATAGGAAGTAGCCAAGTTGTACAACAACATTTTAGGACATGTTCATAGATTCATAGATTCTAGGACTGGAAGGGACCTCGAGAGGTCATCGAGTCCAGTCCCCTGCCCGCATGGCAGGACCAAATACTGTCTAGACCATCCCTGATAGACATTTATCTAACCTACTCTTAAATATCTCCAGAGATGGAGATTCCACAACCTCCCTAGGCAATTTATTCCAGTGTTTAACTACCCTGACAGTTAGGAACTTTCTCCTAATGTCCAACCTAGACCTCCCTTGCTGCAGTTTAAGCCCATTGCTTCTTGTTCTATCCTTAGAGGCTAAGGTGAACAAGTTTTCTCCCTCCTCCTTATGACACCCTTTTAGATACCTGAAAACTGCTATCATGTCCCCTCTCAGTCTTCTCTTTTCCAAACTAAACAAACCCAATTCTTTCAGTCTTCCTTCATAGGTCATGTTCTCAAGACCTTTAATCATTCTTGTTGCTCTTCTCTGGACCCTTTCCAATTTCTCCACATCTTTCTTGAAATGCGGTGCCCAAAACTGGACACAATACTCCAGCTGAGGCCTAACCAGAGCAGAGTAGAGCGGAAGAATGACTTCTCGTGTCTTGCTCACAACACACCTGTTAATACATCCCAGAATCATGTTTGCTTTTTTTGCAACAGCATCACACTGTTGACTCATATTTAGCTTGTGGTCCACTATAATCTAGATCCCTAGATCCCTTTCTGCCGTACTCCTTCCTAGACAGTCTCTTCCCATTCTGTATGTGTGAAACTGATTTTTTCTTCCTAAGTGGAGCACTTTGCATTTGTCTTTGTTAAACTTCATCCTGTTTAACTCAGACCATTTCTCCAATTTGTCCAGATCATTTTGAATCATGTTAAATTAAGCCAGGAAAGAAATCTAGCGCAAGGATGTCCCATCTAACTGTAATAACAGGGCCAGCAATGCTTATGGTTAGTACTTTGTGTTCCCATGCACAAGACCTGGTTCACTTGTGAATGAAGTAGAAATGGCATGCTCAGCCCGGTCATGGAAAGCATACCTGGCATCATCCCTCCAGTGGCCCTTCTAACTAATTCAGGATGCTAGAAGGCACTGAAGCAAGGACAGTCTTCTGTTTAAAATACCAATCTAGGACTCAGGAGATTTGAGTTCAATTCCTAGCTCTAAACAGACTTGTGTGTGAAATGAGGCCAGGTCACTTAACCTCTGTAAGCCTCTACTTGTCTGTTGCATCCCTCATATATTCTGCTTCTATGTCGTATCTCTTGTACATTCTGCTTCTGTGTTGCTGTCCAAATCCAATCTGGATCAAAGTGGTCAAACACTCATGGGTGTTTGGCCTTCTTAGTGGCCAGCTGTCCATACAATAAAAATCTTCACCACCATTAGTACCAATTCCAGTCTTGTCAGCAATCTCAGTAGAGTCAAAATGCTGACTTGCCCATGGAAACTAAACTCCCATCACAACCACAATGGTGTGATGGTAAAGTAGTGTGGAAGGAAGGTTGCACCATCAATGCCCATCCTGCAGCTATTCTGGGCATAAACAGGACTGTAAAACCAGCACTAAATTTATTTAGCAGCAGCAGTAAAGGCACTGAGAGGCTCCAAAGGAGGTCTTGTTCCATTTTTCTCAGCTAAAAAAATGGTGGCTGCACAGAGGGATGGGCAGAGAAAGCAATCAGAGTAAATTAAATGAGGAAGACAAAGATTTTGGTGCAGATTTACCAGTGCCCTCCACTGCTTTGCAGCACATACAAGGCAGCCACAAAAGTAGTTTAACTAGATGACTAAATTGAGTTTGCACTTGCTTTCATAGATTCGTAGAATATCGGGGTTGGAAGGGACCTCAGGAGGTCATCTAGTCCAACGCCCTGCTCAAAGCAGGACCAATCCCCAACTAAATCATCCCATCCAGGGCTTTGTCAAGCCTGACCTTAAAAACCTCTAAGGAAGGAGATTCCACCACCTCCCTAGGTAACCCATTCCAGTGCTTCACCACCCTCCTAGTGAAAAAGTTTTTCCTAATATCCAGCCTAAACTTCCCCCACTGCAACTTGAGACCATTACTCCTTGTTCTGTCATCTGGTACCACTGAGAACAGTCTAGATTCATTCTCTTTGGAACCCCCTTTCAGGTAACTGGAGCAGCACAAACCAGCCAGAGCATACGGCTGAATCTGTCCCACTTATATTATATTCATCCCCCAACGTCTTATTAGTAGAGAGGGGGTAGGGATAGTTCAGTGGTTTGAGCATTGGTCTGCTAAACCCAGGGTTGTGAGTTCAATCCTTGAGGGGGGCCATTTAGGGAACTGGGGTAAAAAAAATTGTCTGGGGATTGGTCCTGCTTTGAGCAGGGGGTTAGGCTAGATGACCTCTTGGGTCCCTTCCATCCCTGATATTCTATAAACTGTTCACAAAATTAAATGATACACATAGATTCCAAAGCCACAAGTGACCATTGTAATCATCTAGTCTGACTTTCTGTATAAAACAGGCAAGAGAATTTCTCCAAAATAATTCCTAGAGCAGATATTTTTAGAAAAATATCCAGTATTGACTTAAAAATTGTCAGTGATGGAGAATCTACCACCACACGTGGTAAATTGTTTTCAACTTTGTGAAATTGTCCCTTTTAAAGCATGAGGGTGTGTGTATATATTATATATATACACATATATATTACTGGTCTTTGTTTTATTCTGTTTGCATATTATAAATGGGATCAAGTCATGATCAGTTGTACTTAAGTTACCATTAGTTTTTAGTTCTGCAATCAGTAACCCTTTATCTGTCAAGATGAAGTCTAATATAGAGTTCCCTCGTGCAGGACGCAACAATTTTTGAGTTAGGAAATTGTCATCTGTAATATTTAGAAATTCCAGGGATGTTGTAGTACTGGTACTGGCAGCATGAGTCCTTCAGCATATATCACTCAAACAGAATTGCCAAATGATCACACATCTTTTAAACCTATATATCATAGATATGTGTGTAAGAAGTTGGTCATCATGTTCCCTCATGTGATTTGGTGGTCTGTAGCAGACATCAACTAATACCCCATCTTGAGCTTTATCTGTTAGGATACTGATGCATAAGTATTTAAGATCATTTCTTCCAAGTTATCAGCAACTTAGAACACATATTTTTGACACAGAGTGCCACTCCCCCCATAAACACACTTTTACCCCCTCAATCCTTCTGAAATAGGTTATACCCATTGATTTTAACATTCCAGTTGTGTGAATCATCCCAAATCATCCCACCAGGTTTCAGTAATACCAACTAGATCAAATTTATACTCATAAATGAACAATTCTAATTCCTCTTGTTTGTTACCCAGGCATTGGTTCATTGGAGTAGGGGCAATTAAAGAATTTCACCTCTTCATGTCCTTTGGTTCCTTGATTAATTTTGTACTCAATATATTGATTCTGTGTTAAATGACTGCTAATATCTTCCCTCTTTTTATCATCCCCTTTTGTTATTGGTTTAATACCCTCCTGACTACTCTAGCCAGCCTGTTCCTGAGTAGATGGCTCCCCTTCTAGTGAGGTGGAGGCCATAGAAACTATAAAGCCCCCTTGCCTCATAGAAGGTGGACCAATGTTCCACAAAAACAAACCCCTCCACTTTACCTAGCCAGCAGTTCATTTCTAGAATCTTCTACCCTCTGCCTTCCTTACCTCTCAGGACAGGAAGGATCTCAGAGAAGATTGCTGAGATATTCTTCTTTTTCAGTTCGCTTTCAAATCCCTGAAGTCAACTATTATGTGTGAGATATCTTGCCATGCAGTGTCATTAGTGCAGATATAAATCATCACCAATGGATCCTTGCTTGTCAACTTCAAAAGCCTATCCAATCTTAGAGTTATGTATCATGTCTTAGCTTCAGGAAAGAAACTAGGAACAACCATAATGACCTCCTGATCTAGCAAAACCCACTCTCACCTAGAAATACTGTAGCATTTAAAGAACAGGATCTCAAGCATGAACACTGGTGGTCAAAGTAATGAATAGTCCCTAGAAAGCCACACATGATTGCTTTCTGCTCTAGCAACTCTTCCTCCTACATTGGGAGCATCCAAATTGAGGATGGCACTAGCAACCTGCCAGGACCCTGAGTCCCACCTACTTTGTACAAAATGGAGCAGAGGACAGTTGTCGTGTATCTTTAATTCAGAGGTGTAGCCTGCAAAGATTTCAAGTCTCAGAATGCAGTATCCTGAACTAAGACCTACATTCTACATGGGATTCACCTTTATATTAAAGATGAGGACATCTGCAGGCCACATCTGCTTATGCCCTGCCATCTAGCCTAGAATAGACTACATGCTAAATACCTTCAAATGGGATTGAACACCTACCTCTTCAGATCCAATAACTCTCAACTTTCTGTCATTCCATGGGACATCTTAGATTTTACATAATTTAGCTGCTACTCAGCATATTGCAATTCTCTCTGACACATGATGTCACTCATTCAATGCCCACAGTATCACCTCAGCTAATCACCTTGCTACACCGTCCCCTGGTTATGAGTAACCTTTGCTTTTTGTAGGCAAACATAGTTTCTTTAAAACAAAACAAAACAAGCTCTTCTGAAGCTTCTAAAGCCACCACACTTTAGAAAAAGTCCCAGATGTGCTCAGAACACCAAAGTACTATGTTTAATTGCTGCCAGTTCACCTAATAGGGGCCCCCTCCACAAGGGAAAACACCACTACATTTCAGGCAAAGGTGCACTTGGCAGGGAGTATTTAAATTATTTTAAAATCAGAAAATAAAGAGAAAGCACAAATTTTAAGAAACTCTGAAAACTAATGATAAACTGTGCTGTCCCAATAGAGAAAGCCACGAGAAAACGGTTACTCACCTTTTTGTAACTGTTGTTCCTCGAGATGTGTTGTTTATGTCCATTCCAAGCAGGTGTGCGCGCGCTGCATGCACGCCAGCTGGAAGATTTTACTATATCAGCGTCCGTAGGGTCGGCTTCGGCGCCCCCTGGAGGAGCGCCTTCATGGCGCTGTATATAGGGGCCAGCCAACCCTCCACCCCCTCAGTTCCTTCTTGCCGACACTCCAACAGAGGGGCAGAAGGGTGGGTATTGGAATGGAAATGAACAACACATCTCGAAAAACAACAGTTACAAAAAGGTGAGTAACCGTTTTTTCTTCTTCGAGTGATTGTTCATGTCCATTCCAAGCAGGTGACTCACAAGCCTGAACCTAGGCGGTGGGGTCGGAGGTCACTGCAGACTGGAGTACTGCGCGGCCAAAGGCTGCATCATCTCTGGTCTGGTGCGTGATGGCATAGTGTGCCGTAAAAGTGTGGATTGAGGACCACGTGGCCGCTCTACAAATTTCCTGCATCGGGACCTGGGTCAGGAACGCAGCGGAAGAGGCCTGTGCTCTTGTGGAGTGGGCCGTGATAGGCGGGGCTGGAATGTTAGCCCGACTGTAGCATTCCCGGATGCAGGTTTTGATCCAAGAGGAGATCCGCTGTGAAGAGACCGGGAGCCCCTTCATCCTGTCGGCCATAGCATCAAAAAGTTGGGTTGATTTCCTGAAGGGTCTTGTCCTTTCAATGTAGAACGCGAGGGCCCTGTGAACGTCCAGGGAATGCAGCCTACGCTCCTTAGCCGAGGAGTGCAGTTTCGGATAGAACACCGGAAGAAAAATGTCTTGACCCATGTGAAATGGGGAAACCACCTTAGGAAGGAATGCTGGGTGCGGTCTGAGTTGGACCTTGTCTTTGTGGAAGACGGTGTATGGAGGTTCAGATGTCAGTGCTCTGAGTTCCAACACCCTCCAGGCTGATGTGATAGCCACCAAGAACGCGACCTTATATGAAAGGTATAACAGCGAGCACGAAGCCAGCGGCTCGAAGGGGGGTCCTGTGAGGACGGACAGGACCAAATTGAGGTCCCAAGCAGGGACAGGTTGACGAATGTGCGGGAACAACCTGTCAAGGCCCTTGAGGAAGCGACCAACGAGTGGGTCCAAAAACACTGAGGTACCCCCCGCTCCAGGGTGGAACGCCAAGATTGCAGCAAGGTGTATTCGAACCGAAGAGAGAGTCAGTCCCAGGTGTCTCAGATGTAGCAAATAGTCCAATATGAGAGGGACCAGGGTGAGCAAGGGAGCCTGACCCCGTTGTGTGGCCCAGAGGGAGAAGCGCTTCCACTTGGCCAAGTACGTGGTCCTTGTTGAGGGCTTCCTGCTACCGAGAAGGACCTGCCTGACCTGGTGCGAGCATTGCATCTCCACGGGGGTTAGCCATGGAGCATCCAGGCTGTGAGGTGGAGCGACTCCAGGTTCGGGTGACGCAGGCGACCCCGATCCTGTGTGATCAAGTCTGGGATTAGAGGCAACCTGAGGGGTACCCATGTAGACATATGCAGGAGAGACGTGTACCAGTGCTGGCGCGGCCACGCTGGTGCTATCAGGATGACACGAGCGTGATCTCTGCGGGCCTTGAGGATTACTCTGTGAACCATAGGAATCGGGGGAAAGCCGTAAAATAGCCCGTCTGCCCAAGAAAGGAGGAAGGCATCCGTTAGAGACCTCGGACTGCATCCCATGAGGAAGCAGAATTGGCGACACTTCCTGTTCTCTCTGGAGGCAAACAGGTCCACCTGGGGATGACCCCAGAGCCGGAAAATTGAGATTACTATATCCCAGCGGATAGACCACTCGTGACCTTGGAACAAGCGACTGAGGGCGTCCGCAAGCCTGTTCTGCATCCCTGGGAGGTAGGATGCTGTCAGGTGAATTACGTTCTGTATGCAAAAGTCCCATAATGCGAGGGCATCCTGGCACAGGGGAGAGGAGCGAGCACCACCCTGTTTGTTGATATAGATCATCGTTGGAGTGTTGTCCATGAGGACAGAAACGCACCTGCCCGCCAGCTGGGAATTAAAGGCTATGCATGCGAGGCGCACCGCTCGTAATTCCCTGACATTGATGTGTAATGAAAGGTCTTCCCATGACCAAGGCCTTGGGTCCTGAGGTCGCCCAGATGTGCACCCCATCCCACATCCGATGCGTCCGTTACCAGGGATAGGGAGGGTTCAGGGCCGAGGAAAGACACTCCCACACAGACCTCCCGCGGGTTGAGCCACCATTGGAGGGAGTCCAACACTGGCCAAGGTAGTGTCACCACTGATTCTAGGGAGTCCCTGACCAGCCGATACACCCCTGCCAACCAGGACTGAAGCGGACGCAGTCTGAGTCTGGAGTGGCTCACCACATAGGTACATGCCGCCATGTGCCCTAGCAACTTGAGGCAATTTCTTGCTGTGGTGGTCGGGTAACGTTGGAGGCCGAGAATAATGTTGGATATAGTCTGGAACCTGGCCTCTGGGAGGTATGCTCTGGCGTGTGTCAAATCCAGAACCGTCCCTATAAATTCGATTCTTTGGGTTGGATAAAGTGTGGACTTGGCCTCGTTCAGTAAGAGGCCGAGCTTGAGGAAGGTCAGCCTGATGAAGACCACCTGAGCCTCCACCTGTGCCTTGGCACGGCCCTTGATGAGCCAATCATCAAGGTAGGGAAACACCTGAATACCCTGCTTGCGCAGGAAGGCTGCCACGACTGCCATGCACTTTCTGAAGACCCTTGGGGCTGCTGACAGTCCAAAAGGAAGAACCGTAAACTGTAGATGGGCGTTGCCCACGACAAATCTGAGGTAACGCCTGTGCTGAGGGATTATTGCAATGTGAAAGTATGCGTCCTTTAAGTTGAAGGCGGCATACCAGTCTCCTGGATCCATGGAAGGTATGATGGAGGACAGGGAGACTATGCGGAACTTGAGCTTCTTTACAAACTTGTTGAGACGCCGCAAGTCCAAAATAGGTCTGAGGCCCCCTTTCGCTTTCGGTATTAGGAAATAGCGGGAATAGACGCCCCTACCCCAGAGCTCCTGAGGAACCTCCTCTACTGCCCCTGCTGCGAGGAGGGACTGCACTTCCTGAATTAGAAGTTGCTCGTGAGAGGGGTCCCTGAAGAGGGACGGGGAGGGGGACTGGTGGGGTGGGAGGGAGGAGAACTGGATAGAATATCCCCTCTCTACCGTGCGAAGCACTCAACTGTCCGATGTGATCTGGGCCCACGCACGATAGAAGGGGGACAGATGTGACGAAAAGGTAAGGTTGGTAGGATCCAGAATTCTGACCGGTAGGTCGTCCTCGACCGGGCCATCAAAATGGTGATCTAGGCCCCTGTGGAAGCCTTGGTTGGGCAGATGACTGGCCGGAGGGCTGCTGTTGTTGCCTCCTTCTGCCTGTCCTTGCCCTTCTGCGCAATGCGTCCGCGTGATTTTGAGGCTGGTACGGCCGTGGGGCCTGTGGCAGCCTGAGCTGCCTCCGCTGAGTGACCGGGGTGTGTAGGCCTAGTGAGCGAAGGGTAGCCCGTGAATCCTTTAGGCTATGTAGCCTCTTATCCGTCTTCTCCGAGAAGAGGAGATCTTGGATTGTCTGTTGGACCTCATGTGGGTGGCCTGAAACTTGAAGCCAGGCTCCCCGCCTCATGACCAGACCAGTCACCAGCGTGCGCGAGGCTGAATCGGCCGCGTCCAAGGCTGCCTGGAGGGAAGCTCGGGTAATCAATTTTCCCTCCTCGACCAGGGCTGAAAACTCCGTTCACGATGCCTGGGGAAGGAGTTCCGCGAACCTAGACAAAGCCGAACACGTGTTGTGTCCATACCAGCTCACTATGGCCTGCTGATTGGCTATGCGCAACTGCAGACCCCCTGTCGAATACACCTTTCGCCCGAACAGGTCCAACTTCTTGGCCTCTCTATTTTTTGGCGTAGCTCCCTGGAACCCTTGGCGTTCCCTCTGGTTGGCCGCATCTACTACTAGGGAGTCCGGGGGAGGGTGTGTATAAAGATGTTCATAGCCCTTGGATGGAACAAAATATCGCCTCTCAGTCCTTTTAGCCGTGGGGGCCAATGAGGCTGGCGTCTGCCACAAGGTGCGGGTTGTGTCCGCAATGGTCTTTACGAGAGGCAGGGCTACCCTGGATGGGCCCGACGGGGTCAGGATGTCCACCACTGGATCAGTATCCACCTCGATCTCCTCCGTTTGGATTGAGAGGCTCTGGGCTGCTCGCGTAAGCAGCTGTTGGAGGATCCTATTGTCCTCTAGAGCCGGTGCCGCTGACGTTCCTGCCTCTACCTCATCCAGCGAGGAAGAGGAGGAGATCCCCTGAAGAGGGCCTTCTTCTATACCCTCTACCTCTACCAGGGCCTGCGGCACACGGTACTCAGGCTGCGCGGCCAGTGCGGGTTCAGGATGTGGCACCGCGGCCGGTACCGGGGTCGACACCGAGCAACGAGGTGTGCTGGGTGGTGCCTGCGGCGTTGGGAGCATGGTCCCCATCGGTGCCGGTGCCTGACTAGGCGGTGCCGTGTCCCGTTGTGGCACACTCCTGTCAGACGGCGGTGCTGGTGGTGGGGGCATTAGCGGCAGGGGCACCGACATCAAGGAGACCGATGCGGCCCGTGAGCGGGGTCCATACACCTGACCCACTGACTGGTGGTAGGCCTATGGCAGCCAGAACGGCCACTGGGGGGGGCGGGGTTGCCACTATTGCTGCCACTGCGGCAGGTAAGGCTGGGCACTCGCACGCGAGGACAATCGTCTGCTCCTCGATCTATTGGAGCGGTACGAGTCCGCCTCCGAGTCAGAGGTCTCCAAGTATGAGGACATAGGAGGGGCGGTACCCACTGTCGCCGGGGACCGGTGCCGCCGGACCGGAGAAAGATCCCTCTGTGCCGGTGCCGCTGGGGTGGCACGGTGTGGGGAGCGTGGCGATAGCATTGCTGGTTTGCCCCGAGATTGTAACTGGGGTAGAGCGGAATCTGGAGGTTCTCTCCACCGGTGCGGCGATGCCGGCACCGGGTGGCTCAAGAGGCCTTAGGCAGCCTTGAACGCCTCCGGCGTCGATGGGAGGCACACTTTCTCTATAATGTCCGGGGATCTAGGCCTGTCTGGACTCAACCGTACCCTCTCCGGGGCGGGAGTCAACGGGATAGCAGAATGGGTCTGCAGCGTGGCCTGTCCCACAGCACTCGTGGACGGCGCCGGCCCCTTAGGGTCCTGGGGCGGGAATGTTCCCTCACTGGCCTCTTCTTTTTAACCAGCACTGGCAATGGTGAACGATGTCTCACCGAGGCCGATTTCTTGTGTGCCGACTCTCTCCGGTGCTGGGGTTTGGAGGCTTTGTGACTGCGAGTGAGGTACATCACTCTTGTGTAGCAGGAAATCTTGATCCACTCTTCTCATAATGCTCTCTGCAAACACATGTATGCATGCACATAGATAGCAGTTCTGCATTTCTTCAGTTCTGGATTATTTATCTAGTCTTCTGCTCTATTGCCCTCCCCAGCTGGCATCGCATAGGAATGCAGAGTGTGGGTAGGAGTGTAAGTCACACGCTGAATCTTGGTGACAGGTTTCAGAGTGGTAGCCGTGTTAGTCTGTATCAGCAAAAAGACCGAGGAGTACTTGTGGCACTTGATCGGCGGGTAGCGATCAATCTATAGGGGATCCATTTATCGCATGTAGTGTAGACGTGATAAATCAATCCCTGATCGCTCTCCCCTCGACTGCTGAACTCCAGCTTGGCAAGAGGCGGAAGCAAAGTCTCAATCAACCCCGCGCCATGAGGACGCGAGGTAAGTCGAACTAAGATATGTCGACTTCAGCTACGCTATTCTTAGGTCGATCCCCCCCGCACACACACAGTGTAGACCAGGCCTTAGAGAGTAACAAATTTATTTGAGCAGTTTCTCGTTGGAGTCTGCAGAATTGGAATAAATTTGTAAACTGTACACCATTAAATTAGGCTTTAATAAAGACTGGGAGTGGATGGGTCATTACACAAAGTAAAACCTATTTCCCCATGCTAATTTTTTCCCCTACTGTTACTCACACCTTCTTGTCAACTGTTGGAAATGGGCCATCCTGATTATGGCTATAAAAGTTCTTTTTTCTCCTGCTGATAATATCCCACCTTAACTGATTACTCTCATTATAGTTAGTATGGTAACACTCATTTTTTCATGTCCTCTGTGTATATATCTCTTCCTACTGTATTTTCCACTGCATGCATCCGATGAAGTGGGTTTTAGCCCACAAAAGCTTGTGCTCAAATAAATTAGTTTGTCTCTAAGGTGTCACAAGTACTCCTCGTTCTTTTTACTGAATCTTGAGTTTTTCAGTCAGAAGCCCTCAATCTAGTGACTATGTGAAGGGCCTTAAATTTACTGAACTGACCCTGGTTACAGTAACATTTTGTATGTTCAGAGTCTTTGGAAAGACCCTCGTTGGGGTGCTCACGTACAGTACAATGGTGATAGAGTGGTCAACTTTCTAATTTGTAAAAACCAGCCACTGAGTGCCAGAACCTCTTCACCTGAGGCCCCGCCCCTTTCTCCACCTTTCCCTCGAGGCCCCACCTCCCGCCCCTCTTTCCCCTCCCACCGTTGCTCCCTGCTCTCTCTACCACCATCCCCTTGCCAGCTGAGCAGGGCTCTGGATGGGGGGGTAGGACTGACTGGGGCAGGACGTTGGAAAGAGAGCCGTGGGTGGGTAACTGGGGCAAGACAGGGGAGGGAGAGCCGGGCTCCAGGGGTGGGGGGTTGACTGGGGCAGGGTTGAGGGAGGGAGAGCTGCACTCCAGGGATGAACGTATGAGTGGGGCAGGATGAGGCAGAGAGAGCTGCGTTCGGGGCAGGGCGGGGGGAGCCACCCATACCTCTCTCACCAGAGTTGTCCCTGAGTGCTCCTCCAGGATTCAGCAGCTGCTGCTGTTCTTCCTGCCTCCTGCCTACTGCAGGTAACCGGACTTTTAGTGTCTGGTCAGCAGTGCTTTCTGGTCGAAAACCAGACACCTGGCAACCCTATATGGTGATGATGGTACAAGTGCTTAGACAGAAAATATCCTGCATACTGAGTACTGTATTCCAGTATGACATTACTATACTTAATTGAATTCTAAATCCCTTAACAATTTAGTCCATAATGTAACCGCATTACCGCTATTACCTTTAACAATTTAACACAAAAGTTCATAAAAAAATTCCTGAATCAATGAATCCTAGCACTATATTAGTAAAATACCATATTAACCCTTCCAGCAGGCATGTATATTTCTTCTCAGCATACAGCAGCTTTAATGAAAGATCAATGCACTCCTCAGAAGTCCCTCACCCCTCCCTACCTCTTCTAATATGCATATGGCCTCCCTCCAACTTCTGATTCCTCGCCTAACCCTTCCCAGGACCCATTCGCTCCCTTTCCTGCTCACCTTACCTCTAATATCAACCCATCTCCCTAGTCAGCTTTCAAATGGTTTTCCCACAGGCCTGCTACACATGTTCCCAAAAGGTTCACCGCCCCCTGCTGGTGTGCAGCTCAACATTTCAATCAAACGCTGGCAGCAAGCAGGCAGATTGTATGAAGAACAGGCATTGATAAGTGAATGTTTCCAGCAGCTGGGTGGCGAGACAGGTTTAGCCTCCCCTGGGGTAACTGTGCCATCATGCCCCTGCTCCTCGCTATGAGAAGTCTTCCTCCCTGACCTGTAATGTACCAGAAAGTTGCCCATCCCCTGGTAGGGTGACCAGATGTCCCGATTTTATAGGGACAGTCCCAATTTTGGGGTCTTTTTCTTAAATAGGCTCCTATTACCCCCTGTCCCGATTTTTCACACTTGCTGTTTTGGTCACCCTATCCCCTGGTGTTATGCCCTTAGGAACAAGACAGTGTAGCACGAGTTAATACGTAATCATGAAAATATCACTTATAAATAGGAGCATTCTGCCATTTCATATAAACCTACTGTAGATCTTTTTCAAAATCTCTTGATACTCTGCTGAGAGAAGGAAAAATAAATATGACTCTGGGAAGGAAAGATGCCACAAGGGATCTTACCGTTGCCATAGGTGCTGGAACTAGTGGTTCTGGGGGTCTTGCTGCACCCCCTGACTTGAAGTGGATTCCATTATATACAGGGTTTACAGTTTGGTTCAATGGCTCTAAGCACCCCCACTACAAAAATTGTTCCAGTGTCCCTGACCGTTGCTGATCTTTTTAATCTTTCTCATGCTGTTATTCCAGAAAGCCTGAGAGGATCCATTTCTAGGAAATGCTTCTCTGCACAAAAGCATCGACTGCAGTTTTCTAAGGGACGTTTACTATTGCTCTTCTTAATGGACTGTAATAAAATAAACTGCCTTCTATTAGCAAGAAGGATCATGTCATCAGCTCTGTAATGTCATTTTATTACAGCACATGCAGCATCAGTATTTTTAAGTGCAGTATAAAAGGAAGGAATACTTGAAACAGTTAATGTAGAAATGTATCATACTCCTGGTCATGAATGCACAAATAGGCGTTCCAAAGAAAAAGAAAAAGGCAGCAAGGTTGTACTATTTACTTTTGCATTGCAATGGAGTATTGTCCTTTTTCCTAATCTAGAGGGTACATTGCAGTCATGTTTGCTGCTATTCACCAAATGTTTAACATTGGAGAGACAGAGTAGAGCCCATAAGCATTCTTTTCTCTAGAGGGGAATGATCCATTCATGTGCTGCCATACTTAGAGACCATGGTGATGAGCATGGTATAAATACTCAGCTTTGATAGCTACTGAACAACCACAACACCTATTGACTTCAGTGGGAATTGAAGGTTCTCAGCATCTCTGAAGAGTCACTCAGCACCTCATTAGGTCCGACTCTGTATCAGGAAATATGAAACTTCTTCTGGAGCTTCAGAATAATTCCACACATAGGGCTTTTCCTGTTCTTTCTGAAATCAATGAGTTTTTCCACTGACTTCCAATGGAAGCAGGAAAAGGGCCATCCATGAGTCATGCACAGTCAACTATTGACCTTTAACCCCAAGTTACCTTCTTTATGAGATGAATTTTAAGCACCAAAATAAGTAGCCAGATTTTCAAAAAGAGTTCATCTTGCTCTGCTGAAAATCTGTTGCTTTATTTAGGTGACTAAATGGAGGCTGAGTTCTTTTGAAAATCTACTCCCAATTGTGGGTTCTGAGATCTTGATAATCTGGTCCTGCATTGTTTTAAAGTATTGCCCTATGTATCTCTATCTTACTAGACTCCTTGATATTAGCTCTATGGTCAACTGGGCATAACAATACTAGCGAGCAGGATTTTTCTGCCTACCAGACTTGGAGCAGGGAAATGCCAGCTCAAGCCATGCTTTGTGCCACTTTAGCGTATAGTCCTTAACATATCTCAGCCACTAGAATTTCCACAAACAGAAAGCTGATGCTCACAACCCAACCACTAATGAAATTCACCCACTATGTCTCTGTATGGGTGACATTCATTGGCAGTGTCACCTGTCTCCACTTGCCCCACCTCCAATATCTTTCACTGACCACTGCCAAGTCCTGCGGTCGTCTGCCTTTGGTGGGTGTCAGCCTGATCCTCTGGTCCAGTTGCTAGTTAGCCATATCCCTCTCTGGGGTAACAGAATTTGAAGGATGGCATCAAGTTCCTCACCCTCGAGAGGGAGGGGAAGACCTGTCTGTTTAGCAACTGCAACTGTTGCAGGTGTTCAATCACAGACATTGAGTTTGCAAAGTATTTGCAAAGTTTACAAACTCCCTCTGGGTTTCTCAATGTGGGAGGGAGGTGTCTTTAAGAGAGGGTTTCGTGTCCTCAGTAACAAGATGGTAGGTAGGGGAGTCCGGGCCCTCCCGCTCTACCAGGCTCCAGCTCACGGAAGCAATGTCCGGCACCTCTTGGCTACTTCCTACACTTACTACCCCACCAAGATCTTACATTTTAAACACTATAGCAAAGAAAAGGAGACCAACTAAATCATCAGCCCCTCTGGGCTCAGCAGGCAGGCCTTTTCTCCCAGGGAAAGGTTTATGTAGCATCCTTCAGGAGCTCTCAGGATAGGTCTCTCTCCCTGCCATTTCAGGCCCCAACTGAGCTGTCTGGCTCCCTTTTAAGCTCCATCTCCAGCTGGAGCATGCTCTGCAAGTGGGGATAGGCAGGGCCATCTGGGTCCAAAATTGCTCCTGAACCCCATCACTTCCAGTGTGGAGTTTATATACCCCCAAGAGTGCCTCATGTTCCTAGGGCTGCCACGTTTTGGAGTTTATCCTTTGCAATAGCCTTTCAAATACACTGAGGGAGCTGGAGGGATATGTGATGAGTCATGTCTCATGTTTTGTGCCACTAGTGGCTGGCCCCAGTGGTTATTACAGCATGCTACTTACAGTGAAGGGAGCTCTTAGCTCAAGTGATACAGGCTTGTGGTACTGGGTTCAATCCCAGCTGATGACCATGTTGTCTGTATGTTAGTGGCCAATATTTACTGCATCATAGTAATTGCTTCCCATGCAGATATATAGAGACAGTAAAGAAGAAATGGGACCACCCCATAATAATCAGGACATTCCTACAAATTTGGGGTGGAAGCCAGCCCTAAATTATTTCCAGAAGGGTTGGCGAGTACGCAACCTGATAACTTTTTGGTCTGTGTATGCTTGTCTGATTTTTTTTCTCCTCCTTGTCCAAAAATCAACCAGCCAATTAACATTGCTCAGATATTTCAAATAGCTGGATCTATCTTGACTGTGGTTTTTGTTTTAAACAATATTCCATTTAGACCCAAACTGCATTTTTCATATGTTACTTATGGTTAAAAATATTTATCCAGTAAAAACACAGCTAGCTAGTTTTGGTTCAAAGATGAAAATATAGTTGGTAAGGAATTAATTTGTTGGACAATGAGCGTCAGAGACTGTACTGGAGGCTGCAATGTGTTATTTATCAGCAGATCATTAGAGTCAGGATTGCACAGTATGTGAATTTCCTCACATTGCTCTGCCAATGCTCCCCACATGGTTGACCTGACTGAATCACTGTCTGGTGACTTGAGCCGCAAGAAGATTTCAGTCGCCATCTGTAGATTCAATCTCGGTGCACTGCTTTTGCTCTATGTGATATCCTAACTGTTGTCCTCCCTCTGCCCCAGCATGGAAAAAACAAATAATTGACTTGAGAACTAAGTTTCTCCACAGACAGCTGCGCTCCTTCTCCAAGCAATTCCAGTGACAGAAGCCCTGAGTGGGACTGCCACCCCCTTCTTTTCTTCCACCAAATGTGTGAGCTACTCAGCAGATGACGACTTTACAGACCGTCTGGTTCCAGCCTGCAGACTCTACTCACTCAATAGGGAAAAAAAAACAGTCATATTTCTTACAGGTATCTAGTAAACTTTTTTGGACACTGAAAGGAGCTCAACTGGATTGACCCAGTCTTCATAGGGTTAATAACCCCATCCTGAGAAACTGCAGTTGATTTCTTCATAAGGAAAATACTAATGCTGAAAGGTGGACTATCACAGAAGCCTTTTGCTTTGAACAATTTAAGTGACTATCCAGTGGTTTTAATTTAACAATATCTTTATAAGCAGTGACAAAAGTGAATCACCTTGCTTTGAAAGGAACACCAATGGTATCCCAAAACTGAGAGATTCAAAAAGTAACCTATCCTAAAAATTAGATAGTTTCCCGCTCCCCATCCCATCTTGCTAAAAATATCTGTCAGGCAAATGAGGGCACTTTATTAGCCCTGTTAGTCAGAGGTGTGTGTGAAGAATAGAAAGTTGTTCTCCACCCTTTCACTATTAGAGCTGGTTTTCTAAAATACCATCCAAGCAACATACAGAGATATTAAAAAGGTCTTTGTTTATAGTCTGCTTCTTACATAGCAGGCTGAACTTGCACAGTGTATCAGAGACATTATTCAGTGATGACCAAATAAGTGAATGACACATCCAGGTTACAAGGAAACAGTAACATACCTCCTCAGAGGTAAAGAGAACCCAGTACCTGCTGCAGGACCTCCTTGCCTACTGCTACCACACCTATCAGGAGAGGGCAGAGGGCACTAGGCTAATGGAGGGACCAGGACCCTTTAAACTTAAACACACTGTCACAGGGCGTTAGGAGCAGTGGCTGTTTCTATGATGGACTCTGCACATCTAGGATGGAGTTTAAGCATCTGTGCAGTATGGCATCTGGTTAATATTAGAATACAAAAGTCACAGCAAACTGACCCTCCCACTTTAAGAGAATACAAGGCTTTCCTCTGTTGCAGTCCAAAATAAGGTAGAGAAGGCAAGGCTAGCTTTTCAGCCAGGTCACACAGTGCTTGAATCAAGGTTTGATGCTTAGTTACTAAAATGACAGATGCATATGAAATTCCCAAAATAGCTAATGCCACCTTTATTAAACAAGAATTGTTTCAGACTGCATGGGTCTGTGATGTGGCAGATCTCCACCCCAGTCAGGAAGGAGTTAAAGAGCACCTCTGGGCACAATAAGCCTCAAACCAGTGCACTTGTGTGGCCTATCAAGCCTGGAGAAGGGCAGGTCCGTACAAGGGAGAATCCTTATGTAACAGTGACAGACCCCGGTCGTGGGGATTGAACGTGGGACGTCTGGAGCTTAGGGCATGAACCTCTACCTCATGAGCTAAAACCCAACTGGCAGTTAACTAAGGCTGTACAGCAGACTCATTTTATCTCTCTCTCTTTAAGTAGTCTCGGTGCCACTAGATGAGCGAGAACGCCATACCCAGAAGGTGTTGGGGTTACACTTACTCAGTGCAGCGCAGCACTCTGAAGGAGCAGGACTACAACTCAGAGATCCCTGGCCCCTGGAAGCAGGGATTGCTGATGGGGGAAACGGCCTGAGAGCCTTGGCTGTGAAAGCCCTCTCAGAAAGAAGGGCTAGTACTTCTCTCTATCTTTTTTTGAGGGGGGAGGGTCTTCCCAAAGGCCTAGACCTCTGTTTTTTGTGGGCTGTGGAAACACACTGACTTTTTGTTTGGACTACTTTAATTCCCCCTACAAGGGAGCAGATGCCCTGAACAGCATAGTTAGAGGGCTGTGCCCACCCTCTCCCCAAGAGGGTGCTAGGGAGGCACAGTCTACTCCAGGGCCTAGAAAAGCTGAGTAAGTCTCTGAGTCCCTGTTTAATGTACACTAATACAGACCCCTAAAGGAATCAACTGCAAGCAAGACTTACCATCAATCTAAACATCTGCAGATCCCCACCCATGTTAAAATACAGACACCAATGGCTATTTAGGGAGGGGTTCTAGCCTGCTCCCTGTCAGAATCTCTGTGGGGTCCCTTCTCCCATCACCACACCCAAAGAGCACATAATTACTGGTGAGCTCAGAGAAAGTCTGACAAATCCAACCTGAAGCGCACTCTAGCAGCTGCCCACAGGGACTGGAGGTATAGGGGCTCTTCTAGGTCAGTATTCTGACATGAGGATGTTTGTGAATGGTAAGGCAACATCATAATGCCAATATTCAAAAGACAGTAACCATGTTGTGCATATTCAGGATGGGTAGATCTGACTTGGTCAGGACTGGTTGAGAGGACCCCAGATATATGCTGGCTTGCCAAATGCAGGCTCTCAGCTGGGCACCTGCCAGTAATATATGCAAAGAACCTAATTTGTCATTAACAAATAGGTTTGTATTGTGCTCTCTCTCCACTCTTCCTGACAGTTCCTTCTTCATGAGCTGGCAAGGGACTGAAATTTTGGATGCTTGCAAATTTTCCTTTAATGCTTAAAAATGGCACTGGACAATAAGATGTATTGGAGGAAGCTCTATTTGAAAGTCATAGAATCACAGGACTGGAAGGAACCTCGAGAAGTCATCTAGTCCAGTCCCCTGCCTCATGACAGGACTAAGTATTATCTAGACGATCCCTGACAGGTGTTTGTCTAACCTGCTCTTAAAAGTCTCCAATGATGGAGATTCCACAACCTCCCTAGGCAATTTATGCCAGTGTTTAACCACCCTGACAGTTAGGAAGTTTTTTCTAATGGCTAACCTAAACCACCCTTACTGCAATTTAAGCCTATTGTCTCTTGTCCTATCCTCACAAGTTAACAAGAACAATTTTTCTTCCTTCTCCTTGGAACAATCTTTTATGTACTTGAAAACTGTTGTGTCCCCCCTCAGTCTTTTCTTCTCCAGATTAAACAAACCCAGTTTTTTCAAACTTCCCTCAGAGGTCATATTCTCTAGACCTTTAGTCATTTTTGTTGCTTCTTCTCCGGACTTTCTCCAATTTGTCCACATCGTTCCTGAAATGTGTCTAAGGCCTAATCACCGGGCAGTAGAGCGGAAGAATTACTTCTCGTGTCTTGTTTACAATACTCCTGCTAATACATTCCAGAATTATGTTTTCTTTTTTTGCAATAGCATTACACTGTTGACACACATTTAGCTTGTGATCTACTATGACCCCCAGATCCCTTTCCGCAGTACTCCTTCCTAGGCAGTCATTTCCCATTTTGTATGTGAGCAACTGATTGTTCCTTCCTAAGTGGAGTACTTTGCATTTGTCCTTATTGAATTTCCTCCTATTTACTTCAGACCATTTCTCCAGTTTGTCCAGATCACTTCGTATTTTAATCCTATCCTCCAAAGCACTTGTAACCCCTCCCAGCTTGGTGCTGTCCACAAACTTTATACGTATATTCTGTATGCCATTATCTAAATCATTGATGAAGATATTGAACAGAACCAGACTCAGAACTGATCTCAGTGGGACTCCACTTGATACGCCCTTCCAACTTGACTGTGAACCACTGATAACGACTCACTGGAAATGCTTTTCCAATCAGTTATGCATCCACCTTATATTCGCTCCATCTAGGTTGTATTTCCCTAGTTTGTTTATCAGAAGGTCATGTAAGACAGTATCAAAAGCCATACTAAAGCCAAGATATACCACATCTATCACTTCCCCCCATCCACAAGACTTGTTACCCTGTGAAAGAAAGCTATTAAGTTGGTTTGACACAATTTGTTGTTCAAAAATCCATGCTGTTATTTATCACCTTATTATCTTCTAGGTGTCTGCAAATTGATTGCTTACTTATTTGCTCCAATATCTTTCCAGGTACTGAAGTTATGCTGACTGGTCTGTAATTCCCCATTTGCCCTTATTCCCTTTTTATAGATGTGCACTATATTTGCCCTTTTCCAGTCCTCTGGAATCTCTCCCACCTTCCAAGACTTTTTGAAGATAATCGCTAATGGCTCAGATAATCCTCAGGCAGCTCCTCGAGTATTCTAGGATGTATTTCATCAGGCCCTGGTGACTTGAAGATATCTAACTTGTTTAAGTAATTTTTAACTTGTTCTTTCCCTATTTTTCTTTCCTACCTCATTTTCACTGGCATTCATTAAGTTAGATAGTCTTTTAGCTGTAACCACTATTATTATATTATTGATATGTAGGCACCCTTTACTAGTGGGGCCTCTGAATTTAATTGAAAATGTTCCAGGTGGGAAGATCCTGTGTGCTGCAATCCAGCCTTAGATGCCACAACTCCCATGATGCCTTGGGAAAGAGTGAGAGACTTCCTCTTCCAGGGAGTGCAGGGAGAACAGGTGGTAGGCTCCATTTTGGGAGAGGAGCCAGATTGCTGGTGTGGAGCTCTGTCCATATCAGGAGCAGCTGCTAACTGCTGCTGAGAGCCTGCCGGGGCTTTGATCTAAGAGGGAGCTTCTGAGGTGGTTGGTGGCTGTACTGGAGCCAGGGGAGAGACTATTGCTGTGCCTGGAGCTGACTGAGGTGGGCCTGCAGTGAAAGAATTCTGACTAACCCCCACTCTTGTTTGGGAAAGTACTTGCAAGGGAAAGGGCACAGCAGAGAGACTGAGTCTGAGGAGAGGCAGAGTGATCTTCCCATCAAACCATGACCCAGAGCTGCTGACATTTGGTGGGGCCAGCTCCAATTGTCAGAAGGGTTGTGCAGCTTGTTGCCTTGGCTGGACTGATACACAGAACCAACAGAGTGCTGTCTCCAGCTTCAGATCTTCAAGCGCACCCATGCAAGCATCTAGGATTCAAAAATCCAGAGGAGTGTACACTCTGGGGTGGAGTAAATGCCAGGTAGGTAAGTTTAATTTATTACTGTATACTATATTTGTTAATTGATTTTATTCAACTGCGCCCAGTAGATTAAATGTCACTACTAATTTAAATCCTAGTCCGTTATACCCTGTTTCTTTAAGTTGTTAAGTAAAGGTGTGTTAACTCTAATTTAAGTATAGTGGATGTATATTATTTATAATTGGTATTTTTGAGTTAGACCCAGGCCACAGATTATTATTATTATTAGAATAGTTTTAATCCTGGAGGTTCCCAAGGCACACCATTGAGTGTGTACAGGGGCCAGCCAGGTGAAGGCACCGCCAATTTAAATTCCTTTAGGAGTAAAGGGACTGCTGCAGAGTGAGGGGATAGAGGATTCCCACCTATCCAGTATCACCACTGGGATACTCAGGATCTCCTTTAATGTCAACAACATCAGGTGCCCAGGCACAGAGGTGAGTGTTGCCTGCTCCCGAATAACCCAGGGCAGAAAGGGGGGTTACAGATATTAATAATAATAACTAATGTAAATGATTATTTTCATTATAAAGCACCCTCCATCTGAATGATCTACAAGTGCTTCAAAATCCATATTGATACAGCACCATTGAAATGCAGCTACCTCTGCAATGGACAGCAGCAACCAACCAACATACAGCATGCCACCCAAAAGTGGAGGGGTTGAAGGGAAAATTTTGGTTAACGATACTGAAGCAAAGCCATGGGCTCTTAAATGCAGAGCAGACAGGATCTCGTTTTTTTAGGGCCTCATGTCAAAGATTACATGTACAGTAAACTGCATGGTACACAATCTGTCAGAAGTTGAACCCGTAACTCAATAAGTCAAAGTCTTCCCAAACTGATACTTAGACCAGAAGGCCCTCCTCTTTTGTAGCTGCCCTTCTCAGATATATTTTAAATGTGGGATGAAAGCATGTATTTATCTTATCTCTGGCTTTGCATGACTTGAGATTTTATTAAATTAGTTTTTACAATGTTGCTCCAAAAAGCTCTAAGTGCAAGAATTAATTTGCAGTTTTTTAAAAATATCATAGTAGATGGACTCTCTCTCCAGAGTAGCTCCATAGCCTCTCCACTATCACCCTCAGCTCCCAGCAAATGCTTAAGTGACACATGACTCACACACTGAGCTCAAACATCCACAGATATGGGCTCTGGTGGACAAACACAGAGAGACTGAATTCCAGAGTTAAGGGTTCTCCATTAAGAATACCCTGCCTCTGTTGACCAGATTCTTAAATCTACAGTAATGACTATTCATGAAAGGGCAAAGTTGGTCTCAACTGCTTCCCTGATTCATGAATAGAGAGAGAGCCTCTTCATCTGCCAAGAGCCAAACCTGACACAGTTTTATAGGTCAGAATCAGTACCTTGCACTGCACACAGACACAGACTGAAGTCAGTATTATGTGTAATAAGAAGCCAGTTAAAGCAGATGATACTGTAATTTGATAGGAATGTGTGATGGGGAGTACAAATCTCACTCTGGGGAACAGCGGGTTAAGGAGCAGCTCTGGTCACAGGAGGCTCTGCCCAACTGTGCCTGCTGGGAATGCTCTCAATGGAGGCGAAGCTTAAAATGCCACAGCACATTTCAGTCAAGGTGGTCAGTGTGAGGGAGTAGACCTGCATTGATAGCTCCTGCAGGAATCTAGAGCAGCCCCACACCACCCAAAGCAGACCTCAATTCAGACCACAAGCCACTGCATAAGAGACAAAGAGAAGCATCTGCTCATGAGTAGGGGAAGAGACCTTCCTGACCCTTTTCTGGTAAGACGCATTGCAGGCATTAGCCAACCCTTCACCACGCATCAGGAGAGTCAGGAACACAGTGGGAAGTAACCCAGGGAGTAGGCTGGGTGATACCATGGCCCAGGTCACACACCTCAACTGCCTGCCCCAGGGCCCTGGGTTGGAACCCAGAGGAGCAGGAGGGCCCAGTTCCCCTACCACCAACCCCAGACTTTAATCACTAGGCATTACTGCGAACCCCAGACTTGACCAGTAGACAACATGGCTAACCAGTGCTCTGACCACTAGGAGACATTGTCTAGGGAGACAGTCTCCCATCACGGTATGTTATGTCTGTTGCACAGTTATGTGATTTTGAGTATACTTTAGCCATTGTCTTTTCAACTAACATGGATGAACTACCCTGCTTCACTGCAGGGCATTCTCTCTGTCCCATCCCACAACCTTTAAAATTATTGTTTTATTGTATGGAGAGGAAATGGGAATATAACTCTACTTGAATTGTATCCTTTTTGACATATTATGCAACTAACTCTTGGTATAGCCATATTACTTACCTATGTAGATTTCTTTATATACTGTGTAAGACCACTGTGTGTTCTTTGGACTGTTGTGCAGTACTGAAAATGTCAAATGAGATTTTAAATTGCCAAAAAGATTGCATTGGACAACTTAATGTTTACATAAATCTTCAAACATGATCCCATGCTGGAGAACAGGATGAGTCTTGGACCCTGACTCATCAGTTAGGTATCAATTCAAATGCCATCCTTATGTGCTCTTTAATGCAAACCAAATACATTGAGTTTACACACTGTGGTAATTTCAGAACACTTCTTTTGTCTAATCATGTGTTTAGTTAAGTCTAACCCAAATACAAACCCTGATTTTGTGCTAGTGAACCTAAATGTCCATTTTCTTGGTACTAAATTCCATTATTTAAAGGCCTACCAATTGTAAATCCTGTCACTCTTCTGTAGGACAGGGAGACTGAAAACATGGATAGGAATTACAATCAAGAAAAACTCATCTCTAGTTACACATTTTCCATGGTTAGACTAGAAATATAAACAATAATCAGAGTGACTCAAACTCTGTCATTCTCCTTTAGGCACAGGGCTACACGGATATATTCATAAATATCAAAAGTAACTTGAGTAAAGCCCAATTTTAGATGCTAATGTCTACCAACTGTACCCACAGTGAGTAGATAAAGCAGATTAACTTTCGTCAGAACTGACACAGGCAGGTTATTCTTGGATCTCATTATGCCTGCTACTTCCAACAATTAGTTCAGTGATTTTGTTTTAGGAGTCACATAAAGCACATCGGCTGGTAACTTGAGATTTATATCTCTCAGTAATTCCTCATGTTGCTAATTGTAGAAAAAATAATAATGGTCATAGTACCCATGTGTTAATAGCTCAGTAAAAGTGTTGAAGGGACAGGTTATTCCTTACCTTCTCAGCATCTTGCTCAAAGAGTCGGAGTTGAAAGCACTGGTCTAGTTTCAGTTTGCGAACATGCCACATCTGATGCAAGTGTTGCCGGGTTGAATGCAGCTTGTCCAACAGACTGGTGATCTTTGGCACAAGACTTTGGAAGTCTGCACTCCCAGGAATGCAGTTCCTACCAGAAAAACCATCGCTGCATCTTATGCATTGTAATAACCTTTGGCCCTCACGGTCAAGTTCCTCCACAGGAGCTTTGATCACTTTCTTTTTAAGCTGTGTGTGCTCATCAATCAGCCGTCTTGACCCTTCTACATCAACCGGAAATTCTTTCCTAGCCAACATTTCCTGGAGATCCTCTAGCCTTGATAATAAATGGATGGCACTGTTGAAAAACTCTTCCAAGGAGACCCGCAGCTCTATCCATTCATCGTGGTTGTAATCCAAGGATCCTTCAAATTCATCAGTCAGCTGGGAAGGATCAACAAGTTTCGCTAGGCCTTCAACAGAGACCATACTTGTCTAAGGGAGGAAAATGACACAATCTGAATCAGTTTTCATTGACCAACCAGAAATAATCCTGGAATCTGTAAATGGCATGAATGGATTATTTTCCTCATAAATATGTCACTGAAAAAAACATTTTAGAGAAGACTAGAGACTATATCTAATTCCAATTAATTCAACCAGCTTGAAACCCCTTATTTTTATTTAAGTGTACCTGTTATTCTTTTAGTGGAGAACTTTACTGGAATCAAATGCTTTTTTATTTTATTTTATTTTTCACTAAACTGACCATCCGAGAATGCTTCTGCAGAGATTACTTTAACCCAAAGCGCATGCTCTAACTGAATATCAAAGTATGCTTACTGAAGACTGGCTATGCTGACTTACTAAGTGGATACATAATATTACACTTACTTGTCTTATCTGCATTATATGCAGCTCAGTGATTGTACAGCAAAACAAGTTTTGGGCATGTGAATGAAGGCATGTAGTCTGTTTTACCAAAATACACAGCATACTGCTTCTTATTTTCTTTCAGATTATTTCAGTTGCTTTATGCCACAGTCAGAACTCTTTCACACTACTACTTTCTACTGTGATTAAGCCAAAATCAATGTAAAAATAAAATGTAATTGGATTATTAACAAAAAGAATAAAAGGGTCCACCCATGAATCATGCAAAATCAATGAGACACTGTTCTAATTTATTTAGATTTTAACAAAATCAATGCCAAATAAAGGAATTTGATGTGTGGAAAGCAACTCAGAATTTGGATTTAGTAAGACGTAATGGCCTAATGATGGATAGCTGTTCACATTCTTTTTATACATTCTTTTTATTGAAATACAGGCTTACATTTTCAAATCTGACTAGTGATTATGGGTGTCTCCATTTTTGCGTGCTCAACTTGAGAGCCCTTAAAGGGAACTGGTTTTCAGAAAGTGCTGGACACCTGACCCCTGAAAATCAGGCCCTGGGTGGTGTTTCCATTTGTACACCCAGAAAACTGAGGCATCCAAAATCACATCAATAGAGAAAATATAGGCCACTTGTTTAAATATCTGGCCCAGTCCAACTCCTATTCAAGTCAGTGGAAAAACTCCCATTGAAGGCTATTGGTCTGAATTTGGCCCAACAGTACAGGATGCTCACTGGTAAATCCAGATTGTAAACAGGTAACAATCTGTTATTTCAGTTTCCTATGCATCTAAAAATGATTTCAGACAACTCTGCTACATATTAAAAATTTTTTTTTTACTGAAGATATGCACAGATAATTATATAAGCAAATTGGTTACTAGAGGGGGTATTTTAAAATTCTGTTGTAATGTTCTTTCACAGACAGGGTCATTTCAGGGAGATCAGGACAACAATGTGAAGGTAAATATGCAATTTTAAAAGGCATTTAAAATTATATAACCTGTCAACATGTACACTGACCCTTTAAAGGACCAATATGATAATTCAATTTAGAGTATGATTACTTGTCAAAAAAAAGCTCTCTCCTTACTGCTAATACACCGTTTGTCAAGACACTGCAATACATTCTCTCCCTTATCAGCATTTTGACATGATGATATGGCAGGAGGACTTTTTATTTAAAGAGTTCTGCAGGCAAATTTGTTATTCAGATTTGTTCCCCTTGAGAACTGTTTGAGAGGAATACATTACCTTACTTCAGCAGGTATGGATGGGCTAAGACAAGGTAACAGTCCATCTGCTCTCATTTCTTTTTCTTTTAAAATGCAACCAATAAAAATCATTGCCCGCTTATTCAACCTTTTCAGGAGGAAAAGAAAATAATCTTCAAAAACACCTCTGAATTAATGATAATGAGGCTTCTGAGGCCATTCCTCACAGTGACAGGAAGTTCCTGGAGTCTGCATTAGTCAATCAAGTGTCTGTCTTGCTCTTTTTTGCTTGACAACAGCTTATGTCTTATTTTACTTTTAAGGGAAAAATGAAGTCTGTAAAGCAGAACTGGCCACAGCAGAGTTTCCTATGACTTCAAATGCAAGTAATCAGCCGTCACAAAGGGACACATTCTGCCTTGCGATGCATGCATTACTTTCATAAACGTCAAAGGCAGAATTTGGCCTTAAAATTGATACTAGTAGTTATCAGATCCTCTGTTCAGATCAATCATTTATCTCCACTGATTTCTGGTGAGCTATACAAATTTACCTCAGCTGAGGATCTACCCCATTGTGTTTTACCTTGGCTGTGTAAAATCAACAGTGGCAGTTCTGTCCTTAGGGCACACAGGCACTGCCCCACACCCACAGCAAAAACAAAAGGGAGAGGGGGAAGAAATAAAATCAAAGTAGAATAAATGTATTTTCACACCTGCTCTATACAACATTATAGAGCTTTAATAATGCAACTCTTCTGAATGAGGGATCTATGTGAAGAGGTAGCTGCTCCAGTGCCCAAGACTACGTAACATTTTCCAATAGCGGGTTCCAAAGTAGCAGCAGCAGCAGGAATTCAGTCAGGGCATCCACATGTCAGTGAACAGCATGGCAGTCAGAGTAAAGGCCTGAGGAGCACTTTGTGCCCTTAATTTATGACAGACAGCAGATGCCGTAAGAGAAAACACAGGAGTGCCCCTACAATCTGGAGCCATGACTGACTATTAGAATAGCTCAGCAGTCTGTCTGTCAGCTTACGCATAGCCTGAATTTTAAGCATATGCTCGAGTCCCACTAACTTCAACAGGTCTTAAAAACGTTGTTAAACTGGAGCAATAGTTAGTTGAAAAGGCAATTCAACATTCAGTGTTATAGACTATGGGTCAAATTCTGCTCTGTTTCAGAGTAGCAGCCGTGTTAGTCTGTATCCGCAAAAAGAACAGGAGTACTTGTGGCACCTTAGAGACTAACAAATTTATTAGAGCATAAGCTTTCGTGGGCTACAACCGCTTATGCTCTAATAAATTTGTTAGTCTCTAAGGTGCCACAAGTACTCCTGTTCATTCTGCTCTGTGTTACACTTCTGTAAATTCACAGTATCTCACTGAAATCTGTGGATTTACATGGGAGTAAATCAACCAAGTATGGACCCTTATCTTAGAAATGGAGCAGAAAAGAAAAGCTAATAGTGTATGCCAATTGAAATATGAACCTTTTGCATACCAGAATTTTGCTTCAATTTGAGTAACAAGCTCAAGCTTCTAGAAAGACCAAAAAGTCTTAACTGTGTGTCGCTGGTTTACCTTCATCAAGAAGAAAGTTAGTAAAATCCTCTTTAATTATGTAGCATACCCTTTATTGTTTTCCACTCGGAAAATCAGGTAAGAGCCTGTTATAGTTAACACAGCATGCAAAAGACTCAGTTGTAAATTTCAATTAACCTAACGTAATGAAAATATATAGATAAACCTCAAGTCTAAGGTCCAGATTGTTAAAAGTATTTAGGCATTGCTAAATAGGAGACAAAATCATAGAATATCAGGATTGGGAGGGACCTCAGGTCATCGAGTCCAAGCCCCTGCTCAAAGCAGGACCAATCCCCAGACAGATTTTTGCCCCAGATCCCAAAATGGCCCCCTCAAGGATTGAACTCACAACCCTGGGGTTAGCAGGTCAATGCTCAAACCACTGAGCTATCCCTCCCCCTCATTTTCAAATATGAGTAAGGCACTTAGGAGCCTAAATCCCTGGTGAAAATTATATTTTGTTTCCTAAATCAGGCATTGCAGAATTGAGCACAGCAATGCCTAAATACCTTTAGCAATCTGGACCTAAATGCCTTTTAATGGGGCTATTCGCGAAATTCTCTATAAGAGGACCAGCTAAAGGAAGTTTCTACAGAATTTTGCGTCTTTAGTTTTCTTTGTATTTTAGAACATACCATACCATAAAAACATGCAAACAAAAATCCACTAACCATCCATCAATTAGTTAAAAGGAAAGAATGAAAGCAACACTGCCACACAAAAAAAAACAATATAAACATACTGGTGAAATTTAGTCCTGTGGAGAGGGCCAACACAGGGCCAAAGCACAACTTAAATTCTGAAAATTGAGCTAACATGGAACTTCAGTGGAATATGGTCCTTGTGTTGGCCCTCTGCACAGAGTTGGTCTTTACCCTAAGAAAATTCCTTGAGGGGCAAAATGCACCCCAGAAAACTTCTGAGTTGGGCTCTCACCTCAAAGATGAATTTGGAACTGCCAAAATTAGTTTTCTGCTTCTGCCAGAAGTTGTCAGGTTTAATAATCAGGGCAACGTGGATCTCAGCAGGGAATGCTTCCTGAAGGGTCTTCAGAAGAGGCTTTATCAAGTCCCACTTCGATCCCCGCATATCGATAATAACAGTGAATCCTCGTTTACAGACATCTTCACTGTAGGGATAAAAGCATGGTAGGATTATTAATATTGTCTACAGATACATGAGATATGACTCATTAAGCCCCAGCTTCTTTTATTATTATTCAACATTTTAATGCAAATTATGGAATAATATACTTGGAGATACAAAGCAGAGGATAATATAGTATAATGGCTATATGGTATCTTAACAGTTTTATTATGATCTAATTCTAATTTATATCAGTAGTTAACGTACACATAAATAGAATATATAGTATCAATTTTGTCTTCAGCATCTTTATTGGATTCTATAAAGCAAGGCCAAGGTTTTCAAAAGTGATGAGTGATTTTGCATGCCTCCATTTGTGGAGTCCCAATTTGAGAGCCCTTAACGGGGCCTGACTTTCAGACAGTGCTGAGCAACTGCCCTCAGAAAATCAGGCTCCTGTAAGGTTTCTCAGTTTAGGCACACAAAATGGAAGCCCCCACAATTTATAGTCACTACTGAAATTCACATTCCAAATGTCTCTGGGTCCTTTTAAGACTATATTCACACAACTTCTGGTCCTTGTGCCTCTCTAGTCATTTTGGAAGTGCTGTAAAACTAGAGCAGGCAATGTGAACTGATGATGAGAGATACACAGAGTTCAAAAGCAGCATGACGTTAGCTTGCACATTTTTTTCCCCCTGTTATTCAGGAGGATAGATGAGAGAGTGCAGGGACATTATCTGCTTCCTGGCGAAGGAGAGTTTAACCTCAGCTCTGCTTTTCCCTCCCCCTTGTGTAGCTACTTAGGGAGAGGAACACAAAGTATTCAACTACCTGAAAGGGTGTTCCAAAGAAGATGGATCTAGACTGTTCTCAGTGGTACCAGATGACAGAACAAGAAGTAATGAACTCAAGTTGCAGTGGGGGAGGTTTAGGTTGGATATTAGGAAAAGCTTTTTCACTAGGAGGGTGGTGAAGCACTGGAATGGGTTACCTAGGGAGGTGGTGGAATCTCCTTCCTTAGATGTTTTTAAGGTCAGGCTTGACAAAGCCCTGGCTGGGACGATTTAGTTGGGGATTGGTCTTCCTTTGAGCAGGGCGTTGGACTAGATAACCTCCCGAGGTCCCTTCCAACCCTGATATTCTATGATTCTATGTAGCATTCTGTGTTTTAAAAAAGGAAGTTTCTGTCTCTCCTGGCTGTGAGTATAACAGTCCAGATGTGAATCTTATTTAAACTCATGTAGCATTGTCTTTCTGAGTCTGCAGAGAGCCTAAACAATACCTCCAAGATGTGAACTCTCCCACCCCTCAGCAATCTCATTGGCATGTTAACTTCTAAAAGCTCATTGATGACACTTTAATATGTAAAATTGACATTTTTCCTTGCTGCTCATTTTTGTTTATGGAATGGGGGACAGGATGGGAATAAAGCTCATGAGACGATGGGAGTTGCTACAGTGAAGGAATGCAGAAAGAAGCAAGGATGAAAGAGTCAGACAGGGAAGGGGAAAAGAAACAGAAAGGAGGTTGGGGAGGAAGGGGATGGGGATGATCTTAAAGTTGAATATATTTCTACCACTGAATGATGATGAATGCAACAACTGGGTACTGAACAAGTAATAAATAACAGTAACAAAAAGCTCAGTTACTACATAAAGGCCATATTCCACCTTTGGTCTTTGTGTAAACTTATTGACATAAGCAGGAAAAATGCTGTAGCCTCAATGGAGTATAGAAGTCCTAAATACATACTCCAACCCACAGACCATACATTAAAATAGAATGTAGCCCTATCCACAGAATGAGTTTGACACCCTAGGTTAGGTAGAGAACAGTTGTTTTATTTAGCATTTGTGCATGTCTTGTTACAATGTAGATTTGGAAAGGATCTCAATGCATTACATCTAATGCTCAGACCCCCCACAAACACTCCCACTAAACACTAAAGACCTGATTCTCATTTATACTAGGGCCCTTCTCTCCACTATGACAGTGTAAAGGGGCGTTAAAGAGCAGTTCAAAGGGACCTTAGCATAAATGAGAATGAGGCCCTATATATCTCAGTGAAATGCTTATACAAAGATCATGTTCAGATTTTGTGCTGGAACAGAAACAAGAGCATTCTTTATAGAACTCACACTGAATTTGATCTAAAATGTGTTCATTAACTAAGACAAATAAAACCCATGTAATTACATTTCTAGCTTTTCTTTTTGTTGTTGTTGTTCCACTTACGCTTTATACAGGCATTATGATGCTATTCAAAATAAAATGCAAGAAATGAGAAGTATTGAGAAGATAAAGTACTTCAGTTACTTTAAGCACGCCATATAGTATTAAGAATAAAAGTAATTGGTGACCTCAACCAGGTCTAAAAGGGACTACCCACAAGAGAGATGTATTACCACAATGCTTGTTAAACATATCTTAAACCTACAGTTAGCATGGGAAATAGGGAAGAGAAAGAGAAATAACTGAGTCCACAATATGCAGTTCCCAAAGATGAACAGAGACACAATCTTATGCCACCAAGGGTTTAGTGCATTAAAAGCCAAGCAGCACATTAAATGCCTGAACACTTTTGATGCACCCAGAACACACTGCATAAAACAGTCAGTTCAAAAGAAAAACCAAAGGGAGCAGGTACTTCCAAATATCTCCAGGAGTACAGAACTTTCTACTCTTCTTTTATCTACTGCTGGGAGGTCAAAAGTTTGAATTCTTCCATAACTTATGCCAAAATGGCTGCCATTGGTACTACTGCCTCTTATCCTTTGGTGCCAGAGCTGAGAAACAGAGTTGAATCAAACTGGATTGAATTGAAGTAGGGTGTGGTGGAGTTCCCCGGCTCCTCCCCTCCCCCCCCCCCCCCCCCCCCCCCCCAAAAGCTTTGTGGGGTTTTCAACAGCTTCTGCCAGGCCACTTTCCCATCACTGACTTTCCAGGAGCAGCTTTTCCTTCAAGCAATTGACAAAGAGGTTCAGGAAATGGCTTGTCTGTACTGGTATACCGAGTGCCCTTATAACAGATGTAGTAACAACTAGATTTAACATGTCTTTTCTTAAAAAGCTAACTAGTATAATAACATTGCGGCAAACACCCAATCTCTATTACATGACAAATCTCTATACGTCCTGCTGACCTGCCAGCTTACAAAACTGACCTATAACTAGTGAACATATAACAAATTAATGTAATACCAACTGATGAGTAAGAAAAGAATTGCCTGCCTAAGCAGAATAGTAATGCCCTGAGGGACTGTCATTTGTGTTTATGAGTCCGGACTAAAGCCTTAAATCCAAACTCCCACGGACATTGGAGAAGTTCAGACCCTGATCCAAACTTTGAAGCTCAGCCTTTTAGATATCACAGTGATAGATATACTTAGATAGCGCTAAACTTCCTATCATGGTAAGACAGAGAAATAAGATAGATAACTATGGGCTGGATCCTAAGCCAATTGAAGCCAATTAGAGTGTCTTCGCTGACTTCAGCGGCCTTTGGGTGAGGCCCAAAGAAAACACAGATAGATAGAAGGAGAGTTTTCAAAGGGACAAGGGCAGTTATACATCCAATTCTCATTAATACATAGGTACCTCACTGCCATTTGTGCCTTTGAAAATCTCCCACAATGATAGATAGATAGATTAGATAGATAGATTAGATAAGTAGGCATGTTTTTAGAGAGATATTTTTGGGCCAGAATATTTCATCTTAACAGGTAGCAGCATTTCCATATCAGTGTTAAATTGGAGTTTCCCAATTACAAAGAAGTGGACTGACAGCGCCTGAGAGAGACATGCATTGACTCAAGGTAATAACATTGTGAAGACAAACAAGTCCTTTGCATTTGTAGGCTGATGTACTGAAGGATGGCGTTTCTCATTTTGAACAAAGGCAAACATAGTTTCAAGAATCTTGCTCGCAGTTTCTGAGAGCTGGCTATCCTTACAATTATTACTTTAATTAGATTAATAGCATTCACCTAATAATGCCTCTGCCCCTGTGTCTCATCGCTGAGTTTGAACTTTCTGCCACAGTGATAATTCCACACCACCCTTCTGTGACTTTATGGACAAATTTAGTACCAGATTTCTAAACCTACTTGTCAGAAGCTATTAGTTAACAGTATTTAAGCTGCCTCCAGCTAAACAGTCTTCTGTTAATTACTTCTACTTTTAGATGACAGAGTGTGTTGTTAAGAGTGGCACATACACTCATAGCATGAGCAGACATACAGGTACTAATCAGAGGGATGATGCCTCTAGACAGGAAGGAGGAAAGGAGAGAATTAGGTATTTCAATTATAAATTGTTCAGAAGAAGGCCTGTATCTTACTCTGTGTTTGTACAGTGCCTAGCATCATGGGACCGTGACCTCGGCTGCTGCCTCCCGGCTCCACTAATAATACTAATGTCTTCAGCTGCCTGTAAATTAATACTGAAAATGACTCTTCATTCAACTATACATGCAAATCCAAAGAATTTATTTAAAAAAAATGAATTAAAAACATTCTCAAAAACAAAATTAGACAGCAAATTTGAGAAAGTATGATAGGCTTAGACAGCACCTCAGTGAGGTCTGTGGGTGTGGAGATTTCACATATACTTTGATTTTAAAGATAGAAGTCAAAAATGCAATTTTGGATATCTAAAGGTAAGCTACTAAATCCATATTTAGGCACCAAGGGAAACCTGCCCTGATTTTCAGACACACTGAACATCCACAACTTCTACAACTTCCACTGAAGACAAGGGGAGCTGTAAGTATTCACCATATTTGAAAAATCAGGTCACTTTTCTTTAGGTGCCTAAATGTGGATTGAGGATGCTAACTTTAGGCCACAAAGGTTTGGATATTCTGTGTGAGAAAGAAAAGAGTAGAATTGTATCCGCTAAGCACCTGGCATTGGCCACTGTCAGAAGACAGGATACTGGGCTAGATAGACCTTTGGTCTGACCCAGTATGCTCAGCTCCCACCATTTTTTCCCCGTGGGTGCTCCAGCCCCGGAGCACCCACGGAGTCAGCACCTATGCCCATGATGTCATTTCCCCCCTTTTATATCTTCTCCCCATTTGCTGGTAAGCTCTTTTGCTGTGACCTGGGTCAAACAGTTCCCATTGTGTAGTGCTATCTCTGAGAGGTTTCTACTGTACACTGTTCCTGGGGTAATCCTTGTGCTTGTGTGCATTTCCTCAATAGGCCAGTAACACTGTTTGGCCTTTTTTACTGTCTGTACCTGAAAGGCTGCTTGTAGCTGTTTTCAACCTTACAACATGTTTCAGTGACACATACAATCCAACGAGATATTAATGTCTAGCAGATCAAGACTTTTAGAATGACACCTCACAAGGCATACTTTCTATAAGATATATCCTAATTACATGACAGTGGTGAATATTGGGGTGTTAGGGTCACAACCATGTCTTAGTTTTAAAAAATATAAACATCTTTAAGAAAATAATGTTTTAGGCCTGATCAAAGAAAAGTTAAACTGAAACCCAGAGGCAAATGTGATCATTTTGTTAAAATAAATCTCACAATACTGTTTTCTGAGGCATTTTTACAGCACTATTTCTCAAATATCCACTTTAATTTGGGCACATTATACATTTATTTTCTCTGGCAGGAACTGGCTTAGTTGGTATCAAACAAGTTTCAACATTCTATGCATTTTGATTAACTTTTCAGATACCTGTCAATAATTACATGTGTTTTTCTCCATTATGGGTTGGCCAAAGCTTCTGACATTTCGAAGTTTTAATATTGATTAGCTGAAATAACAGGTTTCCATTCCCATCTCACATTCCTGAATTAATGGCAAAAAAACCCAAAACTGTTTGACATGCTTTCTGTTTTACGTATTTTCTTATGCACAAAAAGCAAAAGACGAAGCTGATACTTATCAAATCTTTCAAAAAATAATCTGCTACTTTTAAAGCTACTATCTTAAAGAGACATCGTCAGTATAAAAATTATATCTGTTTTCTATACCAGTGTTACTAATAACACGTAATATTTTTACAAGAGAAAGTTTAAAAATCACTCGTCTGTTCACTTTATCTGTGGCTTATTTACATTTGTCCAGCAGTGTTGTTGTGGTAGCATCATTAAGCAAGGATTAAACTTGCCCGAAGGTCTTTTTGAGCAAAATGTACCTAATTCACCCACCTGACCATTCACCACCCCAGTTAGCAGGCAGGATGTTCAACTGCAGTGCAGTTCCTCTGAGGCAACTCCTAGATTCCACAGGCTTACCTGATGGCTATTGCCATTCTGGAACCCCTGTGTGGGGTGCTAAGGACAGTATATCCACTTGGGTCCTATGCATAGGTGCTGGAACTAGGAGTGCTGGGGGTGCTGCAGCACCTCCTGGCTTGAAGTGGTTTCCATCTAGGGTTGCCAACCCTCCCGGATTGGCCAGGAGTCTACCGGAATCGTCCTCAATCTCCCGGTGGCTATTGAAAGCAATCCGGGAGATTTCAATAGGCTGCTAAAACTCTGGTAGGCGGCGCAGCGGGGCTAAGACAGGCTCCCTGCCTGCCCTGGCTCCACGCAGCTCCTGGAAGTGGCTCCTAGGCACAGGGGCAGCCATGGGGATCTCTGAACGCTACCCCCACCCCGAGTCCCAACTCCGCAGCTCCCATTGGCCGGGAACGTGGCCAATGGTAGCTGCAGGGGCGGTGCCTGCAGGCAGGGACAGCACGCAGAGCCGCCTGGCTGCCCCAAGGCTTGGAGCCTGACATGCCGGCCACTTCTGGGAGCCACCTGAGGTAAGCGGTGCCTGGCTGGAGCCTGTACCCCGAAGCCCCTCCTGTACCCCAGCCCCCGATCCCCAGCTCCACCCCGGAGTCCACACCCCCAGCCGGAGCCCTCATCCCCTCCCCGCACTCCAATCCCCTGCTCCAGCCTGGCACCCCCTCCTGCACCCCAAACTCATCCCTGGCCCCACCCCAGAGCCCACACCCCCAGCCAGAGCCCTCCCCCCTCCTGTACCCTAACTCCCTGCCCCAGCCCTGAGCCCCCTCCCGTACCCAAACTCCCTCACCCTGAATCCCCTCCCACACTCTGAACCCCTTGGCCTCATCCCCTAGCCCAGAGTCTGCACCCCCTCCCGCACACCAAGCTCCTGCCCCAGCCCTGACTCCCCCCCCGCCCCCAAGCCCCTCAGCCCCAACCCGGAGCCCCCCTCCTGCACCCTAGATCCCTAATTTTTGCCCCCCCCCGAGCCTGTACCCCCAGCTGGAGCTCTCCCTCCCTCCCGCACTCCAACCCCCTGCCCCAGCCTGGTGAAAGTGTGTGAGGCTGGGTTAGAGAGAGCGAGGGAGGGAAGGGGGAATGGAGTAGCAAGGGGAAGGGGTGGGGTAGGGCAGAAGGCAGGACAAGGGTGCTCAGGTTTGTGCGATTAGAAAGTTGGCAACCCTATTTCCATCATATACAGGGCTTACAGTTTGGTTCAATGGCTCTCCGCTACCCCACTATAAAAACTGTTCCACCACCCAATATGTGGGAGAGAGTCCACAGGTACCCTCAGGTATCCACACACTGCTACCACTGCAGAGTTTAAGTTGTGTGAAAGGCTTTGCATAGATGACTTTCACCTTAATTTTTCACTCTTGTACTTTCTCTGGTGCACAATACATTTTTGTGATGAGAGAGGAAAATTGGGGAAACAGTTAGAGACTCTCCTTCATTTCCCATTAATCCCTTATCCTCATAGTGACCTAAATTAGTTTCTATTTCTCCAACACTGAAAAGCAATTGTTCTTGGTTTTAGAAAAGAAACCAAAGGCAGTTCCACATTGTCTGGGATCAGACATAAAGCAGTAATGGTGCAGAGGATTTCCAGTGACATGCTGTAAAAAGAGTTGCAGCCTGAGGGGTCCAGTCAGAGCTAAACTTCCAGTCTCTGGTTACCAGGGCAAACAGAGCTGCTGCATTTAGGGGGACATGAAGTGTAACTGGGAATGGCACAAGACTGCAGATGTGTGACTGCACAATACTCGCATTCAACCAGAGATTGTGGGCAAACATCAATAGGTGAGAATACAAAGACATAAAAAAGCAACTTTGGAAGCAAAAGCTTCCTGCTATTTCAAACCAATAGCTTCCTGCTATTTCAAACCAAGGCACCAAGTAAGTCATTTAGTTATACTTTTTTTCCCTTTTCAGTTATTGGGCCTGGAGTCAATGGAGTTTTGGTAAAATCTGCTGTAAATCAGAGCAGAATGAGGCCCAGTGCTCCAATCAATCAATCAATCAATCATCCCCCAACATAGACTCTGATCCTGCAAAATACTGAGAGCTTCCTGAAAGGGGCAAAGTGCTCTCAGATCCTACTGAAGTCAACAGAATTTGAGAGGACTCAGCATAAATCATATTCTGCTGTTGCTTACCCCAGTGTAAATCCAGATAGGACACCATTACTCCAATTTACATCATTGTAATGGAGAGCAGAATCAGACCCACTTCTACAAAGTCACTCAGCACTTTATTGGATTGGACCCATAAACAGTATTTGATAAGCTTAATATCTTTATTCAAATGCCAAAGATATAAAACACAGCTGCGTCCAAGAATACATGATCACAGCTGTTAAAGCCACAACCAGAGGGTGAGTGTTATAATTTTCCAGGTTCTTGTTAAAACTATGCTGGCAGATGACGTCTTGATATAACCCCATTGCCCTATTCTGCTGATGTTATCTTAGATTTACTATATTCATATCAATGTCTGGCAGGTTCTCTGGAAACAGCTGCTGGGATAAATATGAAATTAAACAGGGGGTTGTTTGTTTTATTTATCCAAGGCTATGTTTGAGAGATTTGTTACTACAACAGAAACCTATTGGAGCAGAAACTATCTCTGTACCGTGGCCTGTCCTCGATTTTGGGTTATTTGGTAGAAATAAACAAACAAACAAAAAGCTGAATGAAAATCCACACATTATTGCTACTGGTTGTAAAAATTAACTGTTAGAGCTGTGTTGTGACATATACACACTTCATGGGAATAGTTTGGAGGAGCATAAGCTACCTGGGAGTATTTCTGGGAATGCAACTCAGCTGGAACTCTAGGTTAGAAATATATTACTATACTTGGTGTAGCAAAGATAGTAATTAAGACCAGAATAATTTCCAGCCTTTGTGTGTGGGTTCTGAATGTGCAGCATTTTTCTGTGCCTAATGCAGAGACCAAGAAGCAGTTGCAATAAGAATTAGTCTAAATCCATCAATGCCAGGTTCTTACCAAAGGAAAAGAATGCCTACCTGGGCAGTGATTGATCTCCCAGATAACAGATTCTAGCATATTAGACCAAAATATCAGTGACTGCAGGTAGAGTGAGTATGTACTGGTGGTGAGCACCTGGAACTCTCCAGGTACCCTGAGTGAAGAATTATCCCCAAGGGTGGAAATCCACTAGCTTGCAAATGTGCACAGATTGCTGAAATACATTATGGAAGACCGAGTTATGAGGAGTGGGAAGAACTTAGGCATCACAAATAGGCATAGGAGAGTGTTCTACGTGTGTGTGTGTGTGTATTTTCAAGAAATGATTAATGGGGGATTAAGCATTTGGCAAGGACATATGGTTAAGCCCTAAAAGTGTCCACACACATTGTGACAAATTGAGCCCTGATGTAAGCAGATACAACCCCTCTGGGTCTCCTGGACTTGGGCCTGCTTAACCAGGGCTGAATGAGGCACACAGTATGGAATAGGCAATAAGACTGCCAAAAGGTGTTTAAATTGCTCTCTCAAAGTAGTGTACACATTTCTCCCTTGATAAGTGTTCTTATAACTGCCATTACCTTCACTAAGAGTCATGCACCCATGCCGAGGGGAAAATAATTCTACTAAGGCTATGTCTCTGAGGAGCTGGGAGAGTGCTTCCCAATGCAGGTAGACAGACACGTACCAGCTCTGTTTGAGCTAGTGAGCTAAAAACACCAGCGTGACTGCAGCAGCACAAGCAGTGGCTCAGGGTAGCCGCCCAGGTACATACCCGGGGGATCAAGCAGGTTTGTATTCAAGCAGCTACCTCAAGCTTCCATCCATGCCGCTGTAGCCACACTGCAATTTTTAGTGCACTAGCTGAGGTAGAGATCGCTTGAGTCTGTTCCCCTGCATGGGGAAGTACATTCCCAGCTGCTGTTTAGACATATCTTAAGGGTCCTGAGTAGAGCAGCTCAGAAATTTTCCAATAGAATGTTTTTTCCAGTTTGCTGAAAGCAAAACATTTTGCAAAAAACCATATTGATTTTGATGAAAGTTTGTTTTAAAAGAACAATTGGAAAAAAATTGCATTTTGATAAGGTCAAAACATAAACATTCTGTTTTAACCTTTTTGGAATGGAACATTTTGATTTTCCATTTAGAAATCACGTTTCATTTCATTTTGTATAATATAAAAAGGAACAAATAGTCAAAATTGGAACAAAATGTTTTGATTGACCCAAATTGATTTTTTTCTTCAGAATTTTGTTTCATGGGAAATTTTTTTGGTTTTGATCCATTTTGGAACAGGAAAAAATTTGACATCATGGATTCTCCCATGAAATGAAAAACCTGGTTCCTGCTCTGCTCTAGCCCTGAGTATTTCAGTATTCAGGTTGCTTTCCCACGTTAGCTTCTGAGTAGAAATTATATAGCCATTGTATTAGACTGCTCACAAAAGTTTGGCAAAAGTCCACACATTCATTTTACTTAAGGTTGCCCGCTGGATTCAGAGTGCAGCCCAAAAAGGAGAAAAGTTGAGCATTATACCCAAGAAACATTCCCCACTCCCCACGCAGACTTTTATTAACACGGTATGTGTGAATTTTGAGCTCTTATTGGAGGCTCATGATTTTAAAGCCAAATCCTCCATTTTCTCCACCTCCCCCAGTATGACTGACCAAGATCAATTGAACTAACATTTCTCATACTTCTGAGCCCCACCTCAATGCAAACAAAGTAAGTCTTTGCAGCCACACTGATTTACCCAAAATAGCTTGCTTATCAGATGTACGTTTCCTGCGCATACCAGACTAGAGAGGAGATCCTTGAGCGGTCTGTCTATGGTGTTACATTCAGAAGGACTTCCTCTTCAGCTGCAAAATCAACTTATTTGCTAAAACATACTTTTTAGATTGAATCTAAACACTTCAAAAAAAGAGCAAAGGTACAAACACAACCACCAGGAAGGCATTGAGAAGGCAAACAGTCGGGTTTCTTTATTGTGTCTTCCTAAACCCAAGAGAAATCTGATGCTGATGTACATTTCACAATGCAATTCAAAATATTCCTCTCACAAGGTGGTGATACTTTTCTCCAGATAAAGAAATGTTGTTAAAAGGGAAGGATGTGTCACTCTACCTAGTGGGAGGAGCTAAGACCTGCTGATAAATTGATGTGAGGTATTACTTATTATTTGTGTAGTGGCATGAGTGTATAACACTTCAGAATCACTGAGGCTCACTGTGTATATACAAGCTCATCAGTCAGCATTGTACTGGGAGTAGGAACTCCAGGAGGCAATCTGAGACCATCAGCCAACCAAGAGAGGGATGTTCGACTACTCAAATGCTGAGTGTTTGTAAGGGCCAGTAAAAGAACTGACAACCTAAACAGCTGTGAGCATGTCATTGTTCAGATCCCAGGTTTCTCTCAAATGAGGTAATATCTTGCCACCACTTTTCCAACCTCCACAATTGTGTGGAATCAACCTGTGAAACTCCTTGCCAGAGGACGTTGAGACTATAACAGGGTTCAAGACTATAACAGGGTTCAAAAAAGAACTAGATAAATTCATGGAGGATAGGTTCATCAATGGCTATTAGCCAGGATGGGCAGGGATGGTGTCCCTAGCCTCTGTTTGCCAGAAGCTGGGAATGTGAGACAGGGGATGGATCACTTGATGATTACCTGTTCTGTTCATTCCCTCTGGGGCACCTGGCATTGGCCACTGTCGGAAGACAGGATACTGGGCTAGATGGACCTTTGGTCTGACCCAATATGGCCGTTCTTATGTGTTCCACATATTCCACCCCATGCCTCCAACCTCATCTTCTACTATTTGTCCTGGTCCTCAGCTGTCAGATGCCTCTCTGTCCTCCCTCCCATGTCTCAGTGCATCTGGCAACAGGGGCCTGATCCCACACCACTGAAGTCAATAGAGTTTTTCCATTGACTTCAGTAGGCACAGCAGTACACCTTAGCTGGCTACAGACACCATCAAACAGCTCCTCTCTGCATCTGATCATTACCAACTCCCATTTCTCTCCATGGCACCATTCTCTCAGATATCATCATCATGCTCTGAGGCAGTGGACATAGAATCATAGAAGATTAGGGTTGGAAGAGACCTCAGGAGGTCATCTAGTCCAACCCTCCGCTCAAAGCAGGACCAATCCCACTAAATCATCCCAGGCAGGGCTTTGACAGATCATCTAGGAGCCAGGAATTCCTGAGTTCTAACTTTGACTCTGACACTGAATTACTTTGTGACTGTGGAAAAGTCACGGTTTCTATAATTCAGTTTTCCAAATGCATAACAGAGATCACATTACTCCCTTACCTCACAAGGGTGTGTGACAGTTGCTCTGAAAGTGTAATAGTGCTATATAGTGTAAGCAGGGTTTGAATGAATGCTTCCCTGACAGCTAGCTAGGAGGGGAAGAGACTTTGGGTGTGTTTATGTAAATACAGTTTGCTCCTGCTCACATATTCAGCAGATACAACAGTGTCAAAGTGATCAACTTTGGCTGGTGTTGGGTACAAATGCCCTTAGTACTGAATGCAGGGGTAGTGAAATATGGTTACCAATATTGTATTTATTGTAGGAATACAAGAAAGCAGGACTGTGCTTAACCTGTCCAAAATGAAGGGGGCCACCCTCTGTTGAAAGAACCTTGTTAAACCAAGGGCTCGAATGTTAGCGCCCTGTGAAAGTAAGAGGGGTGGGGACAGGTATCCACAGCCAGGAGATTGCACAGCCTCAAAGATCCTCCCTAGCCTGGTTTAAGCTGTTCCTCCCCACTGTTCAAAGAATAGAGCTAAATAGGCTTCATTAGAAACTTTTTTGTTATGTTAAATGCCCAATCAAAGCTGAAATCAGTTGTGGTAGGACTGTGTTTCTGCCCAGCCTGCAAAGAGCTGAAAATTACTCAGATGGACATGTATCAAAGAGGTAGCAGTGTTACTCTGGATCTGTAAAAGCAGCAAAGAGTCCTGTGGCACCTTATAGACTAACAGATGTATTGGAGCATGAGCTTTCGTGGGTGAATACCCACTTTGTCAGATTCACCCACGAAAGCTCATGCTCCAATACATCTGTTAGTCTATAAGGTGCCACAGGACTCTATGATGGACATGCAGAGGTCACAGCAGATGGTGACTGACAGTCAGCTGGTGACAGAGGCGTGATGCTGGTGGAGAGGCAGCCAGCAGGAGCGGCTGGTGAGTGGTCATCAGGGTTGCTGACAGAGAGGGGTGATGAGTGAGTGCCCGTGGCGTGAGTAAGGTACCTCTTTACCCCACCCGGGGGGGAGGTGAACTCTGCAGATGCACCTCTGAACACTGGGTCTGCACTGACTAAGGACAGCAACTGTGAGTGGGGTGCAGAGAAGTGTCAGGCACATGAATGTGAGAGATGTTGGGTTGCTGGACTTAAGAACCTGAGGGGAAAAGGACATTGCCCAACCTGCTTGGGGGTGGGTCTTGTACTCAATGTTTATGTTTATGAATCCCGTTTGCAGTGTTTTCCCAAATTAATGCCCAGTTACTTCCCTCCTTTTAATAAAAGTTTCTTTTCTACACTCAGACTCTGTGCTTGCGAGTGGGGTAATATTGCCTCTCAGAGGCACGCAGGGGCAGTGTGTAAGTTTCCCAAGTTACTGGGTGGGGGCTCGAGCTGGTTCGGTGTTGTATCAATAGAAAGGAACCCCTAGCTATTGAACCCAGCCCTGGTTGCTGCTGGCTCCACCTGGCAGAAGGGTTATAATAGTACTAAGTATTATTTATTTGTTTTTAATCAAGTGCTCTGCAGTTTACAGGTAGATGCCACACATTACTCTCCCTGAACTTCCCTTTTTCCACCCAAGCTCAGTCATTCTCTCTGAAACATAATCCCTGCAGTGCTCCCATCTATGTCCTAGGATTGCATTGTATCATATTTAAGAAACTGCCTCCTTCACTATATCCCATGCAAAAAGTGAGACTCGTTATGGCATCAGAGCTGCCTGGAACTGAGGTTTCTGAGAGTACAGTTTAGGCATTCTCGGTAAAAGTCTCTTTCGTACCTTTGGAGCTTACTCCCGGAATTGTTCATTAGAGCAGAAGTCTGGGGAGTTTCCGTTTACAGTACAAGGCTTTTTTCTCTGTTCAGTCTTTGGGTAGAACATATTTTTTTCTGTTTTGTTTTGTCTTTTATGCAGGTTATTTGGATGTCTAAGACTGGGGGACTTTCTATAAAAGACAGGACTGTTTATGAGTTTGTTTTCAGCACTGGATGGTTGCAAGCATTATCATACCACTTTTTTTTTTAATGGACATCAAAAAACACAACAATATATTATCTTCAGGAGAAAGCAAAAACCCAAGGATGGCTGCTCAATAGATCAGCAGAATAAAAAAATACTTAGCACTTAATTATGAACACTTTAGAAATCCTTCCCAACTCCCTACAAGGGTTAGTAATTGTATCACCATTTAGAGACTTCATCCCACAGGTGATGAGCACGTCATAGCAGTGCTCTGCATCATGCAGGATCAAGTCTTTGGATGGAAGGTACTATATAAATACAAAGTAGTAGTCATAGTATTTTACAAGTGGGAACCAGTAACACCGAGGATTTGCACATTTTCAAAAACGTCCTCTGAAATGGAGTGACTAACTTGAAGCACCTTCATCCTGATTTTTAGAACTGCTACACACACCCACACTAGCTAGGTCACTGGAGATTGAGACTGCAGACTGAAAGCACCATAGCCCATATCTCTGCCCAGAGCCTCCAAACAGCCACATATCTATGCTAAGAAAAGAAGGGCTTCAAAACTGAATGGTGGCTCATTTCATAGCAGAGAAACCTCAGCACAAAAGACAGACTTTAGCTGTGTCCAGGCTACTATGCTACCATGGAGGCAGAGAGCTCAGTCTGGGTCTAAGCAACCTTACCAAAGTAACACAAAGTCTTCCAAACAAGAAAAACTGGATTTTTCTCCCTGGATGGAGATCTGCTGGATGAAACAACCTTTTCACCACATTTGGGAGATGGAAGATGCTATGGCTGAAGTAAAGAATTTTTTTCATCTCTACCTACAGCTGCTGCCTATGACAAACATTATTTCTATAATGCTTCCACATGCTCTGGTAGCTTGTGAGGATGAACTCAAGGATGAGGGCATTTAGGAGCCATCAGCAGTAGTCAAGGTCAAAAGATTATTATACAGATCGAGTGACCAATCAATTAAATTCCCTTCACAGTGCCTGGAGACAGATAGTTTACTAGGATAGGATGGGAATTGATGGTGGGAAGAATGGTGGAGGTTCAGCCTACCACTAAATATTAGCAGATATTTTGTAGTCTTGTTTGGCCACAGCAGTTAAGCAGAAAAGGTTCACTTTCTCCCAGACAATAAAAGGCTATTGTTTAAATCAGATATGACATAAAAAAAACCCACACCCACTCAAAATGTCACCTATGCTAATAGAAAATATCACCTGAGGCCCTGACACACTCAAAGAAATGAGAAAATAAAATCAAGTAAAATAAATACACCGTTTTAGTCCTAGGCACCTTGCACAACTTTTACTTTAAAAGCGCTACCTTCCATGAAAGATCCCTATGGGGCAACTGCTCCAGTACCCATACTGGATAGTGCCTGTTTGCAAAAGTCCAGCAGAGGGCTCCAAAGCAAAAGACATTGTTCATACAGCACCTGCAGGTATCTAAAGCCCTAAGGCTGGGATTTTCAAAGTTGCTGAAAGGGGTTAAGTGACCAAATTCCATTGAAATGACAGTAAACAGAACAAAGAGCTCCATTTTGTGTGTGAATTATAATGTGTTAGGGTTATTTACCACCTAGGTACTATAGTGATGTGTGCTTCAATGTAGTGCACTTTAGGTAGGTTCTAATATATTTTGTTTCTTCTTCCAGAGTTCCCCTTCATATCTTTTAGGGACTCACCAGTAGTGCTCACCATTTACTTAGACAGTGTTGTCCAGTGAATGAGGCACTGGACTGGGAATCAGGAGACTTGGTGTCCTTGGCTCTGCTGCTGAGTGTGAGTTTGAGTGGGCTGACTGAGTCACTTCATCTTTCTGTGCCTCAGTTTCCCTGTGTGTAAAATGGAGATCACGCTACTTAGCTTTGTTTGTAAAGCACTTGAGACCCACAGATGAAAAGTGATATTTAAGAGCTAGGTACTGTTACCATATTTTCTGACAAAGTTATTTATTTATGCTGTCAACAGAATTATAAATTGCATCCAACCCTCATTTAATGGTTACCAAAATGTAAGAAAGATTTTAAAATCTAAACACGTGCCAATTTATCCATGCTTTGGTTATACAGTGCATTATACATGTGTTGATTTTATATCGAGAACATTTATTGCTATATACATATGCTTATCTAATTGTGCTGAATACACTTGCTTTATTAAACTCATAAATGAGCATATTGATGGGCCTATGTGAAAATGGAGCCCTTCATATTTTATTTATAAACTGGGACAATAGAACTGCACTGACACAGAACATCCATTTAATTTAGAGGATTTAGGGTCATCCCACAGATTTTGCTTTTTTTGCCAGAATCAAAGCTTTGGGGTGTTTTAATTAGATTTCCAGCCCATCTGCTTGCAAAGATAGCCTTTACTATGTAAACTAATGCACTTTGTCTTGCTGAATCTGCAGCCAGTGGAGAGAAACAATGGGACTAGGAGGAGGATGAACTTACACCCTTCATTTTAGTGAGGTGTTAACTTTAAAGCCAAATTATGACTACTTAAATGCCAACATTTTTAACTGTTTCACTGCTGCTCATTTTATCACCAAACCTGCAGATTTATTTGTTCTGAGCAAAGCGACATCCCTATCACACCACAGCACTGGATCCATGTTGATGGCAATTTTGCACAACTAAGGCTGAACATTTGAACTAAGCACACATATGAACTGAATGTTCATTTGATAATCAAGATGTTTGCTGCTTTCCTTCAAGTGCAGCATAAAAGTGATGATCTCAGCACAATCAGCTAAAAGTATTGGAATCCCGTGGTGCAGTAGTAAATGTAAAAATAATGATTTGGGATTTGCTATAAAACCTGGCAACACAGCTGAAAAAAAACATTTGAGTATAGTAACCAATGGAAGTTTGGCACCTAAATATCTCTGAGGATCTGGGCCCTAATGAATAATATTTGAACTGCCATCCATATATGTGAACTCCAAATATCAATGTAAGAATAGATATAACCCATCAGGCTAGAGTCTGTGTTGCTTCAATGATGACATATTTTACTAACAGCATACTAATCAAAGCACAAATGAAATATGCAAATTTATCCTTAATTAAAAATAATAAGCATATTACACTGACCAGGTAAAAGATTGATATTATAGAGACAATGTGGGTGAGGTAATGTTTTCTTAGACCAACTTTTGTTGATAAGACAGACAAGCTTTCAAGCCACACAAAGCTCTTGTCCACAGAAGTTGGTCTAATAAAATATATTACCTCACCCACCTTGTCTCTCTAATATCCTGGGGCCGACATAGCTCCAACTACACTGCATACAGATTGCTACTATGGCAGTTTGTGATCTTTCAATATATTCTTTTTTTCTAAAAGCTAGTTTCTACAAAACAACTGGCCTAAGAAAAAATATAATCATATTGACTGTGTTCACATTTCCCATACTAGATTCTAAAATTAAATAACTACTTCACCTTTATCAGACATGAACTCCATTCTGCCTGTATTTCTATTCATCACACAAACCAGTGGAGGCTGCTAGCATCAGAAAGTGGGGAGGTGAAAATGATACTCAGTTCCAATTTACAACAGGTAAATATAAATACCTACCAAAATCTGAGGATCTGCCACTGATAACAACATTGATTGGTAGTTCATTTTTATAATCTCAGACAGCAATTTGGTACAGCTGGTACATTTGGTACATTTGGTACAGTCTGGTACATCTACTATTGATACTTTTGTGTCCTTTTTTAATGGAAGTTAGGTGCCCAGGCACCGCTACTGTTATGTCTCTGTTAACTCAGTACATTCATATGGCTCTTCTCTGAACCCTCTCCAATTCATCAAGATCCTTCTTGAATTGTGGACACTGGAACTGGACACAATATTCAAGCAGTGGTCACACCATTGACAAATATAGATTTAATCTAACCTCTCTACTCCTATTTCTGTTTCCACAGTTTATTCATCCAAGGATCACATTAGCCCTTTAGACTACAGGGAGCTCACGTTCATCTGATTATCCACCATGATTCCCAAATGTTTTGCAGAGTCACTGCTTCCCAGGATAAAGCCCCCCTTATTGTAAGTATGGCCTACAATCTTTGTTCCTAGATCTAGAGCTTTACATTTGGTTATATTAAGAGGCATATTGTTTGCTTACACCCAATTTAACAAGCAATCCAGATCGCTCTGTAACAGTGCCTGTCCTCTATTATTTCCCATTCCTCCAAACTTTATCAGTGATGATTTTATGTTTTCTTCCAGGTTTTCTTCAAGGTGATTGATAAAAATGTTAAATAGCATAGAGCCTGATTATTAAGTAGGTGTATTACTAATGATTCCCCATTTACAATTACATTTCGAGACATGTCAACTAGCCAGTTTTTAATCCATTGAATGTATGCTATGTTAAATTTGTATTGCTTTAGTTTTTTAATCAAAATGTCATGTGGTACTAAGTCAAATGCTTTACAGAAATCTAAGTACATGACAGCAACACTATTATCTTTATTACCAAACATGTAATCTCATTTAAAAAAAAAAGATTTTTTCCCATAAACCTGTGTTGCTGGGCATTAATTATATTACCCGCCCTTAATCCCTTATCAATCAAGTCCTGCATCAGGTATTCCACTATTTTGCTCAAGATTGATATTACACTGTCAGGCCTATAATTACGCAGTTGTCCCATTTACACTTTTTAAAATATTGGCATAACATTAGCCAAAAAGCAACAATAATGATCCAGAGAGCTCCTTGGCCAGCTCATTTAAAGCTCTTGGATGCAAGTCATCCAAAGCTACTAGCCAGAATATTCTGCTTTCTGTCTGCCTTCGCTTGTGAGACAGAATGATCTTCTTGGAGATGCTCTTTGACATTCTTCTCCTTCACCACACTTCTGAGTTCTGAAGAAGTGTTTTTTTTTAAACCCTCAAAAGCTTATGCCCAAATAAATCTGTTAGTTTTTAAGGTGCCACGGGACACATCATTGTTTTTGAGTTCTCTAAAATCATCTATAATCTGTCAGATATACCACTATGAAGTATCAATAGTGCGAATATGCACTATCACCAGTGGTTCCTTGCCCATCAACTTTAGAAGCCTATTCAGTCTTATAGACTGCACACCATCCTGTTGTACACCTATCCCTTCTTTCCATTCTTCTTAGTACAGAATCACCAGCAAGAATCGTCAACCATCCAATGATGACTGAAGATCTCTTTCTGGCCACACTTAATTTTCTTACAGGTTGGGTCAAACAGCCCTCCACAGGTGTGTCCCATACACCTCTCTGTTCCATTTAAGCAGCTGGATCGTCAGATACCTTAGTCAGTTTCCATGCTGAGGACCTAGTATTAACTGATACTCCTAGCCGTGTGGAATTCCTCCTGGACAGACCCTTCAGTGACAGATATGTACATACATACAAACAAACCTATAAAGGATAGCGGCGTTCAACAGCACTGCTTTTTCCATCCAACTTACTGTCTGATAAAAAACAGCTTCTCCATCTGGTTCCTGTTTGCATAGTTCTGCCTTACAATTATAGCTGGTTGGAGACAGTTCAATGGAACCATATTCCATCGGAATATGTGGTTCCAACAAAATCGAAACACTTTTTGTGAATTTTCTGGAATTTAGTTTTGGAAGAAAGGTGGAAAAGAATTCAGACAATTTAAAATGTTCTGTTTCAACATTTTTGGAACAAAAAAAATTTGATTTATCATTTTGAAATGACTTTGTTTCATTTTATATTATATTATTGTGATCGAGTGTATAAACCCTATGTGGCAAAAGCCACAAAGTGCTTAATGGACAAGGCAGCTCCCCCCCTCACCTTACGACTAATTACCTGACTAGGAACAGCTGGGATAAAAGGCTGCAGCTCAAGCAGAAAGTGGCAGCTGCCAGAGAAGCTGGGAACTATCCCAAAGAAGCTTGTCAGCGGTGGCTGGTAAGGAGCCACCTAAGGCACAGGCACAGCAACCCCTCAAGGAACAGGGTGAAATTTCTAGGAAGAGCTCAGTGGATTTCTTCCCCTCCAGCCTATGAGGCTGGGGAATGGAATTACAACAGGGTGTTAAAGAGCAGCCAGAACAGACTAGAAAACCAGAACAGGATCTCAAAAGGTCCAGTGTACCCCACAGGAGGGGACTGTGCCCATTCACAATTGCATATTACAGTATAATAAAATTAAAATCAGTTGGAATAGAAAACTTTTTTCCCAGACTTTTCCTTTGTGGAGGATTTCAAAATTTTCAGTTTTTGTTCAGATTCAGAACAAGCCAAATGTAAAAAAAAAAAAAAAAAAAAATCTCAAAATCCTCCACTCATCTCTACTTACAATGTATAGGTCCCAATTCAGTAGAGCAGTTAAGCAGATGTTTAAAACACATGCTTATGTGCTTTGCTGAACAGGGATGGACTTAAACATGTACTTAACTTTTGTGTTGAATCGGGGTCACAATTCCTATACAAAAACCTAGGAAAGCTTATGCAAAGTAAAATGCCATTTTAACCATAATAGAAAACTCCCAGTAAAACAGTTAGGTCCTTTGCTGTGCCCCAATGACCTCTTACAGCATTTTTTCAAGTTCATTTAAAGTAATTAATAGGTTAGTCTAACAAGATATTTTTTCCCTTGTCTTCTTTTGTAATTAATAGCATATGGGGGAAATGCACATTTCTAGCCTGATGATTTCCTCCTCATGATCCCAGTGCTTTACATATTACTTAACAAGCCTTTGTTCTATAATGAGACACTCTTTGAAGTTTAGTGTCATGGAAAATTGCCAGAGACGGTCAATGGTTGGGTACACAAGCCTTGGATCCTATCTTTTTCCCCAGATGGAGCTAGCCTACGTAATAATTTCTAGGGTGTGTAAATTTTCACAGATTAAGGGGTAGCATTTAGTTCTCAGGCAAGTAATAACACATTGGTGCATGTTCCAAGCTCAGCCTGAATGTTCTGAGCTGGGACGAAATGAAGCCCCTGACTTCAGTCACAGTTACAAACTATATTACAAAATCCTACATGCATGTGGCAAAGCATTTCTATGATGTTTGGAATAATAAAGGATGTGCTCTCCAAGGTTATGGGCCACTGTGGCCTGCTGTTCACTCTAGAACATTCAACTGTAACCATCTGTTGTTTCTCGTCTTAAACTTCGATTGTAAGCTTTTTGGGACAGGGACTGTGTTTGTACAGCCCCTTGCACAATGGGGGAATTAGTCCAGAAGTGGGACTCTTAGGCAATATGGTAATAGAAATTAATAATAAATAACCACATCTGAAGATTAAGCATTTTCTGGATTATTCTGCCTAGTTAATAACTCTCACATCCGAAGCCTGTAAGTAACATGTTATTAGCTGGCAAACTTGTCTGAGGAAAATGTTCCTCTAATGATGAAATTAATAGCCTTTTTAGATTGATCAGTGCTGCTTTATCAAGTGAGCAGGGTCAGCTCAACTGCAGCTTAAATTAGGGTTACCATCCGTCCGGGTTTCCCCGGATATGTCCGGCTTTTTCAGCCTTAAATGGCCATCTGGGGGGGATTTCTAATGAAGTAGAAATGTCCGGGATTTCCCCTCCTGCGGAGTGCGGCACAGCTGATTGGACGCCTGGCCTGACTGAAAGCCGCTCGCAGCCACTAGGGCCTCTAGCAGCCAGAGTCCCTCCCCCTCCCCCGCACAGAGCAGCCGGCAGTGTTTGAGTCCACGTGGAGCCCGCATTTCTCCCTCTGCCGGGTGAGCGGGGGGAGCAGGGCAGGCGGCGGGGTGTGTGTGTGGGGAGCAGGGGGCACAGAGGCTGCAGGGGC